>NC_136057.1:1911410483-1911895526 GCF_964261635.1 Lissotriton helveticus
TGTGGCCTCCTTTAAAATAGACATACATTCTGGAGGGAGATTTAAGTATCCTAACTTTATGACCTCAGGAGCCAGATCGCATGATTGCTCTGTTGTGCACTGTGATGTCTTACCCTGCCCCGGCTGTGTGTGATAAGGTTTGGGTAGTTTCCCATGGGGTACTACAGATAACTCAAGTAGTGTGGTGTACCATGGCTGTCAAGCCCATGTGGGCGCAATTAGCATTAGAGTTAACGAAGTTTGTCTGAGTTTTCTGACCACATATGGAATGAGTGGGAGAGGAGGAAAAGTGTAAGCAAATATCCCTGACTAGTTCATCCATAGAGCATCCCCTTTGGAAAGTGGGTGTGAGTATCTGGATGCAAAGCTTTGGTATTTTGACTTTGGCAGTGGCAAGCGCATCTATTACAGGGGTTCCTCACTGGTGGAAGTATTGTTGCAGTAATGGAGTGTACGTTTACCACACATGAACTTGCTGCTGTATCCTGCTGAACAGGTACGCAGTGGAGTTTTCTTGCACTGGTATGTATTGAGCAGGGGGAATATTTTGTGTTTGTTTGCCCATTTCCATACAGTCTGCACTAGTTGTGACAGTTGTATGGAATGGGTTTCTGTGTCCTGTCACACCACCACTTCCTCCTCTTGTGGAGAGGGTGCTTGTGGCGAGTCGCTCTACCTCGTGAATCGAAAGACTTCTTCAAGGAAAAACAAACTGCAGATATCCTCGCTCAACACTAGATGGCGGACTTATCCTACGCATCTGTATCTACAGCTGCACATGCCTCAAACACAGTGTACCCTAAGAGGGGAAGTGGAGGACTCTTTGCCTTGAGGTAACAAGTATGAACGCATTTGTCAATCGCCAGACTATACCAGTCTAGGAAATAGGCAGCCCCTTGTGAAGTATAGCAAAGGACAAAAAGAGCTGGTCTGATTTGCAGAATAGCTTGATCCCATCTATGTAGTACATGAGGAACTTCTTAACAGCCAAGGCGTGTAATGCACTTTCTACAGAATCTGGCTGCAGGAAGACCACATGAAATTCTATGGTTTGATTAAGATGGAAGGGCAACACTATCTTAGGGAGCAACTTAGGGCTGGTTCTAAGAACCACCCTATCTCTGTGGAGCCTTATGAATGGTTGCGGAGTGGTAAGGGCTTTCAGCTCGCTAATGGGCCTAAGCGAGGTGATAGTTACAAGAAAGGCTACCTTCCAGGAAAGGAATTGTAGAGGCCATGAGTGCACAGGCTCAAATGGTGACCGAGAGTTTGGTAAGGACTATGCTGAGGTTCCAGGCTTGAGAAGGGGGTGCACTTAGTGGTAAGACCCTTTAGTCCTGCCATAAATGCTTTAACGACTGGTATTCTGGTGTGTGTTGTCGGTTTCTGCATGTACGCTGGGACTGAAATGGAGTGGAGCAGAATGGATTCGTAGGCCAAGCCTCCCTTCTGCAGATACAGAAGGCAGGTCAAACTTTCCTGCATTGGAGGATTTCAAGGTCCAGGTTGGCTGGAAATGGTGTAATGAACAAACCTCTTCCATTTACCTGCATAGCAGAAGTAGGTTTTAAGACATCTGGCCTCCTTCAGGAATGACACATTCTGTGGGAAGGTAGAGGTATCCAAATTACAAGACTGCCCTGAATCTGAATGCCTGACCTAGTATGGTCTTTGTGAGAGAAGGTCCAGCCACTAAGATTAGAGTTTGAGATATTTGCATTTTCCATTGACTGTTGGTGTGCGTACATGGCAGAAAAGCTTGAACAATCTGTTTTTTTATGGGATAGCAAAGACGCCTATTTGTGGAGTGCCAAAATGCTGAATGTATCTGTGGAGGACCTGGGGGTGGAGTTCACACTCATGAACCTGTTGGTGCATCCTGCTAAGCAAGTCGGCAAAATTGTTGGCTACCACTGGTAGATGCTCCACCAGAAGAGAATGTTTTAGAGGAGTGCCCAAAGCCAGATGCTCTGGGCTTGTGAGCCGAGGGGAGTGTGTGCCATCCTGCTACTGGATGTAATACAAGGTTACAAATATTGCCACAAGCAGAACTGGGTCAGCAAAAGGCCTGCTTTGCAACAGGTTGTGGTTGACATCACTGCAGAATGCAATGTGCCTTGGCCTGATCCAAAATTAGATCTTCCCATTGACCCATGGCTTGTGACCACTGTAAACTGCAACAATCTTGCAGAGACTCCGTAAGTGAAACTTTGCATGGGGAACCACTGTAATGCATGATGTCTTAATTCCCATAAGACGCATAACTGTGCGCACTGTGATCGGACTGCTGGCCTGAAAAGGAGGCTGTAGATGTTGGATATAAAACCTTTAGCTCATTGGGATATATGCCTTGCCTGTGACAGTATTTAGGAAGAAACAAAGGAAGGGGAGTACCTGAATGGGTTTGAGGTGGAATTTGGTGGAGTTTACTGTAAAGCCTCATGTGTGAAGCAAGGACACCATCACTTGCATGTGTGGAAGACACTGCAGCCCTGTTGCTGCTCTCTATCAGCCAATTTTCAAGGTATAGGAAGATGTGAATTAGTTCCAAGAAGAAATGAATCGCCACCACTACCAGACACTTCGTGAACACACTTGGTCGTTGTGACAACAAAGGGGTGTACTCTGAATTTGTTGTGATGTCCATTTACCACAAAATAAAAAGGTACAAGTGGGGAGGGTGGATGGAATATAAAAGCAGGTCTTGAGATTGGGCACTGTAATGAAATCCCCTTGTTGGCTGAGGGCGTGACCTCCTGCTGGTTTGCCAATTGAAAAGATTTTGGTAAGTTGTAGCGTCTGAGGGGGTTGAAGTTGAGAATAGGACTGAGGTAGCTGTCCTTTTGGGGAATGAGTAAGTATGACGAGTATACTTCTCTCCCTTGAATTCACAAAGGTACAGCTTCTATTGCCGCCTTTTTGCAGAAGTGCATGCACCGCTTTCCTTTAGATGAGAGAGATGATGGTTACTGACCCTGTGTGATGACGGTGGGATGTTGGGAGGGGTTGGAGGGGTTCAATGCAGTCTGAGGCACTAGCCTTGCTGGTTGATGGCCAGTACCCATTTGTCTGACATGATTTCCTGCCATTGGTGGAGGAATAAGCATAATCTCCCATCCCCAACAGGTAATGTGTGGTCAGGCAGGTCACAGTTTGGTAGCGGTAGAGCACTTGTTGGAACTTCCTTTAACTCTACCTCGGTTTCCTCTATAGGACCCCCGTACTGTATTCCTGACAGCTTGAGCTTTTTATGCCTTAAAAAGCTTATGCCTGCTTCAGCCTCCGATAGGAGTGGGGCTGCTCGGGAAGGAAAAGGAATATGCTACTTACCAGTATGCATCTGTTCTTGGCATGTAGGGCTGCTGACATTCATATCTGTGCATAGATCGCCGCCTAGTGTTGGGTCCGGATGATTGCACATTGTTGTCCTGTGTTAGACCTGTCTGCCTTTGGGAAGTCCCTCCAATATATTATTTATTTTTATCCCATTTTTGCCCCTCATACCTCTTATTTTTTTTATGTCCACTGGATTTTTTGTGGTGCTGGCAGGGGTTAGATGCTCTTTTGCCCCCATAGTTTCTCACCTTAGGCCTAGGTGCCTTCCCTGACTAGAAAGTGAGGTTTACACAAAATGGTGGTTCTCAACTGCCCTAACTGCCAACCTATGAGGAAGCCCCATAGAATAATATAGAGACCTTCCAGAACCTTCTGGACCCTACTAGACCCTGGGTGGACAGTCTATAAAAGGGCAGGGGTCAGGTAGCCATTTTGTACAGTCCAGTGAGTTAGAGGAGTGAGGCAGTGGTGTGGGGAGGTCGGCGCGCAAGAAGTAGTTAGTTTGTCAAAGAGATAGACAACCTCTTCGTGAAGACGTCCCCCCTCTTGCCCCTGATCAATCCCTCTTGCTAGACTTGGTCGACTGAAAGAATCGGCTGGTAACTGCTGTCGGTCCCTTGAGACCCTCTGATAACTGCTTGCTGAGCCGCTGACTGAGGAACCCCCCCCCCCTCTCGCCAAATCATCTCACCGGTTGTTTAGGAGAAAAGACCGGCGCGAATTGTGGCGCCCTGCACTGCCCGCGGAGCCTCTGGAGTGGAGGCGTGTGTCCTTAGAGGCGGTGCCGGGCTCGGCGCATGAGTGAGGGAGCGCTGAACCTCGCGCAGGCTCTGTAGTGCCATCTTCCGTGGTGGATCGGAGTAGTGCTGAGATCCGCGCAGGCCCAGAAGCGGGTTCCCGCGCGACTGAGGCGGTGCCATTCTGAGACGCTACTCTTCCGCGCCTGAGCAGTGGCGCGATCGACGAGGGAACGGCGAGAACAGCGCGGGTGACTGAATCACCGGCAGCCCCAGTCCGGCCTCCCTTCAGCCGGCGTGTGTGCGCTGGTTCCGTTGTCCGTGGGAGGAACCGCTGAGAAAGAGAGCGGGAGGACTGTGCCCTCAATCTACTCGAAGCAGCCCCAAGTAAGGTGGAGAAGGGGGGGGGGGGGGGAAGACTGACGAGTGACTGGGGAAATTACTTGAGAGGCCAGAAAGGAATTCCCGCACGCCCCGATCCCAGGAGTAACTGGAGGAGCTCTTTAACACCCCCCTGACTCCCTGAATTCCTGTAAGACAGCCCTGACAGTGTGAAGGAAAACTGAGTTGGAGATTCTTCTTGGGTCAGACGTTCAGAGGAATAAGTATCGGAAGGGGACACTACAGTGCTCAAGAAGTGAACGGAGATATTGGGATCGATTAAGTTGGCGGTTGGGTTATAAAGTGGGATTCTTGAGAGGAGGAAGGGAAGAAGAACCTGTGGCTTCATCCTGTGCTAACGTTTGATTAAGATATAACTGAGCTGATTACGGTATTGCTTCTGACAACTGAGTAGTTGAGGTTACTCATCTGAATGTGAGAAAGGTGCCACACAGTGGTTAGGAAGGTAACCTTTCAGGGTCCTGTGACCTGAACTTACCCATAGTAGTGGGCTGGAGTGGGTTAAGTGTTAATGGTGGGGATTGTTCCTTTATGTAATCTGAAAATCTCAGCTGGTGTGGGCAAATTATTGCTGTAGGAGGAGTTGAACGCTGAGGTAGTGCCTCCGGGATCAATTCTCTGTACAAAGATTAATGAGCTACTGGACTGAGATCTACTAATGTGATAGGTCATGTGTGAAAAGAACTGATAGAATTGCACAGTGAATTAAATTGTAAAACTACGGAGAAGAGAGAAAAGCTAACAAAGTATTTTTTATAAAACAGCTCATATTTTTCCAAACTTGGTGTAGTGTCATTTTTCAGTGGAATTGCTTTAAGTTACTGCTGGGTGGTGTGCAACCTTTACACGTGTGCCTTTATAAAATGACTGTCTTACCCTAGGCCAGGCTACCCTAGGTGACCTGACAACTTTAGGTCCAACATCCTGGAAGAGTCTTCGAAGTATCACAAGATAGGTGGCTCCTCCCTTGGACTACAGTGCGCATTGGCATCCTCTCCATCCTCAGATTGTTTTTCGCCATTGTGGCAGAGATGGAGTATAGTACAGCAAGAGATGTCCATGCAAAGAGTGAGTGCTGCAGCTGCGACAGGCACCGGGGAGGCGGGTGGGCGATATGAATGTCAGCAGTCCTACATGCCAAGAACAGATGCATACTGGTAAGTAGCATATTCCGTTAGAGGCATGTGGGCTGCTGAATTCATATCTGTGCATAGAATGTATAGCAGTATCTCCCCTAGCGGTGGCCGTCTGTGCCAGCTGCAGCAGTCTGAAAAAGAGTTTTGAGAACAGCCTGTCCTACAGCAGCTTACTGTTTGGAATGTACATCTACGCAGTAGTGTTTGGTAAATGTATGTATGGTTGACCATGTGGCTGCTCTACAAATTTCGTGTAAAGGAATATTTCCTAGGAAAGCCATGGATGCCCCCAGTTTGCGTGTAGAATGCGCCCTAGGGGGAACTGTTAAGGTGTGTTTTGCTTTTAGATAACATATTTGAATGCACTTAACGATCCATCTGGCTATGCCTGATTTTGAGATAGGGTTGCCTTTGTGTTGCGGTGAGAAAGCAACAAACAACTGTTTTGTCTTTCAAAATGCCTTTGTTCTATCTATATAGTATAGCAGAGCTCTCTTGACATCTAGAGTATGCAATGCCCTTTCAGCTACTGTCTGTGGGTTTTGAAAGAACACTGGCAGTTCTGTAGTTTGATTTATATGAAAATGGGATATTACTTTTGGCATGAATTTAGGGTTTGTTCTGAGAACTACTCTATTTGCATGTACTTGAATGAATGGCTCTTGAATAGTTAGGGCTTGTAGCTCACTAACTCTTCTAAGGGAAGTAATGGCAACTAGGAAAGCCACCTTCCAAGTAAGAAATTGTAGTTCGCATGAGTGTAGTGGTTCAAACGGTGGTCCCATAAGTCTGGTTAAAACGATGTTTAGATTCCAGACAGGTGAAGGTGGGTGTTTTGGTGGAATTACTCGTTTGAGTCCTTCCATGAATGCCTTTATTGCTGGCACTCTAAACAGTGAAAGGTGTTGCCTGTTTTGGAGGTATGCTGCCAAAGCAGCCAGATGTATCCTGATGGATGAGTACGCTAAATTGCAACGTTGTAGGTGCAGGAGATAGCAAATGATGTTCTGTGTAGAAGCATCTAATGGGTTTATGTTGTTGTTTGTGCAGTAAATGACGAAACGTTTCCACTTTGCTGCATAACATGCCCTGGTAGTGGGTCTTCTTGCCTCTTTGATGGTATTTATGCAGTCTGGAGGCAAGTTGAGGTATCCAAATTCTAGGATCTCAGGAGCCAGATCGCCAGGTTCAGCTGTTGGGGATCTGGGTGTTGGATTTCGCCACGGTTCTGAGTTAGAAGACTGGGTGTGAGTCGCAGTCTCTGATGAGGCACCACTGACAGTTCTAGGAACGTTGTGTACCATGGTTGCCTTGCCCACGTGGGAGCATGAATATGCTACTTACCAGTATGCATCTGTTCTTGGCATGTAGGGCTGCTAACATTCATATCTGTAGCATAGATCGCCGCCTAGTGTTGGGTCCGGATGATTGCACATTGTTGTCCTGGAAGAGTCTTCGAAGTATCACGAGATAGGTGGCTCCTCCCCTGGACTACAGTGCGCATGGGCATCGACTCCATCCCCAGATTGTTTTTAGCCATTGTGGCAAAGATGGAGTTTAACAGTGAAAGTGATGGCCATGCTAGAGATTAAATGCAAGAAAAGTCTGCAGCCGCTACGGGCGCCGGGGAGGAGGGCGGGCGATATGAATGTTAGCAGCCCTTCATGCCAAGAACAGATGCATACTGGTAAGTAGCATATTCAGTTCGAGGCATGTGGGCTGCTAAATTCATATCTGTAGCATAGAATACATAGCAGTCCCTCCATTAACGGCGGCCGCCCGTGCCAGCTGCAGAAGTCTGAAAAAGTGTTTTAAGAACAGCCTGTCCTACAGCTGCCTGCTGTTTGGAATGCACATCTACACAGTAATGTTTGGTAAACGTATGTGGTGTAGACCATGTGGCTGCCCTACAAATGTCTTCCAAAGGAATGTTACCCAGGAATGCCATGGAGGCCCCCAACTTGCGTGTGGACTGTGCTCTGGGGGGGACCGTTAGAGTGCGCTTAGCCTTCTGATAGCAAATCTGAATACACTTAACGATCCACCTGGCTATTCCTGCTTTGGAAATGGGGTTGCCTTTATGCTGGGCTGTGAAGGCAACAAAGAGTTGTTGTGTCTTTCGAAAAGGTTGTGTTCTGTCAATGTAGTACATAAGTGCTCTTTTGACATCAAGCGTATGGAGCATCCTTTCCGCTACCGTTTCTGGGTTGGGAAAGAATGCGGGCAGTTCGATTGTCTGATTGACATGAAACTGCGACACCACCTTAGGGAGAAATTAGGGGTTAGTGCGCAGCACCACCCTGTTTGAATGAATTTGTATAAATGGCTCTTGAATGGTGAGCGCCTGTAGCTCACTAACACGTCTTAGAGACGTTATGGCAATGAGAAAAGCCACTTTCCATGTGAGGAACTGAAGCTCATATGAATGCAGAGGTTCAAATGGGGGACCCATCAATCTGGTGAGCACCACATTGAGGTTCCACACAGGAGCTGGCGGGGTCCTGGGAGGGATGACCCGCTTCAGCCCTTCCAGGAATGCTTTAATGGCAGGCACCCTGAAGACAGAGATGCTGCCTGTTTTGGAGATAAGCCGCTATGGCGGATAAGTGTATCCGAATGGAAGTGTATGCTAGATTGCATTTGTAAAGATGCAATAGATAGCAGATGATATTAGGAATGGTTGCATCGAGCGGGTTTATAGCGTGCGCGGTACAGTAGATAACAAACCGCTTCCATTTTGCTGCATAGCAAGCTCTGGTAGTGGGCTTCCTTGCCTCCCGGATGATGTCCATGCATTCAGGGGGCAATTCAAGGTAGCCAAACTCTAAGACCTCAGGAGCCAGATCGCCAGATTGAGCTGCTGCGGATCCGGGTGCTGAATGTCGCCACGGTTCTGCGTTAAGAGCCGGGGTGTGAGGTGCAGTCTTTGATGCGGTACCACGGATAGTTCGAGGAACATGGTGTACCACGGTTGCCGCGCCCACGTTGGAGCAACTAGGATGAGCGTCAGCGAGTGTTGCTTTAGCTTTCTTGCCACCAGCGGAATGAGAGGCGCTGGGGGAAAAGCGTACGCAAATCTGCCTGACCAGTTCATCCATATCGCATTGCCCTGCGATAGTGGGTGAGGGAACCTGGCGGCAAAGCTTTGGCATTTTGCGTTTTCCTCCGTGGCAAACAGGTCTATCTCTGGATGAGCCCACTGCTGGAAGTACGGGCGGAGTACTGATGCATGTAACTCCCACTCGTGCATCTGGTGGCTGTACCTGCTGAGCAGATCCGCCATCTGATTGTCCGTGCCCGGGAGGTGTTCCGCCATGAGGAAGATGTTCCTCTGAATGGCCCACTTCCACATGCTCTGAGCCAGATGAGACAACTGTGGAGAGTGCGTACCTCCCTGCTTTTGAATGTAGTACATGGCTGTCATGTTGTCCGTCCGGATCAACACGACTTTGTTGCACAGATGTACTTTGAAGGACTTGAGTGCCATGAAGATTGCCATCAGCTCCAAGTAGTTGATGTGCATCTTCCTTTGTTGCGTTGTCCATAGTCCCTGCACCGTATAGTGGAGCACATGAGCCCCCCATCCCTGGAGAGATGCGTTCGTTGTTAGTGTAATCTGTGGCACAGGCTCCTGGAACGGTCGGCCCTTGCAAAGGTTGTGTGGATTCCACCAATGCAGAGAGCTGTATGCCCGACCCGTGACCAACACTAGGTCGTTTAGCTGTCCTTGAGCCTGAGTCCACTGATGCGCTAAGCATTCTTGGAGCGGACGCATATGGAGTCTCGCGTGCGGGACTATGAAGATGCAGGAGGCCATCATGCCTATCAACTGCATGAACACTCTCGCTGGGAGTGAGTGTTGCGGTCTGAACTTTTGGATCAGCGCCTGGATGTTGTCGATCCTCGCTGGGTTCGGCTGAGCTGTGGCAGCCAGAGTATTGATCGTCGCGCCTAAATACTGCCGCACATGGGCCGGCTGAAGGTGTGACTTCGGGTAGTTCAGTGTAAATCCTAGACTGTGAAGGAGGTGAATGGTGTGGGACATGTCTGCGGCGCACTGCTGGGCTGACTTTGCCTGCACGAGCCAGTCGTCCAGATAAGGGTAGACATGTATATCCTGTCTCCGGAGGTGTGCCGCCACTGTCGCCAGACATTTTGTGAACACTCTGGGAGCAGTGGTCACTCCGAAGGGGAGTACCTTGAACTGGTAATGCCTGTTTTGGATGGTGAACCTGAGGTACCTTCTGTGGGATGGGTGGAGTGGTATGTGAAAGTAAGCATCCTTGAGGTCCAAGGTTGCGAGGAAGTCTCCCTGTTGTAACAAGGGAAGAACCTGCTGCAGTGTCAACATGTGGAAGTGTTCTGAAAGAATGTACTGGTTCAAGGGGCGTAGGTCTAGAATCGGTCTGAGTGAGCCGTCCTTTTTTGGGATTAAGAAGTACAGGGAATAAACCCCTGTGCCTTCTTCCTCCACTGGCACGAGCTCTATTGCGCCTTTTTGCAGCATCACCAGAACCTCCTGCTGCAATAAGTGCAAGTGCTCTGCTGACATAGGACGGTGTTTTGGGGGCATGGGTGGTGGGGTGGATGTCAGTTCTAAACAATAGCCGAACTGGATACGTTTCCTGACCCACCTGTCTGTGGTGATGGACTTCCAGACGGGCAGGAACTGTTGGAGTCTCCCCCCGACAGGTGTTGGATGGTCGGGGGGCAGTGACAGGGAGTCACTGTTTGTTGGCGGCAGAGGAACGGGAACTGTTGTTGCCTCTGCCTCTACCCTTGGCACGGTTTCCTCTGTATCCACCTCTGCCCTGCTTGCTGTAGGAGGATTGCGCACCACTTTTATTGAATGGCGTCTGCTGCGACATGTGCCCTCTGTTAACACCTCGACTGCCTGAGCGACGAAAAGTGTTCCCTCTAAATTGTTGTGACTGGAGAGCTCCCATGGACTTGGCAGTCTCGGTATCTTTTTTAATCTTCTCCAGGGTGGTGTCCACCTCTGGGCCAAACAACCTGTCTGGATTAACGGGTTGGTTGAGGATAGTAGTTTCTATCTCTGGTTTGAATCCCGAGATGCGGAGCCATGCCTGACGCCTCAACATCACACTAGTGTTGATCGCTCTCGCTGCCGTGTCCGCAACATCTAGCGCACACTTTATAGCAGCGTTGGAGATGAGCTTCCCCTCCTGGATAAGCATTTCAGCTCCCTCTTTAAACTGGTCTGGGAGGTGTTGTAACAGCTGCTCTAGGGTGTCGTAGTGTGCCCTATCGTATCTGGCCAACAGAGCCTGCGTGTTTGAGATGCGCCATATGTTGGCCGCCTGAGCTGCCACCCTCTTCCCAGATGCCTCCAGCACTTTTGACTCTTTGTCTGGGGGAGGAGCTTCACCAGTGGTTTGGGAGTTTGCCCAGGCATTAGAGACCACCAAAGAGTCCAAAGGCAACTGGCCCCTTATGTAGGTCGGGTCGCCAGGTGCCGGTCTATATTTCTTCTCAATGCGGGGGTTGACAACCCGTGATCTTGTGGGTTCTTTGAAAATGTCTGCCGCATGCTTAAGGACCCCTTTCAACATTGGGAGAGTCTTGACAGTTTTTTCAGCAGTAGAGAAAGTGTCAAAAAGGAAGTCCACCTCCACGGGGTCAGCATGCATTTCCACTTTATGGTTTGTAGCTGCCCTTTCAATTAAGGCATTAAATGCCGCAGAGTCCTCAGTGGGAGACGGCTTTACATTATAAACCTGAGGATCCTGGACTGTCTGCTGGTCCCCCTGATCACCAGTGTCCATCCAAGAGTCCTGTTGCTCATCAGGCTCTGTATGAGCAGGAAAATTGTACTCCTCATCTTGCTCCCCTCCATCCCCATCAGAGTATGTGGGTGAAGGTGTTGCACTCCTCCTAAGCTGAGGAAGAATCTGCTCCACCAGAACTGGTGTTTCTGCTGCAGGCTTCTTACGTTTCAGAGGAATGGTAAACGACTGCAAAGGTTGTGAAGTAATCTTCCTCTTGTATAGCGTGAGTTTCCCAGTGTCGGCATCGATAAAATGCTCCGACCGTTCTTCAACCAAAGGGTGTCGATGACCCACAGTCCCAGCCGGGTGAGTTGACGTCGACACAGTGCCCTTGTGCACCGACCGCGGTGCAAAGGCCTTTGGCGCCACCTTAGGCGGCAACGTGTAGAGGAGCGGTGCCGATGTGGTCTTTGGTGTGTCTGCCGGCTTCGGTGCGGAAGGAGTCTTCGGTTCCGATGCCAAAGCCTTGTCCTTAAGGCGCTTGAGGGAGTCCGAGACCTGCTTCGTAAAGGAAGCGGACGGCTTCGTCGATCCGACCGATGTCCTTGGTCCGCCCCCAGGGGAAGACCCGAGCGTGGATGACTTGTGCTTGTCCGTTCGAGGCGCAGGAGCACCCTTGACGGGTGCGCCACGATCACCGTCCACAGCTGCAGACGTCGATGCCAACAGCTTCGGATCGGCGGGTTTCCCTTTAGGAGTAACGACCCCAGACTTTGGCTCCGCGCCCTTCACCGACTTCGCGTCAACGGGCCTCTTGGTCTTCGGCGCGACAGACTGTCCCGATGTAGGCTCTACAGCCTTCTTGGACGTCGGCTTGTCTACCTTGGTTGACACCGGCTCGACGGGCTTCTTCGAGCTCGGCTCCTTAACCACCTTCGGCACCGTTGCCTGCTCGCCAGCGTGCATCGGTTTGGAGGCCCCCGAAGACGACGGCGTCGGTACCGGAGCAGACGTCTTCGGTTTCGATGGCGTGTCGGCCATCTTGGTTTTCATCGATTCCGAGGGTTTCAGTTTCGGTTTCGATTTCAGTAATGGCGGCTCCGCGGAGGAGTCCGTAGCCGGGCCGGAAGGCGGGGCCGTGGATCGAGGTGTAAGGTCTTGGGTAAGGCCGCGTGGCGATCCCGTGACCTGAGCCTTAGTAAGAGTACGAACGGGGCATAGCTCTTCCTCCGAGCTATCTTCCATGGCCCCATATGCTTCGTCGTCGTCCCCTACCTTCTCGACTAGTTCTTCAATGTCTTGACTGTGGATGTCCGCTTCGTCGTCGGACTCTACCTCCACCGGGGTAGGGGAAATCTGCAGGTGACGCACTTGCGCGTCAACCGCGGGGTCGTCAAAGATGTCCACCGGCGCCGGAGCCGATCGCTGGGCCTCAAGGCACACCACGCGCCGAAGCTTGATAGTCTTCTTCGATCGAAATCTGGAACAGGCCATACAGTTGGCCTCGTCGTGGTCCGGCGACAGGCACTTGTTGCACACAGGATGGACGTCAATGTGTGGGTACTTGGATCCACACACTGGACATTTCTTGAATGGACTCCGCTCCATGCCGTCGAAGTCTTGCTGCGTCGACCAGGCCCCGATCACCGAAGAGTCACACGACCCCCCGGATATCCGACTCCACGAGCTGGAAGATAGACGGGACCGAACGCGAACAATACCGACGGTGCAAAGAAGGCCTTTTGGCCTCGAGAAAGTTCTATCACGATTCCGAACAGGAGACGTCGAAATCACATCCGAACCCAATGGCGGAAAAAAACAATCTGGGGATGGAGTCGATGCCCATGCGCACTGTAGTCCAGGGGAGGAGCCACCTATCTCGTGATACTTCGAAGACTCTTCCAGGACAACAATGTGCAATCATCCGGACCCAACACTAGGCGGCGATCTATGCTACAGATATGAATTTAGCAGCCCACATGCCTCGAACACTAGGATTAGTGTTAGGGAATGTTGGTGCATTGTGTGTGCCACTAGCGGGATTAATGGCGCTGGGGGAAAAGCGTACGCAAATTTGCCTGACCAGTTCATCCATATCGCATTGCCCTGTGTCTGCGGATGTGGGAACCTGGAGGCAAAGTACTGGCATTTTGCGTTTTCGCTTGTGGCAAACAGATCTATTTCCGGTTGTCCCCACTTCCGGAAGAATGGTTGGAGCACATTGGGGTGAATCTCCCATTTGTGCATTTGTCGACTGTGTCTGCTGAGCAGGTCGGCTATTTGATTGTCCTTGTCTGAGAGGTGCTCTGCCATGAGAAACATGTTCCTCTGGATGGGCCATTTCCACACTCTTTGAGCTAGGTGTGACAGCTGTGGGAGTGTGTCCTGCCTTGCTTTTGAATGTAATACATAGCCGTCATGTTGTCCGTCCGGATCAACACGGTTTTGTTGCATAAGTGTTTCTTGAACGCTTTTAGGGCTAGGAAGATTGCCATCAACTCTAGAAGATTGATGTGCATTTTTTTCTGTTGTGTAGTCCATAGTCCCTGGACTGTGTAATGCAGGACATGGGCTCCCCAGTCTAGCAGGGATGCGTCCGCTGTAATCACTATTTGTGGGACAGGCTCTTGGAACAGTCGTCCTTTGCAAAGGTTTTGTGGATTCCACCAATGCAGAGAGTTGTATGCACGACTGGTCACCAACACTAGGTCTTTTAATTGTCCTTGAGCCTGGTTCCACTGCCTTGCTAGGCACTCCTGTAGCGGACGCATGTGTAGTCTGGCATGAGGGACTATAAATATGCACAAGGCCATCATGCCTATCAGTTGCATAAACACTCGAGCTGGTAATGAGTGTTGTGGTCTGAACTTTTGGATCAACATTTGCATGCTGTTGATCTGTGCTGCGTTGGGGTATGCCTTTGTCACTAGAGTATCTATTGTCGCTCCCAGGTACTGTTGGACGTGGGAGGGTTGCAGGTGTGACTTTGGGTAGTTTAGCGAGAAGCCTAGACTGTGCAGGAGATGAATGGTTTTTGACATGTGGTTGGCACATTGCTGGGCCGATGGCGCATGTATTAGTCAATCGTCCAGATATGGGTACACATGAATGTGTTGTCTTCTGAGATGTGCCACCACTGTTGCTAGGCATTTGGTGAACACACGTGGAGCTGTTGTGACACCGAATGGTAGGACTTTGAACTGGTAGTGTTGTCCTTGAATAGTAAACCTCAGATAGTTTCTGTGAGCAGAGTGTATCGGTATGTGAAAGTATGCGTCTTTGAGGTCTAGGTTTGCCAGGAAGTCTCCCTGACGCAGCAGTGGCAAGACTTGTTGCAGAGTGAGCATGTGGAAATGCTCTGACAAAATGTACAGGTTGAGGGGCCTGAGGTCCAATATTGGTCTGAGGGAACCGTCCTTTTTGGGAATGAGGAAGTATAGTGAGTATACTCCGGTTCCTTGATGTTGAAGTGGGACTGGTTCTATGGCCCCCTTTTGCAGCATACTGATGACCTCTTGCTGCAGTAATGTTATATGTTCCTGTGACATTGGACGGTGTATGGGTGGAATGGTGGGTGGTGTTGATTTGAGTTCTAGGCAATAGCCATGTTGGATAATTTGCCGAACCCATTTGTCTGTAGTGATGTTTAACCATAGTGGCAGGTATTGTTGTAGTCTTCCCCCAACCGGTGTTATATGGTCTGAGGGTAGTGCCAAGAAGTCACTGTTTGGTGTTAGTGGAGGATCTATTGGCATTGCCTCCACGTCCTCTGCCCTTGTTATTATTACCTCTGTATCCACCCCTGTTCGTGTTTTTATTGTAGGTGGATTGTGTATTTGTTTTGTATGTGGATGATTGCTGCGATGTGTTACCTCGCGCTCCTCCCCTATAAGTGGAGCGACGAAAGGAGCTTCTGTGTTGCTGGGACTGAAGAGCCTTTGCGGTCGCCGTGTCTTTTTTTCATTTTGTCCAGAATTGAGTCAACTGCTGGAGCAAACAAAAAGTCTGGATTTATAGGCTGGTTAAGAATTGTAGCCTGCACCTCATTTTTAAATCCAGATATTTGCAGCCATGCATGCCTCCTAAGTAGTACGCTTGTGTTGATAGATCTGGCAGCTGTATCTGCCGCGTCTAGAGCACATTTAATAGACGCTTTGGTAAAGAGCTTTCCCTCATGTATGAGTTCATCTGCCTGTTCTATGTACGTCTCAGGTAAGTGTTGGAGAAGTCCCTCTAAAGTATCATAGTGTACCCTGTCATATCTGGCCAGCAAGGCTTGAGTATTGGCTATTCTCCATGAGTTTGCTGCTTGAGCTGCTACTCTCTTGCCTGATGCTTCAAAAATTTTGGACTGTCAGGAGGAGCAGCCTCCCCAGTAGTTTGTGAATTTGCACGCTTCCGTGCGTTGGCTACTACTAAAGAGTCTAAAGGTAGTTGCCCTTTGATGTAAGTAGGGTCTACTGGTGCCGCCCTATATTTCTTTTCTATCCTTGGGTTGATGACACGTGCCCTAGCAGTGTCTTTGAATATGTCAGTTGCGTGCTTTAGGACGCCCTTTAACATGGGGAGCGTTTTGACACTTTTTTCTGATGTAGCTAGTGTTTTGAATAGAAAATCTTCTTCTACCTCATCTGAATATCTGAATGCATGTCTACATTGTGGTAGCTTGCTGCTCTATTTATTAAAGAGTTAAAAGCCACTATCTTCTGTGGGTGATGGTTTAACTGGGTATACAGTTGGGTCTGTAATGGGTAGAGTTCCTTCATCGTCTGCCTCACCCCCCCCACCCCATGGTTGTGAATTGGGGTCTATATATGGATTTTGTGGATATCCAAACCCCACGTCTGCATCCTGATCTTCATCTTGGCTATGGTCAGAGCGGCAGGTGAGTATGGGGTAGTAGTAGGCATAGCCGGAGAGAGAGGCTGAAAGAGAATAGGAGAGGTAGCACAGTCCCTTTTCTTTTTGAGAGGAATTTGGGAAAAGTCTTCAGTAGGAACTGGTCTTTTCTTCTTGGTATAAACAGTCACTTTCCCAGTATTTGGGTCAATATATAGTTTAGACTGATGCTCTGTGGAAGGGTCAGGATGGATGAGCTCCTCTTCCACAGTGTTTTGCCTCGGCGCCGATGTCTTTGGTTTGACCTTTTTCGGTTCGATGCCTTTAGCTGTTTCGACTTTGGTGCCTGTATCGGTTTCTGAGGTTTTCCGACAGGTTTTTTCGGTCCGATGTCTTTTCCAGGCTTCACCACGCTTTTCGGACCGCTAGGCTTTGTCGGTTCGGTAATTTCTTTTGGCTTCAAAGGTGTTTTTGGAGCCTGCGTCTTTGGCTCGATGCCCTTCTTCGGATCGATGGGCTTCGGCTCGACGGGTTTGGTCTGGTGAACCTTCGGTTTCGGTTCGACGACCGCCTTGGGTGTAGCCCTTTTGTCTTCGGTGCCAGGCTTTTTGCCTTTTTAAACGGTCAAAGTCGGTTTGGTCGATTCGACGGTCTTTGGTTTCGAAGGTGTTTCTGGTATAGTGGCGATAAGTTTCGGTTTTAATTGATCCGGCCTTGGAGTACGTGTCTCAGAGGGCTCTTTTTGTATGTTCTTAGCCGGGCGGTATTGCGGGGCTGTAGAACCAGTTTTTTGATCTTGGCTAAGGCCTGATGGTGATGCCTCAACCTGAGTCTCTGATATAGGTGTAGTGTCTATATGGGGCAGTGTACTCACGGTTCGCCCCTCGTTGTCATCGGAGTCGCCTTCGACAGCTACGATGTCTTGACCATAGTCTTCGATATCGACAATTTCTTCCTCCTCGTCGATGTAGTATTCAGAGACGTTCTCGGAGTCTTGATCGTATTGATCCGAGTCTTCGGCGTGCACTAGTTCTTCCTCATCGTCGAAGATATTTTCGGGCTCTGGTGCCGATCTCTGCATTTCTTGCCTCGCTGCCCTCCGATTCCGTATTGTCTTTTTGGATCGGAACTGGGCACAGGCTAGACAATTATCTTCATTATGGTCTGGAGATAAACATTTGTTGCACACTGGATGCTTATCCGTGTGCGGGAACTTTGAGTTGCACTGCGGGCAGTATTTGAATGGACTCCGTTCCATCGACCGTCGGTCCACGTGGCGTCGAGAAAGCCTAACGGCCCGATTCGATGACCAGAGTGCAACAAAAGTTGAAGAAAGTCTTTCGGTACCGATCACAAACTATACCGACGAACTCGAAGGCCTTTTGGCCTTTTAGAAAAGTTTTCTTCGATTCCGAACTTGGAGTGCTGGAAGGTACATCCGAACCCAATGGCGGAAAAAAACAATCTGAGGATGGAGAGGATGCCCATGCACACTGTAGTCCAAGGGAGGAGCCACCTTTCTCGTGATACTTCGAAGACTCTTCCAGGACAACAATGTGCAATCATCCGGACCCAACACTAGGCGGCGATCTATGCACAGATATGAATTCAGCAGCCCACATGCCTCGAACTGCTACTTACCAGTATGCATCTGTTCTTGTCATCTAGAGTTGCAGATCCACACACTTGCATTTGATCGCCATCTGGTGTTGGGCTCGGATGCTGGCACTTTGTTGTCTTGGAAGAAGTCTTTGTAGTCACGAGATAGGTTACTCCTCTCTTGGACGATAGTGCCCATGGGCATCGACTCCATCCTTAGACTGTTTTTCGCCATGATGGGAAATGATGGAGTTATTAGTAACGAAAAATATGTCCATGTATGTATATCCAAGTAAGATAGAACTGGAAAAGATACAGGTCCCGGGGAGGTGGGTGGCGTGGGTGGATCTGCAGCTCTACATGCCAAGAACAGATGCATACTGGTAAGTAGCATTTTCCGTTCGAGGCATATGAGCAGCAGATCACACACTTGCATAGACTGTACAGCAGTATCTCCCCTAGCGGTGGACACCTGTATCAGTTGCAGTTGTTTGAAAGAGCTTGAAAAACAGCCTGGCCCACAGCAGCTTGTTGCTTGGCGGCACGTCAACACATTAGTGTTTAGTGAAGGTGTGTGTTGTAGACCATGTTGCTGCCTTACAAAAGTCTTCTAGGGGAATGTTCCCTAAGAATGCCATGGAGGCTCTTAGTTTGCGTGTGGAATGCGCTCTAGGGGGAATTGTGCGTTTAGCTTTTTGGTAGCATATTTGGATACATTTAACAATGATGTAGTTCTGTCAATGTAATAAAGTAGGGCTCTTTTGACTTCTAGCGTGTGAAGAGCTCTTTCTGCTATGAGTCTGGATTTTGGAAAAACACCGGTAGCTCCACTGATTTGTTTAAGGTGAAAAGCAGAAATTACTTTCGGAAGGAATTTTGGATTGATGCGGAGAACCACCTTGTTACGATTTATTTGTAAGAATGGTTCTTGTATGGTTAAAGCCTGGATCTCACTCACCCTTCTGAGATATGTAATTGCAATAAGGAAAGCTACTTTCCATGTGAGGAACCGAAATTCACGTTTATGTAGAGGTTCAAATGGGGGTCCCATGAGCCTAGTAAGTACAATGTTGAGATTCCATACCGAAGAGGGTGGTAATCTAGGAGGAATGATCCTTTTAAGTCCCTCCATAAAGGCTTTAATTGCTGGTATCCTAAAAAGTGACATGTGTTGTCTGTTTTGTAAGTAAGCGGCAAGTGCTGCCAGATGTAAACGTATGGATGAGTATGCTAGATTACATCTTTGCAAATGTAGTAAATAGCAAATGATATTTTGGATGGAGGCATCCAGTGGGTCGATATGATTGTAAGTGCAGTAAATGGCAAATCTCTTCCATTTTGCTGCTTAGCAAGCTACAGTGGCAGGGCGCCTGGCCTCTTTAATGATGTTCATACAGTCCGGTGGAAGGTTAAGGTAACCGAACTCTAGGACTTCAGGAGCCAGATCGCTAGATTGAGTTGAGTTGGATCGGGATGCATTATCTCTCCATGGTTCTGCGTTATTAGTGATGGGGAGAGGCGTAATTTTTGGTGTGAGACTACTGAGAGTTCCAACAGTGTTGTGAACCAACCATGGTTGGAGTGCCCATGTGAGCCACTAGGATCATTTTTAGAGACTGTTGTCGGAGCTTGCGTTCCACAAGTGGAATCAGTGGGAGTGGCGGAAAAGCGTACGTAAATCTGCCGGACCAGTTCATCCATATCGCATTGGACAGCGGGTGTGGAAACCTGGCAGCGAAGGTTGGGCATCTTGCGTTTTCGCATGTGGCAAACAGGTCTATGTCTAGTTGACCCCACATCTGGAAAAATGGTAGAAGAACTTGTGGATGTAGCTCCCATTTGTGAATCTGTTGTGTCTGTCGACTTAACAGATCCGCAATTGGATTGTGAACTCCTGAAGGTGCTCTGCCCACCTCCAAATATTTTGTGCGAGGTGGGACAGTTGCAGAGAATGTGTGCCTCCTTGTTTTTGTATGCAATACATGGCGGTCATGTTGTCCGTGCAGATCAGGACAGCTTTGTTTTGTACATGAACTTGGAATGATTCCAAAGCTAGGAATATTGCTAGCAGCTCCAGATGATTGATATGGAGCACTTTTTGTTGAGTGGTCCATTTGCCATGAGTTGTGTGATTGCGGAGATGTGCTCCCTATCCTGTGAGTGATGCGTCTGTTAGTACTATCTGTGTACTATCTGTGGAACAGGCTCGAGGAACGGCCGCCCTTTGGGTACGTTTTTTGTGTTCCACCACTGCAGAGAGCAATGTGTGCGGCTGTCCACAAACACCAGATCTTTAAGTTGTCCCTGAGCTTGATTCCACTAATGTGCTAGCCATTCCTGTAAGGGAGGCATTTGAAGTTTTGCATAGGTACAATGAATATGCAAGATGCCAACATTCTTATGAGTTGTATGAATACTCTGGCTGGGAGAGAGTGTTGTGTTTGAAATTTGTTGATGAGAGCTTGTATCCTGGCTATCCTGGCTGGACTGGGATATGCTATAGCTGTGGAAGTATTTATTGTGGCTCCCAGGTATTGATGTACATGAGAGGGTTGGAGGTGCGACTTGGTATAGTTGATTGTGAACCCCAAGTTGTGCAGTGTTTGAATGGTTTGTTGAGTGTGTTGAACTCACTGGTTGAATGATTTGGCTTTTATTAGCCAGTAATCCAGGTATGGGAAGACATGGATTTGCTGTCTCCTTAAGTGTGCTGGGCTTTTGGTAAATACTCTGGGAGCGGTGGTGACTCCGAGCGGAAGGACTTTGAACTGATAGTGTTGTGAAAATGATCTGAGTGTATATACAGATTGAGGGGTCTGAGGTAGAGTATTGGCCTTAGGGACCTGTCCTTTTTGGGGATTAGGAAATACAGGGACTAAACTCCGGTTCCCTGATGTGTTGAAATTACTTTATTCGAAACGAGTTTCATAAAAGTACAATACACAGTATCCAAAATAAACTATGCATAAAAATAATTTCAGACAATGGGCAAAAATTTTGACCTGATGAACCAAGCATTCGCCACATATTTAGCCACCCCACAAATCATGTGCATTGAAATGACATTAGTTTGAATGATACGCATGGCTAATCTATGTTCCCTCACCCCTAAATTCCTACAAACAGGTTTCAACCACCTATCTCTTGGTTTTTTGTAAGCTACACATGCAAATAGGAAGTGGCCCAATGATTCTTTCGGGCAGGGACAACTTGGACATTTGATCTCTGTTCCACTATATCCCTTCCAGCCTTCTTTGAATGTGTTGAGGGGTAAAATACCGTATCTGAATTTCAGAAACAGTGTTCTATCGCGAGGGACCTGGATAAAGTCCAGAAAGGGCTCTAACTTTCTAAGAGGCTTATGGTCAAGGAAGGTGCTAGTTAAATGGCCCCAATTTGGGTTCCTAAGTTCTTTTGCAACAACCCAATCCCAATATAGTTTTTTAACAGTTGTTTTTGGGGGTGGCATTTGTGAAATCCAACTCTCCTCCAGACCTATAGATTTCACAAGCCTCTTTAAATTGTTCAGCCATTTAATTTTATTGGCTACATTCAGACTAATCAACTCATCCAAAACCTTAGCATAGTTAGAGAGTTCTGGGG
The DNA here is from genome assembly GCF_964261635.1 of Lissotriton helveticus. Taxonomy (NCBI): domain Eukaryota; kingdom Metazoa; phylum Chordata; class Amphibia; order Caudata; family Salamandridae; genus Lissotriton; species Lissotriton helveticus. The sequence continues at coordinate 1,911,431,865 of NC_136057.1, forward strand.
TCCTTCTGAGACGAACCCAAAATAACAGGGGGCGGATTTGCACCAGATCAGCTATCGATTTTTTGCCCAGGTCTAAAAATAAGGGTTTCAAGGGGGACGATAAAGGTAGCGAAACCATGTCTCTAATGAACTTATTTTCCGCCACTATTAAAGCTTTTGTATTTTCCGCCCCCCAAAGTTCTGAACCATAGACTGCCGCCGCCAATGCTTTCCCTTCATAAACTGCCAGGGTAGGGGCTATGGGTCTGCTAATAGAACGTCGCCGATTTTTAAGAATTACTCCTGCAACCCTTTTGAGGTTTAAAACCATTTTAGCGATATGGGCAGACCAACTCAAATTGTTACAAAGTCTTACTCAGAGGTAATCAAATTCTTGTACCACCTCCAGCGCGGTGCCATTCAACAAGAGATTAACCTTCCTAAGTTTCTTTTTAGAGGTTAGCACCATCAACTTTGTTTTTGAAGTATTTATTGTCAACCCCCTGTCTTTACAAAAACTGCAAAAACGATCGAGCAGTTTCTGCAAACCCATAGGGGATTTAGACATGAGAAGGGTATCATCGGCAAAGAGGAGAGTGGGTGTTTTCTCTCCTGCAAGGACGGGGGCATCAGCCGGGTCCTCCCTCAAATGGTCTACCACCCCATTAATAAAGAGGGAGAACAAGGTTGGAGCCATCACACACCCTTGTCTCACTCCCCTATTTACCGGAATCTTCTCAGTAAGTTGGCCCTGGGATCCCCAGGGATCCTAGCATAATTTCCTTCATGGAGTTTAATAATAAATTGTAGAAGGTAACTAGGAAAACCCATATTGGATAAGACCGACCAAAGCTTAGTCCGTGGAATGACGTCAAATGCTGTCTTCAAGTCTATAAAAGCCAGGTATAGACTGCCCTTCGTAATTAGCACTGACTTCCAACAGACTGCACAAAATCTGAAGACCTGATCTATTGCACCTATATAGCTTCTGAACCCGGCCTGGAAATGGGACAAAATGCCTTTATCCACAAGCCAAGATTCTGTGCGATTTATGATCACCCTTCCCACCACCTTCTGGATAGTGTCTATCAGACTTATCGGTCTGTAATTAGAGGGGTCATCCCTTTCGCCCTTTTTGTAAATAGTTATCACCTCAGCGCCTTTCCAGGAATCGGGAACGGGGTGACCAGCCTGGATCAAATTCATCAGACACGAAATATACTTAGCCCACACATTTGGTTCATATTTTAACATGTCCCCTGGGAGACCATCTTGGCCTGGGGCCTTCCCGGGCAATAGTTTAGAGATGGCATCTAATACTTCTCTCTGGGAAAATGGATCTATATTGTGAATCAAATTTCCACATGGCATATTTTCAGGGGTAGTAGCTGGTTGTGATAACGAGCTATCCAAATTATCCTCGCAATACAATTTTAAAAAATGGGAATACCATTCCTGCTCCGTAATATGATTTAAAATAGGTCCTGCTCCCTTGCTATCTAGAACATTAATTAATTTCCAAAAAATAACAGCGTTTTTCCCACATGCTGCTTCCTTCAGCTGTTGCCAATGCTCTTCCTCCCAGTCTCTTTTTGCGGATTTTATACTTCTTGAGTAATCTTTCCTAGCCGCCCGGACGGCCACAGAATCCTTGCTTCGTATTGCTTTAGTAATTGCTTTCCTTTTAGTTCTGCAATTACTCGTGTACCATGGATTACTTATAGTTTTAATACCATTAAGGCATGATTTTGCCATTGGCTTCTTACAAAAGTGGGCTCCCAGTTTACTTATTAAGTTACTATAGGATACCGACAAACTGGGACCGACTAAATTAACTGAGGAGAAGGCTAAAGCTGTCAATCTGCTAGTTTCTTTGGATACTAAATCCGTAATATTTTGGAGCTTCCCCTCATCACATTTGACGACATTCCATTTTAGCTTCCGATTATTATTTACAGGGAAGATTTCTTTGGTTAACATCTCAGTTACCCGACTGAGATCACGGCCACTTACCCACCTAAGCTGCATACATAAGGGGTTGTGGTCGCTATAGGAGGACTCCCTAACCACCATGTCAATTACGTCGGGCCAGGAATGTTCATCTAAAAGGATATAGTCGATACGAGAGGGGCACCCCAGCCTATTAAAGGTCATCGCGCCTGCGCGATCTGATTTTGTACGGCCATTTAAAGCCCAAAGATTATGATCTAACACCAGGGCATTCAACTGAATAACTCTCAATGACCATTTCTTAATTGGACTAAGATTTAGCGGGGGTATGCTTTGTCTACCTTCCACTACGTTCGATCCCAATACTTCTTCCACATCTAGAGGTTCGAATGTACAGTTAAAATCCCCCCCGACCAGTATTTTAGATCTGGTCGGGAGTTTTGACAACTCCACATCCAATAATTCCAATATTGGGGAACTAAGGCCTCCCTGAAGACCTCTAGCATAAATACAGAAGATTTCGTAGGTATAGCCCCCTACACTGTTCTTTAGAGTAATGTGCAAGATGTCATTAGAAACGTACTTGTTAGAAATAGCACAACAATTCAGAGTTGTTTTCACCCAAATATGTAACCCACCAGAAGGGCGGCCTCTTCCTAATGAGACAGCTGGAACATAAAATGTAGAGTAACCATTCATATATTCGGGGGATAGGCACCACGTTTCTTGAAACATACAAATATCAAAATTGTTAATAAAAATGTTCCAATCAGGATTTGCTAAGTTTTTCTTTAAACCTGCAATATTCCATGATAGAATATTGATAAAAGGACCCGGAGACTTAGGTTCCATTTGACCTGTAGATACTATATCCTGCATACAGTTACCAACTACAACCGGAGGTTCAATAATATCTGTACCAGCACTGGTGGAGCCTGTAATAACCACTCTGTCTACAGGTGGTTTAACTTGATCTCCGGGTAAGGCCTGCACCACCCGACTACCCAATCGTTCAATGGGCTGGTTGGTAAGTCAATCGACTTCCTCCAGACCATTGAAACGATTATAACATTGAATAGGGTAATCCAACTGTGGGCCCAACCAACCCTCCTTAAGCCTATTACCACCATGATAAGTTCTACCTCTTCCTCTACGCACTTCTTGCCAATCTCCATTTCCAGCCCCTCCCCAGTTGTAGGAGCGTTGATTCCCCTGGGTTTCAAATCTCCTCCAACCATTTTCATGCGGGGTGGTCCTTAGCCAACTCCATCTATTATCATGATTCCCCGCGGGCATATAAAAGTATGACAAGGGTTTAACAAGGATCTCGGAGTCATTGTTACGGCTATGCCCAGAGCAAATAAACTCTACAATACAAGGGTCTTCAAATGTGATCACCACACAATCTCCTTTGAGGTGTTTCTTTTTCTCTCCCACCCATGGTGCTCTCTCTACCATAAGAATATTTTTGTTGATATTGGGTGGGGTTGGGAGATTCCTGTCCAACCAGTGACAAACTTTGTTTTTAAGGCCCCAGAATGTTTCGGGGATGTCTGTGGTAAGCTCAGGGACACCCGTTAACACTATCACAAATGGGCAGGCGTCAGACGGTAAACTAATATTCCGCCGTACCCTTGGTGTCTTCACAGGGGGTGGGTGCGGGATAATGCTTGGCGCGGTAGAACTGGCTGTTCCCGGAGGTTTATTAACATCTACAACGACTTGTTTAGTGATCACTTTACCAACCTTCTGTACAGATGTAACGGTTGGACAAGTCTTGGTTTGCTGGATGGGTGCTATTGGAGGGTTCTTAACCAGTAGCAGTGGGCTTCCCGTTGTACCGGGGGTATTCTTCTGAATTTCTTGAGTTACTTTTACCCCCTTACAATTTAGCTCCTTTGATACAATTCCCAATTGATTTTCTATACCCTGGAGTCTAACTTCCAGGGGCAAAAGCAAGGACCTAATAAGGGTCGCTAGGGAGTCAAAAAAGGGCGCATCCACATCCTCTTCACTCTCTACAGACTCATCAGGACTACCATTATCAAGAATACTAGCCAAGCTAGTGTCGGATACAGTTACATCTGGTAACTCTAGGGGTAGGGGGTGGGATGCTCGAGGTGGCCTAACAGAAGTTACTGGGGCATCCACACTTAATCCTCCCTCCTGTAAACCATTTCCCACACCAGCTGTGTTCCCCATACAGGGTAAAGTATTTTGATTAGCTACAATATCACTAAGCACCTCTGTAACAGATGGTATTGGAGAGGGTGTTTTCCCTACAACAGTAAACCCTTCTAACTCCGGGGGGTCTGTATGTATAATAGCTGAAGTAACCATGGGAGTAATGAGGGTGGCAGACTCAATTGTGGGTACTGGTAATGTAGATACCGGAGATATATTTATACTTTGAGGCTGGGTCATAGACAATACAGGGGTCACATGAGTAGTTAGTAAATGGGGCGTATCTGATAAACGCAATTGTTTATTCGGAGTACAAGCCAGAGCTATATTACCCAATGATGATCTTTTGGCCTGGAGCAAATCTTGAGAAACCCTCCGTTCCATCAATATAATACCCTCATCAATTAGGGTGTTAGTGCGAAGGATAAAACTATCCAAGGTATTAGTGAGTTTTTTGGTTTTTGTGTTTTTTATCCCCGCTACCGCCTGGCTTCTGGTTTTCCGTGTTGACATTGTATAACACCAGCAGATAACTAACAAGGGGTACTCTAGTTAAATGGTAAAAGGGTATAACTTAATTAACAAACCCTATACGTAGAATATTACTACAATAAAACTAATCCACACACAGTAGTAGTGCTAAAAACCAAACAATGACATCCCATACAAAAGATAGCACATCAATGACAACTACAATTTTATAAAACTTGCGAGGGGGTGTGGCCAGTCCAGTCCTCTCGGTCCTCGGAGGGCCTCAGAGGGCCCGCCCTTTGCCCGGGCTATGTCCCGCGCGCGTCCCGCGTGCGCGCTCACCTCTACGCTTAAATAGGAGGGTTGGGGGCGGGAAGAGACACCAGGTGCGCTAAGTTGTTGAAGCGCTGGGCACCCTGGGTCTCGCAGTCCCGGCCCCCGCAGCGTCCGCTTGTGACCTGGATCCTCGTCCTCGTCGATCAGGAAGCAGGGAGCAGGCAGCAAGTTAAAAGCGTCTTGAATTAAAATAATGTTCCACAGGAATTATCCCCAAAAGGCTGCGAGCGGTTCCCTGATGTAGTAAGGGGACTGGCTCTATGGCATGCTTTCGAAGCAGGGAAAGAACTTCTTGTTTTAAAAGTGTAAGATGTTCAGTGGACATTGGACGCTGTTTGGGTGGTATGTTGGGGGGGGGGGGGGGTATCTGTAAGTTCCAGGCAGTAACCATATTGGATAATTTCTCTTACCCACTTGTCTGTTGTGATGGATTGCCAGACAGGTAGGAACTGTGATAATCTTCCCCCGACTGGAGTGCAATGGTCTGGGGGGGGGGGGGGGCTGGAGGGAAGTCACTCTTTAGCAGCAGGGGAGGTGCGAGAATTGTTATTACCTCTGCCTCTCCCTCTGCTGTTATTGCCTCTGTATCCTCCTCTAAAATATCCTCTATTGGGAGATGTTTGGGTAGTGTTTTTAAAAGAAGATCAGGTATCTGTGCCCATGTTCTTGGAGGCTCATCTGTAAAAGGAGCGACAAAAGGAGCCACGTATTTGCTCCCATGGATTTAGCAGTCTCTGTGTCTTTTTTCATGTTTTCAAGAGTCGTGTCCACAGCCGGTCCAAAAAGTTGCTGTTGATTAAACGGCTGATTTAAAATGGTTGTCTGGACTTCTAGTTTAAAGCCTGAAATGCGTAGCTAGGCATGTCGTCTGAGCAGTACATTGGTATTGATGGACCTAGAGCCAGGGTCTGCTTAGTCAAGGGCACATTTAGTTGAGGCGTTTGTTATAGGTTTGCCCTCTTGGATGAGATCAAATGTTATATTGGTCAGGCAAATGCTGTAACAGGGTTTACAGCTGATCATAGTGGGCCCTATCATATTTAGCAGTGCTTGAGTGCTAGCTATGCGCCATTGATTGGCCGCCTGCGCAGCTACCCTTTTGCCAGATGCGTCTATTAATTTGGATTCTTTATCCGGGGGTGGTGCATCCCCGGGAGGTTTGTGAATTTGCGCGCTTCCTAGCGTTGGAAACTACTAGAGAATCCAAAGGCAGTAGTCACTTGATGTACGCAGGGTCAGGTCTATTTTTTTTTTTTTTTTTTTTTTTTTTAAATCGATCATTGGATTAAGAATCCTGGCTCGTACAGGATCTTTAAATATGTCAGCGGCATGTTTAATAACCCCTTTAATCATTGGTAATATTTGTACAGTTTTTGGGACTGTTCAAATGTATCTAAAAGGAAATCCTCCTCTGCTTTGAGTGCATTGTGACGCCGTTAAAAACGGCAGCCCTATTGATTAGTTGTCCAAAACCAATATTATCGTCTGGGGGAAATGGTTTTGTTGGGTCTGGTTGGGGGCTTGGGAGACCTGGAAGTTCTATTGAATTATTGTAATCCCAATCGCCTTGTGGAGGGTCGTCTGGTTCTGTGAACGGGTCATTGGGGTCTCCCCCCCCACCCCAAGGTTATCATCATCATATGGTGGTGGTGTATGTGGTGGAGAAGTTACAAGTAGAGATGGTGTAAAAGGTTTGGGGAGAGGATTAAAAGGAGGTATAGGAGAAGAAGGGGGCATAGGTAAATGTCGGAATTTGTAAAGCGCACAGCTACCTCCACCGGAGGTGTCCCGGCGCTGTCCGTATACCGCTTAGGAACCCTTCCTGGCTTTCCTGGGAAATGTCCACTCCTGGGCACCCCCCAGGTGCAGCCAGGCATCCCAGCGCTCATGGGGCCGTTGTGGAGACTAAGCAAGCTATTGCCCAGAGTTGCAGCGTGGGACCCATGATCAGAACAGGCACTGAGGCGAGAATATCCAGTCAGGGGAATTAATGAGCCGGAGACCCGCCGAGGCGGGAATCGAACCTTGGTCCCTTGGTCCCTGGCCAGAGCTCTGCATCAAGGTCTGCCTGCTCTAACCATTGAGCCACACTTCTCCATGTAGAAGAGTCCTTCACAGGCACTGGCTTTTTATTTTTGGATGGCACAGCTGTGACATGTCCTGTTTTAGGGTTAATATAGATCTTTTTCTGCCTGGGATCGACAGGATGCGGATGAAAAAGTTACTCTCTCGATAACCGCTTTCCACATGAAAAAGTTCCTCTTCCTCGATAACCGCTTTCGGCGTCGATTTTTTCGATTCAGAGCGGGCTGGTGCTGATTTTGTGTTCTCTGGCCTTAGGAGGCGTAGTAGAATCCTTAGGCTTGTTTTTTGGTCCCGAAGGTTTTGGTTTCAGAGCCGAGGCGTACTCTTTCGGCCTAGAAGTGTTTAAAGCCAGTTTATCTATGGGCCTGAAGGTGTTCGAGGCCGGTTTGTCTTTCGGCGCCGAAGGAATTGGTAGCGATTTCGGAGCCGAATGTTCCTTTGGTTTTGGTGCCGAAGGTGCCGGTGGGACTATTATATGCAGTTTGCTTGGTCCCGAGCTACCGGAAGGCCTGTCTTTCTTCTTCGGAGCTGGGCACGGAGGCGGAGCTTCTGAAGTGTGCTTTCGGTCACGACTGGGGCCACAGGATAAGTCTTGACAAGTGCCTTCTGTTTTGATGGTGGGGTTGGGGTAGGGGCAGTAGTACTCACTCGATGACCAGGAGTGATGGAGTCAGAGTCTTCAGCCTTTGACACGATTTCGAGATCTTCGGAATCTTCTTCTTGTACATCTGGGCCTACATCAAAGATGTCCTCTCGTTCCGGAGCTGATCTCTGCGCCATGATGTGTCTTCGAGCCGGACGATCTCAAATGGTCTTTTTTGATTGAAAGGAAGCACAGGCTGGACAGCTGGACTCTTCATTTTCTGGTGAGAGACACAGGTTGCAGACCTTATGATGGTCACTGTGTGGGAACTTCGCTCCACACTGGGGGAATTTTTTTGAACGGTGTCCTTTCCATGAGTCGTAGGCCTTACGGCATTGAAGGGCCCAGAGGCCCGCGTCGACGACTGGAATCGGGCCGATGAAAGTCGCGTCGAAGACTTCGATGTCTTAAGTGAATTTGAAAAGTTTAAGAAGGTTTTGCACGTCGAAAAAGTTTGAAATTAAAGTTTTGAACTGGAGCGCAAAAGTTGCATCCGAACCAAATGGCGGAAAAAACAATCTAAGGATGGAGTCGATGCCCATGCGTACTATCGTCCAAGGGAGGAGTTACCTATCTCGTGACTACAAAGACTTCTTCCAAGACAACAACAAGTTGCAAGCATCCGAGCCCAACACCAGATGGCGATCTAATGCAAGTGTGTGATCTGCAGCTCATATGCCTCGAACAGGGGGATTTCACCACGTGTCTGGGTTGGAGCCTCTGAAAGGAGCCCTTACATGTTACAGCTCGAGAGCCCCATGGACTTGGATGTCACCATATCTTTTTTGAGCATTTCATCAACCTGTGGTCCAAAAAGGCATTCCCATTCAAAATGGGAGGTTGATGAGCTGTTGCTGAACCTCTGGTTTAAACCCGGAGATCGAGCCAGGCATGGGGTCAAAGTACGGCACTGGCATTTACTCCTCTAGAAGCAGCGTCTGCGGCATTCAACACACAATGGATATTGGCACTGGAGATGATTTAGCCCTCCGGAAAGCTCTTCCACTCTTCTTTTGGAACTGTTCCAGGCAGTGTTTAAGGAGGACCTCCATCTATTTCCATTATGCCCTACCATATTTGATAGAGCGCCAGGGGCCGTATAACACATTACCACTGTTTGCGCCCAGTGCACCTTGAAAACAGTGATAATGCACCCCATTATGGTGTATGTGTTGCCCCCCAGGGCAGCGGCAAACTCGCACTGCCCTGGGGGCAGCACATTCATGTGGAAATACAGAGCTGCCGCTCTGTGTTTTCAGTGCCGCCTGCACTTTCAAGAGGGTTTAGAGATCCCCTTGCAAGTGGGTGCAGTCAGTGACTGCTCCAGCCTGCAAAGCGATGTCTGGTGGGGTCCAGGGGACCCCCCTGTACCTCCTGCAGAGGGCTGCTGCCAGGAGGCGCACGGACTGTTTGCCACATTTTAAATGGCACACTGTCAGTGCGCCTCCTGAGGGCATCTTTGACTCTGCGCCTGCGTCTAATACTGCGCGGGCACAGAGTCAAAGGAATTCCCTCATTTGTATAGTGCACACCCCTATGCAATTAAGGGAACACCCTCGGATGATATCGCTAGCGCTTTAAGCGTTCCAATACTATTGGTATTATAGAAGGGGATGCACAAGCTTCTGTGTCCCCGTCTATAAAAACCAAAGTGTCCCGGGGGCACGCAAAGCAGACGCAAAAGCCCACTGCAACCCCAGGGCACTATCTGTGATACGGCCTCAGTTTTGGCTGTCAATGGCTGTTCCAAAAACCTCTTGCCTACATCGTTGATCTTCTTGCTCTCCTTATCTGGAGGAGAGTGATTTGGACAGAGGTGGGCTTGCGAGCAGCATGGACCACTAGGAACTCCAGTTGGGACATGCTTCCTAATTAACACATAGGATCACTGATTATTGTCTACCCTGGGAGGACTTCTCTAGTCTTGACAGGTGCTCTGAAGTTATTAGGGGCAGAGTTTAGCATCCCCTTTAGCACAGGGAAGAAGTGGACAGAACACACTAATTTGGAAAGCGTCTACAAGAGGATATAATCTTGCTCCTCTATTACGTGCATATCCACTCTGTGGTAGGTAGCTGCCAACTAAATACTTTCATGGTATGCAGCTGTATAAGCTGGGCTAAAGCTCTGAAACGATAATGGTCTGAGTTAGTGTCCACAATGAGTCTACGTTATAGTTGTCCCACTGGTCATCAGAGAGTCCCCTCCCACCTTGGCTCGTCATAAGGGTGAAAAGACCCTTAGACAACCAGACGTAGAAGTCAGCAATGGTCTGTGTGTGGATTTGCCTCGACCACCATGCTCTGAGCTCAATTCTCTACTCCTATGGGAGTGTTGTTCTATCTCGATTCAAGGTACTATCTTATGCTCTTACTGAGCCCCTGAGGTACTCTAGGTTCTATGTGTGGTTTTTGACCCAAGGCCCAGTCTTCTGTGCTGGAGCAACATCATGTGGCTGGTCTTCACACTTGTTCAGTGAGAGCGATCTAGGGCTCAGGCTCAGCGACCATTACTCTTGTAGCAGAGTGCATTTTCTTCCCAAAGATGTCTGGGGTGCCGGACATGTTCTACTGCTGCATGTTGCGGAGGAACCAGTCTTGTTCCCTCCTATACCAGAGGATCTTCTTCGACAGGAAGTCATGACGCAAGGCACAGGTGTCGTTCTTGTGGTCTAGGGACAGGAGTAGGTTACACCTTTTCTCAGTCAATGGATATTTTGTGTGGCCTGGACAACACTTGAAATTCTGTGTGTTCCATCACCCATGACGCATTCTCGGGCAATGAAGTGTGTTGGGCCCCGGAAGGGGGCTAAGCCCTGAGTGAAACTCGACAACTATGGACCTTGAGGTCTGAGGGATTTCCAGTGAATTATTGGGTCATAACGCAGCTCGAAAGAGCCTGATGCAAGAGATTGATAAGGCCACTGATGGGACACGACTGGCATGTGGAGAACATGGCAAACTCGGAGCCCAGCCGTATGTTCGAACTGGACAGTGGTGCCCATGCTCAATGCACACTGAAAGGAGTCACTGAGTGGCGCGGGAGACTGCAAAGATAAGACGTTTGCAAGTCCGAGACCAACACTGGCTTGCAGGAGTAAGGTAATCGTGTGCATCTACAACCACACATGCTACAAACATAATATTTATACATACACACTTCTACAAATATACACACACACATATATACATACATATACACACACACACACACCGACAAAACATACAAATACACACATATATATACACAAACACATATACACATACACGTGTATGTATACTTATAAAGTGAGCATTGTGCATTCCATTTAACATCTTGCAGAAAAAACATTCACCAAGAGAACATTGCACTACTCACTATTGCCTTTCATGAACTGTGGGCTCCTGGAAGACGCTGGGTCTGAGTTTTAGCCAATCCAACGAGACATTAATGGCAGGTAGAGGGTCAGCAACAGTAGATTCATCCCGGTATGAGCTCTGAAGCGGCCACTTGCACAATACACCAAGAAAGGACACTATGGATAAGAAAGGGTCAACGGTTAAGGGGTCCAGACATATCCGCATCACTACATGCCTCACAGAGACATTCTGATTGTAATAAGATGCAAAGCCATGTGTAATTGGTGAATTGTCTAAATTTTTCAGATATACCTTGAACATCTGCTCAATGCTTGTAAAGCAGTCATTGGCTAAATTGGTAGACAAACTTTAACACAAGTGTAGAGAATGGCACTATAAAGTTCTGAGACTACTGAAAGCTAAAAGATGACTTTGTTAGAGGCATATTTTAAAACGCACCTCTTGGCTTTAAGCTTAGGTTTTCTAGTAAACAGTGCAAATGGAAAATGCTACTTACCAGTATGCATCTGTTCTTGGCATGTAGAGCTGCAGAGTTACACACTGTGCATAGATGGCCACCTAGTGTTGACCCAGATGTTTGCAGTTTGTTTTTGTTATAGAAAAGTCTTTGGAAGTCACAGGATAGTCGACTCCTCCTTTGGATCATACTGCGCATGGGCATCGGCTCCATCCCCAGATTGTTTTACGCCATTAGGGAAGTGATGGAGTCTTACAAGAAAGTAGTGATGTCCATGTAATTTGTATCTAATTAAGATAATTCTGGAACAGATAAAGGTAGCCGGGGAGGGCGTGTACAACTCTGCAGCTCTACATGCCAAGAACAGATGCATAGTGGTAAGTAGCATTTTCCGTTCGAGGCATATGAGCTGCAGATTACACACTGTGCATAGATTATATAGCAGTACCCACCTTTAGCGGCGACCACCAGTATTTGTTGCAGTTGTTTGAAACAGAGTTTTTAGCACAGCCTGGCCCACAGTGGCTTGTTGTTTAGTTTGCACATCTACACAATGTTTTGTAAATGTGTGCGGTGTAGACCATGTAGCTGCTTTGCACATATCATCTAGGGGAATGTTCCCCAAAATTGCCATGGACGTCCCTATTTTCCTTGCAGAATGGGCTTTGGGAGGAATAGATAACGTACATTTAGCTTTGTGGTAACAGATTTGTATGCATTTAACAATCCACCTAGCTATCCCAGATTTTGATATGAGGTTACCTTTATGTGGTGGTGAAAAAGACACAAAAAGTTTAGTTTTACGAAAAGTTTGTCTCCTTTCAATGTAGTAAAGCAATGCTCTTTTGACATCCAAGGTGTGAAGAGCTCTTTCTGCGACTGTTTGTGGCTGCGAGAACAATACGGACATCTCAGACTGATTCAGATGGAAGGGTGAAATGACTTTTGGAAAGAATTTAGGACTAGTACGTAGAACCATTATATTATGATGCATTTGCAGAAAGGTTTTTTGAATGGGAAATGCTTGTAGTTCACTAACTCTTCTGAGAGAAGTAATAGCTACTAGGAAAGCTACTTTCCAAGTTAGGAATTGCAATTCACATTTACGCAACGGTTCAAAGGGGGGTCCCATTAACCGTGTGAGAACAATGTTTAAGTTCCACACTGGTGAAGGTGGTTTCTGGGAGGGATTATTCTTTTGAGTCCTTCCATAAAAGCCTTTATGGCAGGTACTCTGAATAGAGATAGATGTTTATTTTGTAGGTATGCTGCAATGGCCGCAAGGTGCAGTCTGATGGACGTGTACGCTAAATTACTCTTTTGAAGGTGTAATAGGTATCCTATGATGTGTTGAATAGACACATCTAAAGGATTGATGTGGTTGTTTTGACAGTATATTACAAACCGTTTCCACTTAGCTGCATAACATGCTCTAGTGGTGGGACTTTTAGCTTCTTTAATAACGTTCATACAGTCTGGAGGGAGGTTAAGGTAACCAAACTATGACTTCAGGAGCCAGATCGCAAGGTTGAGACCCAGCGGAGGTGTGTTAATAGGCGTGGAGATAGGCTTAGTTTCTGGTGTGGTACTACAGAAAGTTGCAGCAGCGTGGTGTACCACGGTTGTCTGGCCCAAGTAGGAGCAACTAGAATAAGTGTTAGGGAATGTTGCTGTAGTTTGCGTACCACTAACGGAAGTAGTGGGAGAGGAGGAAAAGCGTACGCAAATTTTCCAGACCAGTTCAACCATATCGCATTGCCTTTGGACAGTGGGCGTGGATATCTGGCGGCGAAGTTTGGGCATTTTGCGTTTTCGTGGGCGGCGAAGAAGTCTATCTGAGGTGGTCCCCACAGTTGAAAGAACGGTTGAAGAACTTGCGGATGAAGTTCCCACTCGTGGATTTGCTGTGTCTGTCGACTTAGCAGATCTGCCATTGTGTTTTGTACTCCTGGAACATGTTGGGCTAAGAGGAAGATCTTTAGTGGTATAGCCCATCTCCATATCTGCTGCGCAAACAGAGAGCTGCAGAGAGTGTGTCCCCCCTTCTTTGTTTATGTAATATATTGCTGTCATATTGTCCGTGCGGACTAAGACAGCTTTGCCTGACACTTGCTTTTGGAATGCTTTCAGGGCTAGAAATACAGCTAGTAACTCCAAGGGGTTGATGTGGAGTAACCTTTGTTGCGGTGTCCACCTGCCTTGCATGGTGTGATGCAGTAGGTGAGCTCCCCAGCCGGAGAGCGATGCGTCTGCTGTTATGACTATTTGAGGAACTGGCTCTAGAAACGTACGGCCTTTTGAAAGGTTTTTGGTGTTCCACCATTGCAGAGAACGATGAGTCCGACTGTTTACCAACACTAGGTCTGTTAATTGACCGTGAGCCTGGTTCTATTGTCGTGCTAAGCACTCTTGAAGTGGACGCATTTGTAGGCTTGCGTGAGGTACTATGAATATGCAAGATGCCATCATTCCTATGAGCTGCATGAACACTCGAGCTGGAAGCGAGTGTTGCAGTTTGAATTTTGTTAGGAGAGTTTGTACACTTGTTATCCTGGCTGGAGAGGGATACGCTAGTGTTAATTGGGTGTTTATTGTAGCGCCCAGATATTGTTGTACATGTGACGGTTGCAGATGTGACTTGGTGTGATTTACTGTGAATCCCAAGTCGTGGAGCAGTTTAATTGTGGCATTAGTGTGTTGTACACACTGGCTGTATGAGCTGGCGTTTATGAGCCAGTCGTCTAGATATGGGAAGAAGTGACTATGATTTCTTCTTAAGTGTGCTGCAACTACTGCTAGGCATTTGGTAAACACCCTTGGTGCTGTTGTGACTCCGAATGGGAGTACTTTGAATTGGTAGTGCTGACCATCTAGTACAAATATGAGATTTTCTGTGCACTGTGTGGATAGGAATGTGGAAGTAGGAGTCCTTGGGATCCAGAGTAACAAGGACGTCGTCTTGTAAAAGGAGCGGAAGGACCTGTTGGAGTATGACCATATGAAAGTGGTCTGACTGTATTTACAGGTTTAGGGGTCTCAGGTCTAGGACAGGTCTTAGAGATCCGTCCTTCTTTGGGATGAAGAAATACATAGAGTGTACACCTTTGTTTTGCTGATGCATTGGAACTAGTTCTATTGCATTTTTCTGCAGGAGGGATAGAACCTCCTGTCTGAGCAGTATCAGATGTTCTTGTTACAGTGGACGCTGCCTGGGTGGTATGTTTGGGGGGGGGGGGGAGATGTTAGTTCGAGACAGTAACCTGACTGAATTATTTGTAGCACCCACCTGTCTGATGTGTTTTCCCAAGCTGGTAGGTATTGTTGTAGTCTTCCCCCGACAGGAGTGGAATGGGGAGGGGGGGAAGGGGAGGGAAGTCATTGGGCAGGGGTGGAGGCAGAGCGGGAGTTGTTGTTCTTACCTCTGCCCTTATTGTTGTTACCTCTGTAACCACCCCTCTGGTAGCCCCTACTGTAGGTGGATTGTGTTGGGGCTTTGTAAGAGGTAGAGGGTGCGTCTGAAGAGTATCCCCTGGTGGCGCCTCTGTAAGATGAGCGGCGAAATGACCGTTTGGGAGCCAGGGGTGGAGGCAGAGCGGGAGTTGTTGTTCTTACCTCTGCCCTTATTGTTACCTCATGAGCACTATAAGAGCTGGGAAATTGTCAACCAAATTAGTCCAACATTTCCACACTACAAAACACTGTTTTACTTGGGCAGTGCTAGAAAAAGTAACGGGAGATGCTCAAAGCGTGGAAAGACTACTGATATCCAAAGAAGCAAGATGGATCTTTCAAGAATACAGTGAAGAAGAAGGACTGAACGAACTGTTGGAGTGGAATAAAGTACATTGACCACTAGATATGTATCTGTAACCCGTACCCTGTATGTAGGCCGTCCAAATGTTACACAAGGACTTAAGAGCCTTAAAATTGCTTGTCAGTTTGATATTGGTGAAGTGTGAGTGCTGGAGGTTAATTGTAAATCTAACCATTATATGATGTCTGCTACTAAATAACAACCAATGCAACTACATTTTGTAGGTTGCATTTACACGTCTCCATCCTACTTCCCCCGCGTCCTTTATTTATCTTAATGAGCAGAGAGCAATTTGCCATGCATATCTGGGAATAAATCTACCCCTTGACGTCCATATATGAGACAGACCAGGGCAGGACTAAATAAATATGTAGCCATTGGACCATATGTGTGGGTTCTAGTAGTTGCCTGTATTAGCTCCGGGTGTTCTGCTTACATTCAAAGATGGCGGCCTTTTAGTCTCTAAATTAGGAGGTGTTAACCAAATTAACAACCCCTGGTTTCCTGTTGAGAATGGAACTAAATACCCATGAGAACAGTTAAGATTTGAGCGCGAGTTACCTGATCCCTTGCGGGACCGCTGTCAGAAGCCTTAACATCATGACTTGTATTTGTATTTTTCTTTAAGAATCTTCCTTTAAGAATTTATTATTAATTCACTTTTGATATTACAGAACTATCAACACTTTTCTAACATTTTAATTTTTGGCTTCCAGCTATGTGTATGACTATCTGTAAAGTTCAATTGGAAATGCTCTCCAGTACGCTGAGATATTTAAAGATGGCGGACATGAAATCGAGAGATTTGTTTACTTTCCTGCGTCTTTTGCCGACATTGGGCTAGGTGCGAGAATCCCGCGACTGTGGACAGCACGCTCCCGAGATTTCGAGCGGTGTCCTCTTAAAATAAAAACAGGAATGGAAAACAGCGTGTTTGAGACTGGAGGAGACAACGCGCTAGACCCAGTTTTGGTCGGTAAGGAAAGGGAGACGGCGGGATGCAATAGATGGGACACGATAGATTGGAGAAACAATCAGCATAATCTTAGCTATGGAAAGTCCCCCGTAGGCTCGGGTTACTTCTGTTACAAGCTTTTATTATGTTTTTAACACGCAGAAACCCTTTTCTCCCTCTCTAGAGACAATATCCGACGCTAAATAAAGGGCGACTCACAGACAGGGGTGCAGCTCAAAACTAGGAATTCTTTACATAAAAAGACCTGTTGGCCGGTAGGAGGCACCTGGACTCTTTAAGGGTAAATATAAATAGAAGTTTTCTGTGCAATAGTGTGTTACACGAGTAGTAGTGTCATGGGTATGCTGTAAAGAGGACTTATACACATTTCTTGTGTTTTTATTGACAGTCATGACGTTGGTGTGTTCAACAACTTTGCAGTGGTAAAATACTATAGCCCTGAAGAAATTGCCTATAAAGTTGTGAAAGGCAATGAAACATGTCGGCTTGGTTTAATCGGTATGCATGTTTAGCAGCTAATCCTGCTTTTTAGGTCTCGCCTACGACGAACGCGCTTAAAGCTCGTTCCCGCAAGCGAGAACGAATAGTTTTCTTACCTGTCGGTGTAGTTTTGCAGCATGAAGATCTTTCTGGATTCACTATGCTGTGCATTATTCCGCGGTCTTGTGGTTGGGTCCGGATTCGTAGTCTTTTCTTTGTTTTTTTTTTCTTAGCCCAGGTGGGCGTCGGCGTCACACCCCCTTGGGTGTATTTCCGGTGACGTCGGCATGCTTCCTGCGGAAGCTCCCACTCTTGGGCGCCATCTTCGGGTTCTTTTTTTCCGTGTTTCTTTCGTTTCCGAAGTAATGGCAATGTTGTATTGATTTGGTATTTTACCGCTTTGTACTTTTAAAGTCCTTTCTTTAGTTAACCACCTCTTCTCTCTCCAGCCTCATCTTTCTGGCGGAGGTGGGTGGGTTCGCTAGTGTATCCAGAAAGATCTTCAAGCTGCAAAACTACACCTACAGGTAAGAAAACTATTCGTTTTGCAGCGTGAATCTTTCTGGATTCACTATGCTGTGCATAGATTTTGTAGCGGTTTCTCATCTCTGTGGCGGCTGGGTGGAAGATGAGCGTTGGGTGTTGAATATGTGCTGTAGCACCTTCTGTCCCACTTGAGCTTCCTTGTTCATTTGTATGTCCACACAGTAGTGCTTCGTGAACGTGTGCACCGAAGCCCATGTTGCCGCCAGGCATATGTCCTCTATGGGTGTGTTAGCCAGGAAGGCTATTGTAGCGCCCTTCTTCCTGGTGGAGTGGGCACGTGTCCCCTCTGCCAGTTCTTGTCCTGCACGCTTGTGGCAGAGTTGAATTGTCTGTGCGATCCATCGTGCAATGGTCTTTTTGGTTACAGCTTTCCCCATGAAGCTGTTTGCGAATGACACAAAAAACTGTTTAGTTTTCCTGTGTCTGCCCTTCTGGCGTCCAGGGTGTGAAGAGCTCGCTCTGCGCTAGTTGTTGGTTTTTGGAAAAAACTCGGTATCTGTATAGACTGGTTCATGTGAAATTTGGATACCACCTTCGGCATGAAGTGTGGGTCAGTCCTCATCACAACTCTATCATTGTGTATTTGTATGTAGGGTTCTTGTAGCGCCAGCGCTTGTAGCTCGCTTACTCTGCGTAAGGACGTTATTGCAACCAGGAAGGCTGTTTTCATAGTTAGCATCTTTAGGGAGGCCCTGTGAAGTGGTTCAAAGGGCTCTTTCATGAGTTCCGTTAGGACTGTGTTCAAGTTCCATGCAGGTGGCGGCACCCGCTTGGGTGGTGCGATCCTTTTCGCTCCTTCTAGGAATCTCTTCACCACCTGTGATGTGAAGAAGCTCCTGCACGTTTCTCCCCTTGTGTAGGCGACTATCGCTGCCAAATGAACTCTTAAAGAGGATGAGCTAAGGTTCTTCTCCAGCAAGTGCATCAGGTACCTTAGCACTGTGGAGTCCCTCTTCATTTTATTGTGGAGTCTTTCCTGTCTGCACCATATTGTGAATCTTTTCCATTTCGCAATGTAGCACTTCCGAGTGCTGGGCCTTCGTGCCTCCCGAAGTACCCTCAGGGTGCTTTCTGGTAGTCTCAAATGTGCGAACTCCATGTCCTCAGGAGCCACGCTACTAGGCTCATGCTCTCTGGCTCTGGATGTAGTACCTCTCCGTTCTGCATGGAGAGTAGTTCTTTCCTCCTGCTGAATCTGTGGGGTGCACACTGTCATCTCCATGATCTGCGAGTACCACGTCTGCCTCACCCACTGTGGTGCGACCAGTATCAGTGTCATGTTGCTCGCTCTGCACTTGCTCAGCACTCTGTGCATCAGTGGTATCGGGGGAAAGGCGTAAGCAAATGTCCTTGACCAATCTATCCATAGGGCATTCCCCAGTGGCCCCTCCTCGGGCTGCCTGGATGCGAAGTTTTGGCATTTTGCATTCTGGCGTGTGGCAAACAGGTCTACCGATGGTGTACCCCATCTGTCGAACAGGTACCTTGTCTCCTGAGCATTGAGCTCCCACTCGTGGGATGCCGATGTCTGCCTGCTGAGCCAATCGGCTTGTATGTTGTCCTTCCCTGGTAGGTGTATGGCTAGCAGGTCTATCTTGAGAGGGATGGCCCATCTCCATATCTCCTGCGCCAGCGTTCAAAGCGGGGCTGACTGTGTGCCCCCCTGCTTGTTGATGTAGAACATCGCAGTGGTGTTGTCTGTTTGTATCAATACCTTGTGTTTGTACAGTCTTGTTTGAAAGGCTTTCAGCGCAAGGAAGATTGTCTTCAGTTCTAGGTAATTGATGTGCTTTGCCGCATCTGTTGGCGTCCACAGTCCCCTCACCTTGAGCTCCTCCATGTGAGCGCCCCATCCCTTCAGGGATGCGTCTGTGGTGATGGTCACTGTTGGCGTTGGGGGCGTTAGAGGCTTTCCCTTTGTTATGTTCTCCATGGTCCACCATGCCATCTCCTTCTGCACTGCGTGCGTTAAAACCACTAGATCCTCCCAACCGCCTGTAGCTTGTGACCATTGCTCCTGTAGCCATTCCTGAATGGGTCTTATGTGGAGTCGTACATTTGGTACCAGGTGGATGCATGATGCCATCATGCCCATGATCTTGCTCGCAGTCCTCACTGTCCGAGCTTGTCCCTTCCAGTAGAGGCGAGTTTCCTTCACCAGCGCCCTCGCCCTCTTCTCGCTGGGGAACACCTTGCCTCCTCCTGAAGACACTGCAGCTGCTTGCTTGCTAGTGTTTTTCTTTTTGGTTTTCTGCTTGTTGGCCTCCCCTCCAACTCTATGCAGTATCCGAATTGGATAATGTTGAGGATCCATTTGTCTGATGTGATTTCTCTCCACTCTCGGAGGTAAAATCTTAATCTTCCACCCACTGGTGTCATGTGGTCGTAGGTTTCTAGTTTGTCTTGACCCATCTGTACGTGCTGCCCCCTGGGATCTTTTTTGTGGGCGGGCACACGGAGTTTTTTGAAGTCACTTAGAGGTGGGCTGCTGCCCCCCTCTTCTATTTTGTCCCCGTCCATTTCGCTCTCGAAAGGACTGGCCTCTTTGTTGGTACTGCCAGGACTGCTTCTGTTGACCATGCTGAGCCTGCGAGTCTGCCTGGTGCGTTTGCTGGAAAGCCTGGTGTGATGTACCTGGCTGGTTTCCGCCTCTCCCGCCGGGCCTCCGTGACGGGGTGCCCCTCTTGTTCCCTCTGAACTGCAATGCTCCCATGGATCTTGCTGTTTCGTTATCTTTTTTCAGTTGACTGAGCGTTTCATCAACTGTTCCGAAAAGCGTGTTGCCGTTGAACGGTGTGTTCAGGATGCTGTGTTGCACCTCCGGTTTGAAACCCGAGATCCTGAGCCAAGCGTGCCTCCTTTCCGTGACGCCCATCATCATGAGCCTGCTGGCGGTGTCTGCCCCATCCAGGGCCGTCTTAAGGCAAGAATTTGCCACGTTTTTCCCCTCTTCAACCAGCTTTTCGGCCTTCTGCCGGGCATCCTGGGGCAGGTCCTTCACCAACTGCCCCAGCCCCTCCATGATCTGGTACATGTGCCTGTTTATCAGGGTGTTGGAATTAGCCATGCGCCAGTGGGTCGCGGCATTCCGTTCGATCCTTCTGCCCACCAGATCCATCCTTTTGCTCTCCTTATCCGGTGGCGGGCCCGAGGTAGTGGGTACGTTAGCCCTCCTCCTTGCTGTGGCCGTGATAATGGAGTCTGCGGAGACCGTGCCCTGAATGTAGGCCGGGCCTTTGTGGAATGCTTGTACTTCTTCTCAGTTCTGGGAGTTACTGCCTTGCATGTTGCAGGCTCCCTGAATGCTTCCTTCCCCTGAACCAGGACGCTTTCGAGCATTGGAAGGAACTGGCTCCTCGTTTGTGTTGGGAGCAATGTTTCTAGAAGGAAGTCTGCTTTCTGCTTCTCTTCGTCGAGCTTGAGCTTGAAAGCTGCTGCGGCAGATTGTATCACCGAGTTGTAGGCCCCGATGTCGTCCGGCGGCGAGGGCCTCGAGGGGTAAGTGTCGACCACCTCCTCCGGGCTGTCGGTGTCGACATCTATGTAATCTACCTCCTGTAGGTCAGAGGGTGCCGACTCTGTGTCCGTCCTGCTTTCCTCTTCCTCCCCATAGTTGTAAGTATCATAGGGATTCTCGTACTCCTCCTGGTCGTCGATCACCTCGACGTCCTGGTCTTGTTCCTCGGCGACTTCGGCGATCTCATCCTCCTCCTCGACCGCCTCCACCACCGGTGGCTTGGTCTTGTGAGGGATCGTGAAGGCTTTCATCTTTGCATCGAAATCTTTCTTCCGCTGCATGATGTTCTCCATTTCGGCCTCGAGGCGCCTTCTCTTCTTCTCCATCTCGGCTGCGTGTTCCGCGTCGGCTGTTCTTTTCGGCCGATGGCTCGTCGCCGTGCCTTTCGGTGTCGAAGTTTTCGACGTCGAACCGGATTTTGGGTCTCTGGTCGTCGTCGTCGTCAGTTTTGGGTCTTTCTCCCTCGGCGTCGATCGATCCTTTTCGGGGACGATTTTCGACGTTTTCTGCTGATCAGCAGCTCTCGGCGCCGGGGACTCCTTCTCGGAGGATCCGCTGGGCCTGGGAGTAGTCGCGGACGCCGCCTTTTTTGGCGTCGGCGCTTTCGGGGTCTTGCCCTCGATTTTTCTAGACTCAGAGTCTCTCGGGTTCTTGGGGGCCGAAGAGTCTCCTACCCTGTCAGAAGTCTTCGTGTAATCGGTCTCTATGACCGTTTAGCTGTCGTCTTCGGCGGCAGCGTTGTCTTCTTCCTCGGAGGACATCCCCAGCTCGTAGAGGGACGGAGTCGGGGACTTCCCCTGCAGGGTGGCGTGTGCTACCCTCTGCCTCTCTCTCACACAAAGGGTCTTCGGGGCGAAGTTGGAACAGGCGTTGCAGTCTCCGCTTTCGTGGTTCACCGGTAGGCAAAGGTTGCATACCGGGTGTTGGTCCGTCTGCGCGTACTTGTGGTGGCAGTTACGGCAGAACTTGAACGGCGTGCGGCCAGGGCCTCTCTGGTCGCGTGTTCGTCGACGATGATCTCGATGAAAAACGCCTTCTCCTTGCTGAATTTTCATCGATGAAGTCCCCTGGAGTCTTCAGATGACTTCTCCTCGTCTTTTCTGTATTTTCTTTCTTCTTTCTCCAAAAATGTCTGGAGCCCAAACGGGAACGATCCAGACCCGACCGCTGAAAAAAAGAATCTGAAGATGGGGCCCAAGAGTGGGAGCTTCCGCAGGAAGCATGCCGACGTCACCGGAAATACACCCAAGGGGGTGTGACGCCGACGCCCACCTGGGCTAAGAAAAAGAAAAAAAAAAAAACAAAGAAAAGACTACGAATCCGGACCCAACCACAAGACCGCGGAATAATGCACAGCATAGTGAATCCAGAAAGATTCACGCTGCAAAACTATAGTCGTCGTCTCAGCAGTCTGAGACCGACTAAGTGAGACAAGACCTGGCCGCGCGCAGCGTTTCTCCAAAGGATAACGTTGTGCGCGCGGCCAGGTCTTGTCTCCACGGCATGCGAATGCAGACCTCTCTGGAATGCAGGGGGGAGTCTGCAGAGAGGCGCGCGGCGCTGATAAACAGGCAAGAGGCGCGTGTGGAATCAGAGTCTGCCAGGCTGCACGCGCTTTGCTGCCCGGCATTTACTTTCGCTGTTCTTGTTTCCTGAGTAGTTGCTTGTTTTACTTTCTGCAACCTCTCGTCGTGTTTTCATTTGAATATTTAATTCTTGCATAATTAACTGTGGTAAATGCCATCCACGGCCCTGCACTCCACATTTCAGCACTCATAACTTTACTTTCATTTCCTCAGCAAAATGCCATGTTCCATTTCCAGGCACCTTTGATCAGCACGGTAGCAGTGAGCACGGCGCAGATTAATCGGTTTGTCAGTGGAAATACACGTACAGCGCTCTGATACCTTTGAGTTGATTTGCCACTAAAAGAAACATTTCTGTGTTGGGTAAATCACAGCTTGTGATGCTAGGCAATTCTTGATCGCGCTCATGCCAGGAGTCTTCCACAACACTCTTGCACATGACTTTGAGCCGAGGCTGCGGCATAGATTTACCAACGGAATAGTTTAAATTGACTAACAGGGCCAAAGTATTTTCACCACGCAGAAGTCAGCGACTGATATGCAAATTACCTTGTAACATGAGGCACGTAGGTTGTAGACGATGTATATGACCATTTGTCATGTACCAAGTGCTCTATGAAAGTGCTATAAGACTTGCCATTTAATAATAATAATGCCATTTATTTATCAGTTTTCAAACCCAACACCTAAATAAAAAAATTGTCATTTACAATGCCAATAGCTCTAACTTTTGCTAAGGCGAGACCGTTGCATTGTAAATGCTTGTTAAACGGGTAGGTGGCACGAAATCAAAGAATAAAGTAGCAGTAATCGTGCACACCTATGCATTTTAACTACACTATTTTTGTTTTTGGTTTTCACTGCACTTGCACTTTGTTTCTGAACACATTCACCTCTGGCTTGAAGACCGGCGATGATGAGAACAGGCCATATCTGGTGAGTACCTATCAGGTATCCCGATGGTGGTTCGCCTGTGAGGGTTCATCTCGCCTTTGCCCACATTTTTCTTTATAGTAGTATACACTATTGTTGGGTGTTGCATTGAGACTGTCGTAATTGGGATTTGGGCTTTTTAATTTGGCAATACACATTGCACTCACCACCCCTATTGCAATTAAAAGAAGGGGAGAATATTGCAAAATTGCAATAAGAGGTAAACGTCGGATTCTATGTATAATTGCCTTGTGAGGACCCGGTCTTTGTTGTGCATAAGACTATATGAGTGGAGGGCGACTCGGGTTCTAACCTTTTCCCTCTGTGCTCCTTGTTAAATACACCTCTGGTAGCCCCTACTGCAGGTGGATTGTGTAGGGGCTTTGTAAGAGGAAGAGGGTGTGTCTGAAGAGAATCCCCTGGTGGCGCCTCTAAAATGAGCGGCGAAATGACCGTTTTGGAGCCTGCGACTGCAAGGCTCCCATAGATTTGGCTGTATCTGTATCCTTTTTCATCTTTTCAAGGGATACATCTACTTTAGGTCCGAATAAGTGTTGCTCATCAAAGGGCTGGTTAAGTATAGCACTTTGGACTTCAGGTTTGAATCCTGAAATGCGTAGACAGGCATGGCTACGCAACAAAACACTCCATCTAGTGCACAACTAATAGAGGTGTTTGTAATATTTTTCCCTTCTTGGATAAGCTCATTTGCTCTGTCTTTATATCTATCAGGGAGGTGTTGCATTAATGATTCTAATTCATCGTAATGTGCACTGTCAGATTTTGCCAATAATGCTTGTGTATTGGCAATACGCCACACGTTTGCTGCCTGAGACACAGTTCTTTTACCTGATGCGTCAAGGAGCTTAGACTCTTTATCTGGTGGGGGAGCTTCACCTGATGTTTGTGAATTTGCTCTTTTGCGTGCATTAGAGAACACAAGAGAGTCTAATGGTACTGGGCCTTTAATATATGCTGGATCTGAAGGGGCATGAGAACAAAACTGGGTCTTGACTCTTAACCGGCAAGGCTAAGCCAAATCAACTAAACCAACGATTCTGGGATCGTGCCAGAAGAAGCTGTAAGAATAACACAGTGTACTCGAGTAGGATTTTCGGAAATCTGTTTGCCGTAGGAAGGACACGCCCCTCTAAAACATCTAAAAGCCCGACTAAGCGATTACAACGCAAAGACCGGGCACCCCAAGTCTATGCACAACGGTTGCAAGACTATTTGAACAAATCCACACCCGTCCCTTGAGATACCCCACACAGGATTGATAAGAAGTCTTGTTGGTCCTGAGGAGAACCCCGCAATAAGGGGTTCGAAAAGCGTCGACCTTTTGGGTCCACTGTCAAGAATAAAAATTAGAAGGACTTGGTTAGGACACAATACGATCTATTCTGACTGAATTTTGATAGTCTTTTTGAACCTATAAACCATAGAAAAAAATGTAGGCTACATCAAATCGTTTGGTTTAATGAAGTACTTCTGTTGACATTGGCCTATACCTCAGAGGTATATGTTGTTTGTTTCTTGAATGTGAGGTGAATGTATGTAGTGAGAAAGGTTTGGTGTGGTTGTGTTGTATAGTTATATCGAAATTGTCTGTTATTCAAAATTTGTATTATTCTGTACATATTTTGTATATGCACAAGAAATGTTCTTCAAAAAATGGAAAATACTCAGACTAGTGAAAAAAATTATTAAAATAAACTAGTAACGCAAGTTACAACAGACTGATATGTTTTGTTCATAACAGATCTTGGTTTAATAGAAATTAAGTTAGTCCAGTACTGGCAGTTGTGTCGTTGGTTTAGTGGATCTGAAGGGGCAGCTTTATATTTCTCTATTCGTGGGTTGATGACCCAAGTTCTAACTGGGTCCTTGAGGACTTCTGGAGCATGCTTAACTCCCTTAAGCATGGGTAAAATTGAGGAGGAGCTTCGTGCATTATCAAAGGTATCATTAGGAAGTCTTCATCTACAGGGTCAGTATGTATGTCTACCCTATGGTATTGTGCAGCCCTGTGTACTAGCTCATTAAATCCGATAGTGTCTTCTGGTGGGGAAGGCCTTGAGGGATACATGTCGTCTTGAAGGACATTAGGGACGTCTGGGGTGTTATAATCATCCCACGGGTCAGGTGAGCCTGGAGGAATAGAGGGATCATCTGCACCACCCCCTATATCATCAGAGCTATCATCCCTGTTGTCATCAACTGGTATGATAGATGATGTAGGGGAGTGCTGTGGTAGGGGAGCAGGTGGTGATGGCACATGTGGAGGAATAGGGGAAGGAATCCTTAGAGGAGAGGTGGCAATGTCCTTCTTTGAATGAGGAGCTGGTGCAGGTGTATCCAGTGGTCTTTTTTTTTAACTGAGAGTTAGTTGACCAGTGGTTGGATCCTTAACAAGAGTCTTTTGTGCAGGGTCTGGATTAAATAAGTCCTGTGCAGGAGGCAGATCTTTTGGTGCGGAGTGAATTCTTGGCACCGAGCTGGGGCTTTCTTTTGGCTTTGAAACGTGTTTGGTAGGAGGAGACTTTTTCAGCTCCGATGGTTTTGTCGGTTCCGATGATTTTCTCGGCTTCGATGGGGTTTTAGGATCCGACGTTTTCCTCGGCTCCGATGGATTTTTCGCATTCCGATGATTTTTTCGACTCCGAAGCGTGTTTGCTTGGGTCCGATTTTGGTTTCAGTGCCGAGGGGCTAGCAGTAGGCTTCGGCGCCGATTGTTTCGATGCCGGCGTAGCGGTCAATGATGTCTTTTTCAGTGCCGGTAGGTGTGCGCCGGCACCGTGGGCCGGTCGACTCGAGCCCAAGTCGCCGGAAGGCTTAGTGAGCTTCTTAGCCGGGCCCGAAGGCGGGGCAGTAGAAGCAGTGTCCCGGTATACACCTGAGCCCAAGGGCGAGGGTGACACCGAAGCCTTTTTTGAATGTATCGAGGAAGGGTTGGGGTCGACGGTCTTACTTACAACCCGCTGTGCTGGAGTGATGTCTTCAACTTCGGAATCTTTGGCCTCGGAGTTGCTATCGACGCCATGGTGTTCTGAGACGTCGACGCCCTCTTTGAAGATGTCGTCTGGAATCGGAGCTGATGAACGAGCCTTTGTTCTCCTAGCTCTTCGGTCCCGGATCACTTCTTGTAACGGAAGGAGGCACAAGCGGAACAGTCTCTAGTCTTGTGCTCCGTAGAGAGGCAAAGGTTACACACCTCATGTAGGTCTGTGTGGGGAAACTATGACCCACATTGAGGAAACTTTTTAAATGGTGTCCTTTCCATGAGCTGGAGTTGAGGCCTAGGTGGGCCCGAAGGCCTTCGTCGACGACCGGAATCGAAGACTTCGAAGTTGAAGAGTAGCGTCGACTGGTAACGCGTTCGAAACTATATCGTTGAAGCTGGTGAGGATTGCACGCCGAAGGAAATCGGTTCCAACAAGGAGCGCTGGAAACACATCCGAGCCCGGTGGCGGAAAAAAACAATCTGGGGATGGAGCCGATCCCCAGGCACAGTATGATCCAAAGGAGGAGTCACCTATCCTGTGACTTCCAAAGACTTTTCTATAACAAAAACAAACTGCAAACATCCGGGCCCAACACTAGGTGGCCATCTATGCACAGTGTGTAATCTGCAGCTCATATGCCTCGAACAATTCTCATTTACAATAGGAATTGCCTAATTTGTGTTTCAGGGGAGAGTGAGCTATGTCTATTTCAAACCAAGAGCTACCAGTATCACAAGCATGCGTGCCTGTGCCAACAAGGGCAGATATTGTGCTCCTGTTTTGGCTGGAATATCCAAACAAAGCAATATGGAACACCTGTCAACTAGGACCAGAAAACCAACTTTGCTCTGCACTGTCCCCAGTTATTCCTCTCTAACTGTAGCCAAAAAAATTACCATTGGTCTGGAGTCTTCAATCCAGACCATTAGTTGCAGACTTGCACAAGGATTGCCACTATGCCGCTCAGCTTTTCAATGGCTATACAAGACTACTGGCATAGGTTCTTACAGTACCACAAGCCTTTCCAAGTGGACACAAATAATAAGCAACTTTATAAACACCTTCAGAACAAGACAGAAAAAAAAAAGTTAAATAAAACACCTTTTCCATGAAACACAAATCACTGGTCGAAAAAAAGGAATGTTTTAGGTTGAGCCTAGGCGGCGCTTGCACGGACTCCGAGACAAAGTTGTACACACTTAGTGGGCATACAGCCCGCCCAATGCCTTATTATTCATCCCTTCGATTGTCCTTTAAAAATGCTTACTTGGTAGTGATGAATCCTTCCTCTGTCCTTCCTTTTTGTTTTGTTTCCTCCCACCGAGCACCACACTAGTACTGATCCTTACACTTCGGTGTTCATTTCGTGGGACTATTTTTTTCTGTTTCCTGCTCGTGTCATGTTGTTTGCCTTTCTTCAGTGCATGTAACATTTCGGTGCCTGTCCCTGCTTGCATTTTATTGCATCTTCCATAGTTCACTTAATCTCCCGTGCCGTGCCCCCACCACCACCTGCCTGTCGCTGCTTGCCCTGCAAATGTCCTGTTACTGTATACAATCTCTCCTCTCCCCCAGAACCCCTCCTACCCAGACCCTGCTTTTCACATTGCTGCAGCTTGATCCTGTGTAAATCGCTTCATTTCCCTGTGCCTAAATATTTAAATGTGTTCTTGTGTAATGTAACAAGGTTCACGCAAAGCAGTCCAATACCTTCAGGTCGATTCTGCGCTATAGCAAATCAGGATAGACAGACTTCAAGGCGTGAGGTCAATCAAAAGCAAGGGAGAGAACATGGCGGGGACCACCAGCCAGAAAACCAGAGGAGTGCAGGCATGCCCTCAAAAGTGGAGCACTGCATGTCAGGATTTCAGTAGTCGTAGATACATGGCTACTACATCTCCCCGCTGGAGGGACAGTGACTTCATGTGGCATCCCGATGCGACTGGGTGCCACTTTCTGGGTGAACAACATCTGCATAAAATATCAGGGACACTCCTTATTGCGCAGGTTAAAGTGTAGGCAGAGCGTCTACTTCTATAAGGACTCAAAGCTGTGCAATGTAAACTTGTGTCCTTGTGTAGTGAAACTGGTGCTCATGCAAAGCACTCCAATACCTTTGGGTCGAGGTCATGCAATATAAAAAGATAAAAAGAAGCTGCTTAACTGGGTCATTAATGAGGTTAAAGGCTGCATGTCGGCATGGTGAAGCAGGATGGATAACCAATCTCAATCTTATCCAAGCAGTAACACTAAAGGAATGTCTTTTGTAAAAACAGTCTCAGCAGCACATCCTTAAACAGCACACTTTAAACAGAATAAATGTGCCACTGATGTGCTTTCAAATAGCAATAATTTTTAGGTTCAGGTGCATGGGATTTACAACAATTAGAACAAATCGGAGTCTTGTTTTCCCCCCTTTGTATGATGGTTTATATATTGCGTTGCAATTGCATAGCACTCAGGACACCGCTTTAGAGCACTAATGAAAACTTCATACCAATCCTCACGTAGCTTATCAAATGCTTCACACACAACTGTCGGACATAATTCATCATGTCTGATAACCGAAGGAGTTCCACAAAGAAAATAACAGCACATCAGGGCACAGTTCCCTGAGTCAGTCACGGCATTCAATAAACTGTTTTATTGCAGGCAGGTGTTGGTAGGACAGTTACAGTGCCAGGCATCCTGGTGTAAGCAGACAAAATGGGACCCACTCTCTGGTGGGCTCTGAAAATAAAACCCTTACTGCAGTTCAGATGCTGCACAAGACTCTTGGTACCTGGTACCACTGCACCCGATGCACACCAACTATAGCTCCGCCCCGGCACGTAGGCATATTTGTTCATTACTTTATGATTTGTAACTGACTGAATGTTTCTAAATGCTTGTATTACATTTTTTAAATAGCATTTGCATTAAGCAAGATAGTGAGCTAATTTCTTTAGCACCTGTCCGAAACAAATTACCTTTAGGTGCTAGTCATCTGAGTAAAGATGTTGCCCAGTGTGTGTCCCAATGCTGTACGGTACCGCCAAAAGCAATTGCTAAAGAAAATAAGTCCCAAAGGCGAGATCTATTGGCTATGCCAATGCTTGCTCTAAAGTGGAGGGATCAACATTCTCACAATTGGAGACAGGTATAGTATATCAGTAAATACACAATTCAAAAGTAACAATCTCTGGGTTTGTTTCGACAGTGATCTTTTTGAAACATTACTCATCCAAAATATCAACTTGTTACTTATGTGGAACAAAATTAATCTACACCGTATTGAGCTTGTCCGAGCACTTATGCTGTCCCGGCTGTAATAATGCAACATTAATCTGCTTTGAAACAATGGAAAAAGAACTCGAGAAGCTCCAAAGAATGCACAAACATGGACCTCGAATGTGCTCTACTCTGGAGTCTGCCCACCGTACCTTTGTTTTCAAAGGCATATTTACTACATGACCATACCCTTTTTCTGGGAAGGACCAAACATCTTTTAGATAACACTTTCATTTTGTCATTTCTCTCTTGATATACAAGTTCGCTTTCCTCCTCTCTCTCCGAAGCCATTACTGGTTCTTCTGTATAGCTGTGATGCAACAGTATAATGAATGTAACTTTGGGGGATATGCACTCCAAACAGGCTTCTAAACATGCGGCCATACTTCGGGGTACCAGTTACTGGAAGATATTAAGAGCAAAGGAACTAAAGCGACTGATAATATGAGTTACTTGAAGCATCTCAGGAGATACAAACCATACAGTGTTCACAGGACACAGTCTTTTCTTTAGCAGGCAGGGCAGGTCCTCTGGGTTCTTGAGGTTGCTGGCTGCAGGACTCACTGGAGTTTCACTTCAGTAGGTTCGAGGAGGGGACAGGCCGGTACGGCTGGGACCAAGTCAGAGGGAGTCTTCCTCTTCTTGGCTTTGGCCCGGCTATTCAGTCCTTTTCTTCTTAATCATTGCTGGTCTGAGGAGGCAAGATTCGGGGGTGCCCCTAAAGGTAGAGGACCTCTAAAGCTGGCACAATAAGTGCTGCAGCCCTTAGAGGCCTTCCCTGGTCACAGTGCCAAGGGTACCTGTGGGACCATTTACCAGGGGCTGACCTGTGGCCAGAGAGTGCCAAGTGGGGTTTTGTCTTCAATGCAGTTTTAGGGAAAGAACATAGGCCCTGGGTACCTGACTGGCAGGAGCCCAGGGAACACTCAGTCAAAGTACATAAGCAGTTCAGCAAAAAGTGGGGGCAACCATGCAAAAAGAGGGCACTTTCTTACAGTAACAACATGAAGTGATATTGTTAAACCAGCAATCATGGAGAAGTTTTCCCTTACATGCTCTACGGATGAAGATGGATCAAAAAATATAAGGAATATGCTACTTACCAGTATGCATCTGTTCTTGGCATGTAGGGCTGCTGACATTTATATCTATGCATAGATCGCCTCCTAGTGTTGGGTCCGGATGATTGCACATTGTTGTCCTGGAAGAGTCTTCGAAGTATAACGAGATAGGTGGCTCCTCCCTTGGACTACAGTGCGCATGGGCATCCTCTGCATCTTCAGATTGTTTTTCGCCATTGTGGCAGAGATGGAGTGTAATGCAGTAAGTGATGACCATGCCTGAGAATGAATCTGAGTACTACAGCTGCGACAGGCACCGGGGAGGAGGGCGGGCGATATAAATGTCAGCAGCCCTCCATGCCAAGAACAGATGCATACTGGTAAGTAGCATATTCCGTTCGAGGCATGTGGGCTGCGGAATTTATATCTATGCATAGAATAAATAGCAGTATCCTCCTTAGCAGCGGTTGCCCGTGCCAGCTGCAGCAGTCTGAAAAAGAGTTCTGAGAACAGCCTGACCTACAGCAGCTTGCTGTTTGGAGTGTACATCCACGCAGTAGTGTTTGGTGAATGTGTGTATGGTGGTCCATGTGGCTGCTCTACATATATCCTCTAGAGGAATGTTACCTAGGAAAGCCATGGATGCCCCTAACTTGCGTGTGGAATGCGCTCTTGGGGGAACTGTTAATGTGCGTTTTGCTTTTTGATAACAGATTTGTATGCACTTAACGATCCATCTGGCTATACCTGACTTTGAAATGGGGTTGCCTTTCTGTTGTGGAAGAAGGCAACAAACCGTTGCTTAGTCTTCCTGAAATCCTTTGTCCTGTCTATGTAATACAGGAGAACTCTTTTGACATCTAGCGTGTGCAGTGCTCTGTCTGCTACTGAGTCTGGATTTGGGAAGAAAACGGGTAGTTCTATGGTTTGGTTAATGTGGAACTGCGACACCACCTTAGGCAGGAATTTTGGGTTGGTATGCAGCACCACCCGATTAGCATGAATTTGTATGAAAGGCTCTTGAATAGTTAGGGCTTGAAGCTCACTAACTCTCCTTAGCGATGTTATTGCCACTAGAAAAGCCACTTTCCATGTCAGAAACTGTATCTCACAAGAGTGAAGAGGTTCAAAGGGTGGTCCCATTAGTCTGGTGAGAACTATGTTCAGATTCCAGACAGGTGAAGGAGGGTGTCTGGGAGGAATCACTCTTTTGAGTCCTTCCATAAAAGCTTTAATGGCTGGCACTTTAAAAAGAGAA
Source organism: Lissotriton helveticus (assembly GCF_964261635.1). Classification (NCBI taxonomy): domain Eukaryota; kingdom Metazoa; phylum Chordata; class Amphibia; order Caudata; family Salamandridae; genus Lissotriton; species Lissotriton helveticus. Next base: position 1,911,463,775 of record NC_136057.1, read on the forward strand.
AGATGCTGTCTGTTTTGAAGATAAGCTGCCATTGCGGCCAAGTGTATCCTAATGGAGCTATATGCCAGATTGCATCTGTATAGGTGCAACAGATAACATATGTTTTGCGTGAATGCATCTAGCGGATTTATGTCAATAGTAGAACAGTAAATGACAAATCGCTTCCATTTGGCCGCGTAGCATGCCCAGGTTGTAGGTCTTCTTGCCTCCTTGATGATGTCCATACAGTCAGGGGGCAGGTTGAGATAGCCAAACTCTATGACCTCAGGAGCCATATCGCAAGGTTTAACTGTTGCGGATCTGGGTGCGGATGTCTCCACGGTTCTGAGTGAGGAGACTGGGCTTGAGTTGCAGCCGTTGGTGAGGCACCACTGAAAGCTCTAGGAACGTGGTGTACCACGCTTGCCGTGCCCACGTTGGAGCAACTAGGATGAGCGTCATGGAGTGCTGCCGCAGTTTGCGTGCGACCAGCGGTATGAGCGGTGCTGGAGGAAAAGCGTACGCAAATCTGCCTGACCAGTTCATCCATATCGCATTGCCCTGAGACTGCGGGTGTGGGAACCTGGCGGCGAAGGTTTGGCATTTTGCGTTTTCTTTTGTGGCGAATAGGTCTATCTCTGGATGACCCCACTGCTGGAAATATGGTTGGAGCACTGAGGGGTGTATCTCCCACTCGTGCATTTGGTGGCTGTGCCTGCTGAGCAGGTCCGCCATCTGGTTGTCTTTGCCTGGGAGATGTTCCGCCATGAGGAACATGTTCCTTTGAATGGCCCATTTCCACATGCTCTGGGCTAGATGAGACAATTGTGGAGAGTGCGTGCCCCCTGCTTCTGGATGGAATACATGGCAGTCATGTTATCCGTCCGGATCAACACGACTTTGTTGCAGAGATGCAGCCTGAAGGCCTTCATTGCCATGAAAATCACCATGAGCTCCAACAGGTTGATGTGCATTTTTTGCTGCTGCGCTGTCCATAGTCCCTGCACTGTATAATGGAGGACATGCGCTCCACAACCCTGGAGAGATGCGTCCGTTGTCAGCACTATCTGTGGTACAGGCTCTTGGAACGGTCGTCCCCTGCAAAGGTTTTGTGTGTTCCACCAATGCAGAGTTGTATGCACGACCGGTCACCAACACTAGGTCTTTCAGATGTCCTTGAGCCTGGTTCCACTGTCGTGTCAGGCACTCCTGAAGCGGACGCATGTGTAGCCTTGCGTGAGGGACTATAGAGATGCAGGAGACCTCATACCTATCAGCTGCATGAAAACCTGCGCTGGGAGCGAGTGTTGTGGCCTGAACTTCTGAATGAGCAATTGCATGCTGTTGACTCTGGCTGCGGTTGGGTGCGCTGTCGCTGTTAGTGTTGATTGTCGCACCAAGGTACTGTTGCACATGTGCGGGTTGAAGGTGTGATTTTGGGTAATTCAGCGAAAAACCTAGACTGTGTAGGAGGTGAATTGTGCGGGACATGTGGCTGGCACATTGCTGGGCTGACTTTGCTTGAACAAGCCAGTCGTCTAGATAAGGATAGACGATGTGTTGTCTCCGAAGGTGCGCCGCCACTTTTGCTAAGAACTTGGTGAACACCCTGGGGGCAGCAGTGACCCCGAAAGGCAGGACCTTGAACTGGTAATGCTGGTTGTTTATGGTGAACCTGAGATATTTCCTGTGTCCTGGGTGAACGGGAATGTGGAAATATGCGTCTTTCAGGTCTAGGGTTGCTAGGAAGTCTCCTTGCATGAGCAATGGTAGAACTTGTTGTAAAGTCAGCATGTGAAAATGTTCTGACAAGATGTACTGGTTCAGGGGTCTGAGGTCTAGAATGGGTCTGAGAGACCCGTCCTTTTTTGGGATTAAGAAGTACAGTGAGTACACCCCTGTACCTTGCTGATTTTTTTTTGATTTTTTTCTTTTTTTCTGCAGAGTTTTATATAGCGCGAACTAGAACCGAACCAGTTATCAGAGCGCTTTACATAGCACCAGTTACGTTACATGAGGGGACACTTTCATTTTTAGGCACGGGGAGATTACGTGATTTGCCCAGAATCACAGGGGGTTTTTGGCATCGTTACCGAGACTCGAACCCAGAACCCCAGGTCCGAGGTCGAGCGTCTTAGCCGTTAGGCCAACCCCTCTCCCGATTTAAAGGCACGAGTTCTATGGCCCCTTTTTGCAGCATGCGGAGGACTTCTTGCTGCAATAAGTGCATGTGCTCTGCAGACATAGGACGGTGCCTTGGGGGTATGTTGGGTGGAGTGGAGGTTAGTTCTAGACAATAGCTGTGTTGTATAATGTCTCTCACCCACCTGTCTGTGGTTATGCCTTCCCAGACTGGCAGGAACTGCTGGAGTCTTCCCCCGACTGGTGTTATATGGTCGGGGGCAGTGACAAGACGTCACTGTTTATTGGTGGCGGAGGATCTGGTATTATTATTTCCGCGTCCTCTGCCTTTGGTGCTGTTTCCACGATAGCCACCCCTATTGTTCTTGTTATAGGTGTTCTGCGAGCCCCCTCTGTTGTATTGGGCTTGCTGTGATGCTTGACCTCTGGAGGCTCCCCTGTTACCGGAGCGACGAAAGGAACTGCCCCTGAACTGTTGTGACTGCATAGCCCCCATGGATTTTGCTGTCTAAGTGTCTTTTTTAATTTTCTCAAAGGTTGTCTACACATCAGGGCCAAAGAGAAAATCAGGGTTAACCGACTGGTTGAGCAAAGTAGTTTGTATCTCCGGCTTAAAACCAGAGATGCATAGCCAGGCATGCCTTCTAAGCATCACACTTGTATTTATGGCCCTAGCTGCCGTGTCTGCTGCATCTAGCGCACACTTGATGGACGCATTGGAAATTAATTTCCCCTCCTGTATCAGCATTTCTGCTCCCTCCTTATAAGCCTCAGGCAGGTGTTGCAGTAGCTGCTCTAACGTGTCGTAGTGTGCCCTATCATATCTGGCTAATAGGGCTTGTGTGTTGGAGATCCTCCAAATATTTGCTGCTTGAGCCGCTACTCGTTTGCCAGATGCTTCAAAGATCTTGGATTCTTTGTCCGGAGGGGGAGCATCACCACTGGTTTGAGAGTTTGCCCGTTTACGAGCATTAGCCACTACGAGGGAGTCCAACGGGAGCTGGCCTTTGATGTACGTAGAGTCCACAGGTGCAGGCCGGTACTTCTTTTCAATCCTTGGTTTTACAACCCGTGCCCTTGTGGTCTCCTTGAAGGTGTCAGTAGCGTGTTTAAGGACACCCTTTAGCATAGGCAATGTTTTTACTGATCTTTCTGAAGTCAAGAAAGTATCAAACAAAAAGTCCTCCTCTACTGGGTCAGCATGCATGTCCACATCATGGTTCTTGGCTGCCCTTTCAATCAAAGCGTTCAACGCGGCAGTATCTTCAGTAGGCGAGGTTTTGATGGTATAGGACTGAGTGTCAGGCGTGGTCTGTGGCTCACCAGGGTCAACCCAGGTTTGCTGTTCATCCTGATCTGTGTCAGCAGGATAATTGAACTCATCTTCATTGTATCCCTCCCCTATATCCTCATAGGTGCATGTGGGTGAATAGGAATAGTCTTGTTCATAGGACTCTACAGGCTCAGAAAGAACAGGTGAGGTTGCCGAGTCTCTTTCTTTTTAGAGGGATCTTGTATGACTCCAAAGGAGTTTCTGGAGCTATTTCCCGTTTGTAAATGGTGAGTCTACCAGTATCCGAGTCGATGAACAGTTTTGACTGATTGTCATAGGAGGGTGCTTGGAACATTACATCCTCCTCAGCAGTCCTTGAAACCACCGACACTTTCTTGGTAGCGTCGGTGCCCTTTTGTGGCTCGAAGGTTTTTGGTCGAGCGGTCGGGGGCAGTCCATATTTAATAGGTTGTGGAGACAAACCGACCTTTTTTGAGAGTGTTGCAGTCTTCGATCCGACCAACTTTGGAGGATCACTGGGCTGCTTGCGGCCTTGCGACGATTCGAGCTGTCGGTGCGCAACAGGGACGCCTTTTTGCTTCGACGCGACGTGCTTATTCGTGTCTGGTGCACTTTTCGCCTCTAAGGCCTTGCTGGATATCGTCGCCGAGGCTGGAAGTTTCAGATCGACAGTCTTCCTAGCCTTGAGTCCTTTGCCAGTGTCGCCAGCTTTGGGCGTGGACGTAGACAGCATCAGCGCGACGTGCCTGACGGCAGAGACAGGCTTCGGCGTCCCGTGTTTCGGGTCGACGCCCCCTTGTGATCCCGAAGGGGTAATGACACTTTTAGATTGGGTTGGAGCCGGCGAATCCGAAGCTGTCAATCCGAGGACTGACGTCAGCAGTTTCGGTTTCAATACAGTTGCTGTCAGTTTCGGTTTCGAGTTTGCCGCTGAAAGTGGCTGATTGATCGAAGGCTCTGTAGAAGTATTCTTAGCCGGGCCTTGACGCGGGGCTATAGAATGCGGGTAAAGATCTTGGCTAAGGCCTTCCGGCGATGCCTCGACCTGAGCCTCAGAGAGTATAGTGTCAGTATCGGGCCCCTTATTGCGGATGGGCCTTGCTCATCGCTTGAGTCGTCATCGACGGCTCAGATGGCTTCTGCGTCGTCTCCTACCTCGACGATGTCTTCATGGACGTAGTCTTGTTCTTCGTCCACACTATATCGTGAGTCGTGCTCCGATGCAGGGTCCGACTGCTGGTCTGGATCCTCTTGATCGTCGCCCTCGATGACGTCTCCCTCGAAGATATCTTCTGGTTCTGGTGCTGTTTACTGGGCCGACTGCCTCGCGGCGCGTCGAAGCCAAAGTGTTTTCTTTGACCGGAACTTGGAACAGGCCATGCAGCTGGCCTCGTCGTGGTCCGGGGATAGGCACTTATTGCACACTTATGGCCCGACGCTCGTCTAGGCCTAGCTGTCGAAAGGCAATACGACCTTCGACGTCCTGTTCGAAGAACTGGATGAAGTACCGGGCACCGAACGAGAGACAATACCGACGCCCCGAAGGCCTTTTGGCCTCGCGAAAAGTATTTAAAGTAGATTCCGAACTTGAGTCGAGAAAATACATCCGAACCCAATGGCGGAAAAAAACAATCTGAAGATGGAGAGGATGCCCATGCGCACTGTAGTCCAAGGGAGGAGCCACCTATCTCGTGATACTTCGAAGACTCTTCCAGGACAACAATGTGCAATCATCCGGACCCAACACTAAGCGACGATCTATGCATAGATATAAATTCAGCAGCCCACATGCCTCGAACATATATATTATATTTACTGGGAAACGGTATGGTCCAACAATGGAGTTACGGCTATAAAGCCTGAGGTTAACTTGAGTGATTAAAAACTGGCATATGGTGTCCCGGATCCAAAAGACAAATTACAGAAAATCTGGGGTCCTGTACTTACCTACCTTAGCCGGGTCTGGTGGCTCAGTGGACTAATGCATCCACTGCAGGGACTTGTATTCGACCTCATGATCGCAGGTTCAAATCCCGGCGGGTCAATTTGAGGTTGATAAAATGAGTACCATTGGGTTGGGTAACAATATACATCTGTTATTTCAGCGCCAAGTTGCCACGTTGCTGGGGTGAAATTGCGCTTTATAAATACACATGTTATGTTAATAGAGAATTAAGAGGACTAACTTGCCCCAAAAGGACAGAGGTGTGCAGGGTCTCTGAGGAAATGTACAGGATGTAGTAGCTGGCATATGAGTTCAGATGAACCTTTCAAGAAGGTATGCCCACCCAAAATGTTTTACATTTTTAAAAATGTAATAAACATAATTGAAACAAAGCATTCCATGGCACACAGGGTGTTTGTTATGATAGAGCACGAGGAGGTGAACAATCGAAAAAGTATCACAGCACTTCTCTCCAAAGAAAAAAATGGAGCACTTTATTTAGGACTAAGTCAGGGCACTCATTGCTTAGCTTGAAATAATCAAACTAGTCCCTAGTATATTGAGGGCAAAAGATAGGTAAACCTCTGCGAACATTTGGATGGATTGGAACACATGTCAGCGACTACTTACTCTATTAGCAAACAGCTTTGCTTAACTCACATCTTGGACCTTAAAACAGTATGAGGTTTATTTAGCAATGGTCCATTCAGATATCGGCCACAGTGAACAGTTTTAACTAACACTCAAGGACACTTGTCATTGCTTCACAGTGCCCACATTAACTTAAGCTAAACTGTCAACCTGCCATTCTAACTTGATTTAGGATTTACACCCACTTCACCCCAAATACAGGCATTTGCATGCTGACCTATCTACAGAGAGGTTAACAGACACAGGACTACAAAAAAACATAGAAGCAATAATAGTTTTCAACCACTGAGTGGAGCAGGCTAACGGACTTATGCACAATTAAAAAAATAACTGGATGTTTAACTCTTGAAAGAAAGAAAAATAAACAATTTTTTCAGTATAAAAAGAAAATTACATCAATTCTAATACTCACTGAAAAGTGCTAGAAGATGCGTCCAGCAGAGCTGCTCATCCTGACTGAAACTGTTCTGTTCAGCCTCACTGCTGAAGTCCCGCAGATTATGCATCTGGAACAGGTTGATGACTGTGATATGTACCAGCTGCTGAGAGTTAAATGCCTTCTGGAACAGCATCCTCTGCAACATAGAATTTAAAGTGGCACGCATTGAATTAACATGTTCAAAATAGTAGTACATTTATCCAAATGGAACTATGTATGCCAGAGGCTTGCTTAGGAGTTCTACTTGGGGAACTTGAGAAAGGTAAGCAAAGTGGGGGTTAACTTCCAGAATGACTAAAACAGAGGACATTTTGATTTCTTGTATGATCAATATATTAACAGGCAACTACTATTCAATCACAACTTTCCACACTCTACCCAATTTCCAACCTCAGAACGCCGTGAAATGTTCCATTAACCGCTTGCGCGCTACCGCGTTTTCCCGCTGTACGCGGGAAATTCAAAAATGGCTTGTTTATGACAAAGCCAGCTCGTCATCCGCGCAGCGCAGGTAACGCTGATGACGAGCTGGCTTTGTCATCAGCACCGAAGGGGTTAATATTCTCCGATGTTCACTGTAAACCATGAAACAAGCATGTAATCTCAAAAGGTAGCAGAAAAAGTAAGGACAGAGTTGTAGTTTGAGTGCCCCAAGAATGCAACTAGATTCAACTGTAGGAACAAAAATCCAAACATATCTCAAATGAAAAAATTGCATCCCTGATGTAGTCTTCTTACAAACACTAGATGACCTTGTAACTGTTACACTCTGCACTATCACTTCCAATTTCAACTACATCAGTGCACTCTAGTTTACCTATAATATCCAAGTCTACATTTGCACTTTACGTCTCACTCACTGGTGACCTACTTTATACTGTGTCCAACACCAACTTTGCCAAGTTCCAGATATTTCAATCACTTAAACTAGTACTTGGACAACTTGCACTATTGATAATAAAACAGAAAACTTGGGAAAGGCCTTATTCTCAAGTTCAGAAAAAATAACTTGCACCCACATTAAATTGATGAGCCGGCTATTCTCTGCCGAGAACAACCTTTTTCCCAATTCTTACTTGCATATTTCAAAATTCTTTACACAAAGCCTAATGCAATCCTTCCATCAAACCCTATTCCCTTTCTCAATATATGCATCACCGCCTTTAATCTGACGTACATTTTTACCCAAATACAAAGTAATACAGTAATCTTTTTTGATCTAATCTCGCATAGCTGAAAGGACCATAATAAGCATATCCCATCCTTATCCACAAATATTATGAAATCTTAGACTTTGTGAAAGCTGAAATCCTAAAACAACCAATGAAATCAGTGGGTGTTAACTCATGGCCACGGGGGTAAGCATCCATGTTTTCTGATTTAACATTAAAGAGCTTCTGAATCAGCAAAAATGGACAACTCAGCACGTCCTACAATCCACCTGGCAATATAATGCCTTTCATGTGGGTTCCATTGCATACACAGAATCAGTAAGATTTACTAATAGCATGTTTTCCTGGGTACCCTTAATTCACATCCTTCCCACCAACAACTTTATAAGCCCTCCATGTTGACCAAACTATACTTCCTCTTCCACACCATCATATAATGCTCTATTCCATTGCAATTCCTGCACAACTGATCTGTAGCCGGCTAAATGTCACAACATCCCATTTTCACTTTCAAGAAACACCTAAAACAATCAGATCCACCAGTTTAACTCCGACCCAGTGAGTATGACCTATTCTTTACCACTGGGACAATGGCTGGGAAAGCTGTTTTGCTTCATTTGCAATCATAAATTACTGCATCCTCAACGCAACATATAATATCAATTACTGTTCATAAGGAAAGCCTTTGTCAAATGTGACTTTCCGTGATTTTATTACAGCTTTTAGTACCAACTGCTTTCCAACCAACCTCGAATGTAATAATTACAAGTCCACCACGAACACATACTTGTTTCCCCAAGTAATCTTTTTGCATGGCAAATTCAGTCAACACACCTTTCCACTTCCTTTGTGGTTAATTGATAATGAAGCACGTTTTAGAACCATTGTACCGCCTGCTTCCAGGCATCCTTGCCCTAAAAATGTTACCACAAATTAACTCTACCAAGACCTAAAAAATAAAAATGTTACGACAAATTACCTCGCCCAAAGACCTAAAGAAAAATCATATTTCACTTGTTTGCATTTCACAAACTATTTACTTCACTGTCGAAAAAAATGGTGTGCTATCTCCCAAAACATTATAGAAATATCCCAGCACCTGTCAGTCAATAATGGCACCCTTTGCAGTAGAGCAGAAGGCAAGTGTTCTGTGTTGAAGGTGACATGGACAACTAAGTTAAACAATAAAATGCTCCAAAGCCATGTGATGCAGTCAACTGACAGCTTAGTTGCTCATTCAGCACTGGCCTTCATTAAACCATAACAATCAAATGATTTAAATGGTCAATATTGCTGGGTTCACTAAACAGTGCACTAATAAGTTGCTTTCTACCACAACAATGACTCAATATTGTCAACATGTAGCGCAGCTGCTAGAAAATCTGACAATGTATCTTATTATGCTCACGTGGAGTATAGTCCGTGCACATGCATACAACACAATCGCTATAATACAGTAAGAGATATCACACACAATCGACCTCCAAAACCATGCATGAATCTGTGTTTGTTGACTTTCTCTATGCAAGAATTGTCCATTTGTGCCTGGTGATGCTCACATGCTTAGTACCTAGCCTCAATAACACCCAAAAATCACTAGGAAAGAATGCTGCATGACCCTCCACTGCTTTCTATTTCTGCCCCAACGTCCATCCCTGGGATATGCCTGCAAACATCTGCGACTTACTGACTGGTGCAACCATGGTTGGGTAAACAATTTTCACCACCATTCTCGATTATACAAGACAGGACTAACATCCTGTTAAATTCCCTCACCTCCTGAACATATGCAGGAACTCTGCTTTTATCACAAAGGAAGCAGAGTATAGGGACCAAATGCTACTATGTTGAATTCTGGAACCGAGGAGATTCCAGACTGCTTTACAGTATCAGGACAGGTTCTCCTGTATTACAGGAGGACCCTTCTTCCATGTATTACCTTTTAAATAGAGACAATGTAAAGAGTTTGGATACCAATGCTAGACAATGGATGTGTAATCCATTTTTTTTTTATTTTCTACGGAGTCTTTATACATGGAGACTGTATATGTGAGATTCATCTTTGTTTAAATGCCAGATAATTCCATAATCCCAAACGTGGGGACAAATATTAAAATGTGTATGAATTTAATGAAGATCAGCATTGAGTGTTGATGGTCGCTTCAATGACAGAAGGTGCAAATTACCCTACAGAATAACTATGGTACTTAGAATACCTCAGTTTGTTTGATCATCTGCATGGGCCTCAAAGTAATATTTAAGCATAGTTGAGTAGGATTGTACATGGATGGTCCACCTACACTCATCCCATGACACTTTGCACCAAATCAGGAAGAAGTAGAAGGCAATTAAAGTAATCACTGTAAGAAGCCAAGTCCTTATCTGCAGTGATTTGATCCAATGAAAAACTAAGTGATGCCAGTGAGAGCGACGAGAGTAACCGCATGAGAGTGTACAAGTGAGAGAAAGCATGGAGCGTGAGCAAGAGGAAGCTGAAGCTAAAGAGTGAGTGATAGAAAGTGCAAGCAAAAGAAAGCAGGCAAGAGTGAGCAAGAAAGTGTGCAAGCAAGAGAAAGTGTGGGAAACGAGTGAGAGTGTGTGTGATACAGTGAATTCACAGGATTGCCTACCTAGAAGTGAACCTGCTGGGACAAACTCTTCAGTCTAAGATCTCCCCTAAATCTGGGTAAGAGCACGAGTGACAGAAAACATGACTGAGACAGCAAAAGAGATAGCAAGGTAATAAGTTGAAAAGCACAAGTGAGAAAGTGGGAGTGTAGAAAAGTAGTCCTTTTTAGGTTTCGACCTGGCGAAAAGCTGCGCAAGCAGCGTTCGCGCAGGCGAAATCTAATGTTAGAACAGTACTGGCTTTGGTCCCGCCTTCTCTTCCATTGGCTAGCTCCATAAATGGAGGCTAGCCATTGGAAGAGCGATCTGTCCGTCATTGCCGGAGCAGATTCGTGGGCGTTCCCGCGATTTTTACTCATCCCACCCCCTTGCGATCGTCATGCGGCGGTGGGCGGGTTTTTTTTTTTCTTTTTCGGTCATGTTTTTGTCTTTTTGGAAGTGCCTTTATCCGGAGTGGTCGGCGAGATTTACGTTGCCAGGAAGTTGTTGTTATTTCCGATCAGGTAAGCAGCATTTTCTTTATAATTTTGCTCCTTGCTCTTGTCTGTTTGTTGTATAATGCTTGTTTTTGTTCCTTTTACAGGTCCCCCCAGGCCCGTGGCCGTTCCGTGCAGCGTCGTGCAAGGAGTGTTTTGACCGGTATGTATGCAGCTGTTTGCGGGTCTCAGGTAAGCCATCTTGTCTCGGTTTGTTGTCTAATGCTTGTTTTTGTTCCTTTTACAGGTCCCCCCCGGCCCGTGGCCGTTCCGTGCAGCGTCGTGCAAGGAGTGTTTTGCCCGGTATGTATGCAGCTGTTTGCGGGTCTCAGGTAAGCCATCTTGTCTCTGTTTGTTGTCTAATGCTTGTTTTTGTTCCTTTTACAGGTCCCCCCCCCCCCCCCCCCCGGCCCGTGGCCGTTCCATGCAGCGTCGTGCAAGGAGTGTTTTGCCCGGTATGTATGCAGCTGTTTGCGGGTCTCAGGTAAGCCATCTTGTCTCTGTTTGTGGTCTAATGCTTGTTTTTGTTCCTTTTACAGGTCCCCCCCGGCCCGTGGCCGTTCCGTGCAGCGTCGTGCAAGGAGTGTTTTGCCCGGTATGTATGCAGCACTTTCTGGGTCTCAGGTAAGCCATCTTGTCTCGGTTTGTTGTCTAATGCTTGTTTTTGTTCCTTTTACAGGCCCCCCTCCGGCCCGTGGCCGTTCCGTGCAGCGTCGTGCAAGGAGTGTTTTGCCCGGTATGTATACAGCGGTTTGCGGGTCTCAGGTAAGCCATCTTGTCTCTGTTTGTTGTCTAATGCTTGTTTTTGTTCCTTTTACAGGTCCCCCCCGGCCCGTGGCCGTTCCGTGCAGCGTCGTGCAAGGAGTGTTTTGTATGTATGCAGCTGTTTGCGGGTCTCAGGTAAGCCATCTTGTCTCGGTTTGTGGTCTAATGCTTGTTTTTGTTCCTTTTACAGGTCCCCCCCGGCCCGTGGCCGTTCCGTGCAGCGTCGTGCAAGGAGTGTTTTGCCCGGTATGTATGCAGCTGTTTGCGGGTCTCAGGTGAGCCATCTTGTCTCGGTTTGTTGTCTAATGCTTGTTTTTGTTCCTTTTACAGGTCCCCCCGGCCCGTGGCCGTTCCTGCAGCGTCTTGCAAGGAGTGATTTGCCCGCTATGTATGCAGCTGTTTGCGGGTCTCAGGTAAGCCCTCTTTATTTTCTTTCTTATGTAATACGTTGTTTTTTATTATAAAATGTCTCCATTTCGTCTCTGCCGCTGTGTGTGTGTGTGTGTGGGTGCAAATGCAATAGGTGTCGCATTTGCGAGAGATTAGGCTATTGGCTTTGTAAATGACAATGCCATTTATTTATGTTGTCAAAGCCAACACATAAATAAACATGTTGTCATTTACAATGCCAATAGCTCTAACTTTTCCAAAGGCGAAACCGTTGCATTGTAAATGCTTGTTTGACATGGTCACCCCCACTTTTTGCCTGGTAACTGATGTGATTTCGACTGGAAGTGCACTGGGCTCTTGTTCACTAGGTTCCCAGTGCCAGAGCTCTTTCCCAAAATTGTACAATTGTTCTCCCAATTCGCAAAACCTTTAGCACCTACTATAAGTCCCTAGTAAATGGTCCCCCTGGTACCTAGGGCCTGAGGTACTAAAGAGTGTGCCCAAGGGTAGCAGCACTAATTGTGCCACCCTAAGGGACCTCTCACCAAGCATATGCAAAACTGCCATTGCAGGCTGTGAGTCTTGGTGGAGACAAAAGTGAAAACACAACATGTCACACATCGCTGTGTGCCATGCACTCCAACACTGCATGTAATATTTCTAAGTCACCCCTACAGCAGGCCTGACCGCCCAAGGCAGGGTGCTGAATACTACACGTGAGGGCATAACTGCATGAGTAGACATGCCCCTGGGCGGGTCAGTCCTATCACTGCCAGTACAAGTGACCAGGGACTGCATTTTATAACATGTGCTGGAAACTGGAGAAAACAAGTTCCCCAGCTACATGATGGCTCCACTGAAAGATAGGAATGTTTGGTATCAAACATCTCGTATTGATGAACCTGCATTGATTCCACTGTTGGATTTACCAATACATGAACTCAGAGGGCACCTTAGAGGTGCCCCCTGAAAACATATCAGCCTCTGGTGTGTTCACAGACTGGTTTCTGCCAGCCTGCCACCCACTGTTCTGATCCCTTAGGGTGATAGCGGTCTGCTCTCTGGAGACCCAGAACAAAGGCTTGTCCAGGAAGGGAGTGTCACACCCTTCCCACAGAAAGACCTGCTAACTTGCCTCCCTAGACGGGAAAACTTCAAACAGCTACCACCTTTGGATTGCGAATCTGGCTCCCTTCACAGGTGAGAAAGCCACACCCCTTTGTCCAGAGCCCACTTTGGCACCTGGACAGGGATGAAAATTAGCTATTCAGGTAGGCGTACTACCCCCAGGCTAGTTCAACCCCTAAGGTGGGCTAAACTGAGGTGGACATGATTTTTCAGAAGTAGCCATCTTTGTGATGGCATACTTAGGAATTCTGGGACAGGGTTATGCCCACTTCCAACAGTAAGTGGTCATATAGGGGCGTTATGACACCCAAGGGCAAGTAGCCTTTTGGCTACTACCATAATCCATAATCAGATCTTTATGGTGCTTTCCTGAGGCTCAGCCGGGAAAGTTAGGCGTGCTACTATCTTTATTTTGCTCACGTTAACATCTGTGATTAATGTAAGTGGCTTTCCTGAGGCTCAGCCGGGAGAGTTGGGGTGTTATATTTTTAAAGTGTCTTGAATTTAAAATTCATTTATCTATTTTTCAACACCTGTGGCATTACGCGCTGTGTTTTATCCACACCCACAGTGCCACCGCGATCCCTTACAGCCGATGAGGAGCTGACCGGGACTGACGCGGGCGCCATCTTAGAAGGATTGTGGGGTGGCGGTATAGTCGATTGCAGACTCCTGCCCTCTTTCTGCTCCTTTAAATGGTAACCATCAGACAACGGCGCAGCGGGCGCGCCAAAGGCGCGCCTAAGGCAAGCCCGTCTGCGCCCGTCATCGCCAAGACATCGCCTCTCGCCATTCCCCCTGGCCGAGCTTGCACAGAACCCATGCGTTACGATAGGTAAACGCTTATCGCATTTATTCAAAGCCATGAGAGCTGTGGGGTCCCTCTAACTCGGTTGGGAGAGACTGCCCTGAACTGTAGGAGGTGTGGGTTTGCTACTCCAACACCGTGCCGGGTGGGACAGGGAAAAGGAGGTAAACCTATGCTGCTCAAGGTATGTCAATTAAATGTTAGGTCTCTTGTTAAGCACCATATGGAGGTGCAGTTGTTTCTCACCGAGGAAATGCCAGATGTTCTTTTCCTCTGCGAAACATGGCTACGGGACGATGGGGAGGGGATTCTTAAACTTACCCTTCCCAACGGATACCTGATTAACATCATTAACAGGGACTCTAGGGGTGGTGGCACAGCCATAATTTATAAAGTTCAATACCCCTGCTCCTTTATGAAGGAAGATATCTGGGGGGTGTGAATGTGCTTGCTTCAGGATTGAAATAAGTGCACATTTTTCCTTCTCAGGATTGTATGTCTACCGTCCTCCAGGGCCAGCAGCCAAGTTTATCGAGGCACTAGTAGAGACAGTTAGTTCCTTGGTGGTCGGACCTGACAATTTTACAATTCTGGGAGACTTGAATCTCCATTTTGATCTAATCCAAGACTCGACCGTTCATAATCTGTTGGCGGATCTGGCTGCCCTACAGCTCGAACAACTTATACTAGAGGCTACTCATATTGCCGGACATATTCTGGACCCGGTCTTTTCCAATATACCAGCTGCGAGTATAACTCCGCCTAAGCCCATGGGATGGACAGACCATTATTTAATTGAATTTAAACTTGACATCATTGAGCCTTTCAGGCCAGGTAGGGAGAAACTGGTCCTTAAGAGACCTTGGCACAAATTGAAATCAGAAGATCTTTAAGTGGTTCTGGGCGCCTTCCCCTTACGAAATCTGGCTGATCCGGAGTTGGCATATAGTGCCTTTTGTAAATGGATATTAGGAGGACTGGACACTCTCATACCAGCCAAATGGTCAAAGGGGCGTACGTCTAATTCTAGCCCATGGTATAGTGAGTCATTGAGAGCTATGAGGAAGGAATGTAAGAGGGCAGAGCGGATTTGGAGAAGGGAGTATAATAGCGAAGACAAGATAAAATACCTGATTAAAATAAAGCAGTATCATAAATCCATTTGCTCTGCACGTGCTGCATTTTATGCGGAAGAGATTAAAAACAGCTCGAACCCCACCAAATGTATTTTTAAAATCGTAAATGATCTTAAGAAGGACAGAGTCACTTCTTCGACTATTACATCTGCTCAGCAATGCGAGGAACTTGCTACCTTTTTCATTGAAAAAGTACAAAAGATTTATCAATCTTTCCCGCAGTATCATCAATCTTCATCTGCCCCTGCTGGGGAAAAGGCTGAGGGCCCTACTCTTGCTCTAATACCAGAGATGTCCAGTGAAGACCTCGCTAGGTTATGCGGCAAAATTAAATCTGGGTCCCCGCTAGATCCTATGAAACCAGCACAATTTATTGAATCACTAGGGCTCTTCCAACAGCCACTAGGCGAGATAATCAACCTGTCCTTCACCATGGCCGTTGCTCCAGAGACCTGAAAACAGGCCTGGGTCTCTCCGATTATTAAGAAACCCACGCTGGACCCTTCAAAACCAGAGAATTTCAGACCTATTTCTCTCCTCCCGTGGGTGGCGAAGATTGCTGAGGCTCATGTAAATAATGTGTTATCTCAATACATGAGCCGCCATAATACTCTGGATCCATCTCAGAATGGCTTTAGACCTGGCCATAGTACCGAATCCGCCCTATTAGCCACATCTGAACATCTGCGATTGATTTTGGATGCCGGTCAGAGTGCAGCGCTGATCCTGTTGGATCTTAGCGCTGCCTTGGATACGGTATCACATGCCATTCTCTTACATCGCCTAGAGGCAATAGGAATTACCGGATCTGCATTGGAATGGTTCAGGTCATTTCTGAGGGACAGATCCTTTCGGGTATTGGCTCCGCCATTTCTTTCTCAAATACATCCCATACGCCAGGGGGTTCCGCAAGGCTCAGCGCTAAGCACGTCTCTGTTCAATTTGTATGTCCAGCCATGGTCGGCTGTGGCAAAGAACTGGAACCTAACGATGGTATCATATGCCGACGATACCCAGCTTGTGATCACTCTAGCTGAGGGGCTATCTACATCGGCCACTAGGTTCAGAGACGGGCTGACAGCTGTGGCCCAATGGATGGCAGATAATTGCCTCCAGCTTAATGCGACCAAGACTGAGGTCCTGCTGTTGGGGAAAAACACCACCCTTTGGAATGCGCATTGGTGGCCGGACTCCTTAGGGATTATGCCTATACCCTAGACCTTAGTTAAGGACTTAGGAGTTTGGATGGACTCCTCGCTTAGCTTTCAGATCCACATTAAGCGAGTGGCTGCCACTTGTATGGGCTTGTTAAGAGGCCTTAATCCTCTTTTGAAGTTCTTTGAACCTGCAATGCGACAGCTTATTGTTCAATCTACTATCTTGTCTCGATTGGACTACGCTAGTGTGCTACTCCTAGGGGCCAATAAAGCCGAGATTCAACGACTCCAACAAGTCCAAAATCTGTCAGCAAGGATTTTGGTGGGACTTCCCCGCCGATGTTCGGTCAGATCTACCATCAGGGGATTACATTGGCTTCCAATTTTTGCCCGGATTCAGTTTAAAGCTCTGTGTCTGGTGTTTAAGATCGTCAAACTTGGGAGCCCAGAACTTCTATGTACCCTTCTGACCTCATATGTCCCTCATTGTAACGTTCGCTCACTTGGACAACACCTGGTGACGGTACCACTGATTAAACTCTGCCGCATCAGTGGTCATTCATTTAGATATATGGCGGCCAAGTTATGGAACTCCTTGCCGGCTCATATCCGGGGTATGGAGGATGTGTTAGTCTTCAGGAAAGCAATTAAAACCCTACTTTTCCCTTCAACATAGCTTTTGGATGTTGTTTGGTGAGCTCTCAGGGGATTCTGTTCCAGTTAGATTTGTCAGCGCCGGGACGCCTCTTTGCTGGGGCAGCTGTGCGTTTTAAAAAACATGTAACATAACATGTAACATAAACTCTCCTTGCGCCCCTAAATTGAGCATTTAGGGGAGCCCCTGGCACCAGGAGAACAGATTCGGACGACCTGAAGACGGACAAAAATGAGTACAGCAAGAAGAGAAGACCCAGCAACTGACTTAGCGCACACGCTGACTTCACCTTTTGCACAAACGTCTACTTGCCCTGCAGCTGCTGAGTCCCCAAAGCTCAGGAGTCCTGCCAGCTTTCTTCCAGGAACAAAGACTTCCCGAGGGGAAGCGGAACTGTTCCCTGCATCGCGCAGACAGCAAAAGAAAGACCAACACCACTCCGGCCCCGCCAAAACCCAATGCCGCCAAGCACAACTGCACCCAAGCACCCCCTATCCCTTGTCAAAGTGGGCCAAAAGTGTCAGCGTTGTCCTTAAGCTCTCAAGGCACCGAGAACACTGTGAAGTGACTGCTCGTGACTCCCACAACGTCCCCTGCAGACTCTGTTAGCAGGCCCCATCCAATGTGAATGTTTTCGGATGGAGAAACCAGACACCTCAAAGCCCTCTGCATTAGGCCGCCCCGTCACGACGAGAAGAGGACCACAAGATGTCCCTCAACATTGCAAGAACCGAAGACCCTCTGTTTCACCAGACTGGGCTCTCAGTCCCCTCATGCAGCTTCTTTCTACCGTGACTGTTCTCCATTGGATAACATTGGGCACCAGACACTGTTTTTCTCTTGTGCATCCGGCTTCCCTAGTGCCGCTGGTGATGTTCCACTGATGCTGCCTTGGACCTTGCCCACCACTTACCTTCACTCCTGGAGAAGAGTCCTGAATGTCACTGTCCAGAACCGATAAACTGCATATAATTTTCCTACTATGGGTTAACTTTTCAGAACTCAAAAATTACACTGTCGACTTTTGGAAATCAAAAATATTCCGTTTTAAAAATGAACTTACCTGAACCATTTTCTTCTGATGCCTAACCATCTATAAAGATACTTGCTATTTTTATAAATTGGTGTGGATCTCCTTATTGAGTCACGTCTCGCTTATTGACTATTGTGTGTATTTTCAGATGTATTGCACTCCTCGGCATGAAGCCTAAGGTTGCCCAATAACACAACCCTTCTAATAGAGCACATTGAGATTGTCATAGCCAGTCCCTGCCCACTCATAAGGTAGACCCGGGACTCTTTATGTGTTATATCAACAATCTGATATACCGTGTAAAGACCCAGCTTCGTACAGTGAGAAAGCAAGTAACACTGCAAGAAAGTGTGCAAGCAAGTGTATGTACAAGAAAGTGAGCGTGAGGATTGCCAGTCTAGACTAACAGGCTTGGACATAAATACATTTCTGCAGTCTAAGAGCTGACCTACATTTGGATAGGAGCTTCTGCCTGGTTACTGCACAATAATGTAACTGTAGTCCGTCAGGAAAAAGGAAAAGGCACAACCAAAATTGTTTTCCTCTGAAAGCTTGCATCCTGAAAGGTATAGGGAAACAAGCGAGCATAGACAAGGTTAGAGCTTCAAGGGAGATGATCTAGTGAAGAGAACTTGGGAATCACTACTGCAGGCTACAAGATTCCATTTGGAGGGCCAGATACTGAAATGCTTAGTCTCCCCCACTTCATATTGAGAAGGTTAAGGAGAATGATTATTGAATTTCTATTAGGAATCATTTGATTACTACAGTCTCATGTTTATTATTTAAACATGAATACAGCTTTCCACATTCTGTTCACTTAGCCTAGATTTACAAGTTTTTTCTGCCTTTTATATTGTTTTGCTTTTTTCTACATTCATTGAATCGCATTGCATAATTAATTGAAAAACACTTTGGTGAAAGTTTTATCGTATTTCCAGAACATGTTAATATTCATATAGTAACAACATTGGACCAGTTAGATCATTTAAGAAGTTCAGATGTCACAGAACATGGAGTGCTCTTAATTCCCTGCTAAAGATTTGAAGTACTGACTTTTAGATGCACACATTCCGGCTGCAGTTTACGAAGTACACTGACGGCTTTTTCAATCACACTTTGTACTTAAAAGAAGAGACTGAAGATGGACAAAAGCAAGTTTATTTTCTGAAGCAAACCATTCTCTGATAGTGAATGGGTTGAACCAAGATGGATTTTACAAGGGTGACATGTAAAGCAAAATGTTGAGGACCCTAAACTGTCACTGAATAGAAGACTACTTTGGGAAGGGGAGGCTTCACTGAGACAATTACCTGTAAACAGACATGTAAACAAAGTTGTACTTCTTAGACGTGATGCTATGACTGCCATGCATCTTAAGAAGGTCCCTGTAGTCAATTTGAAGCCAAAAGGCAAACCTTTGTATTGGAAATGGTTGTTGCAGAAGATGAACTTCAACAATTTGATACTTTGGAGCGATCAGATTTAGAAAATCATCTTGTAGATCTACAGCATATATCAACTTATGTTAATGCGGTGGATATATCCGACATCCCAAATTCTTCTTTTGATGTTTGTTTGTTTGATGCTTTCAGGTCAACAATGAGTCTGAATTTGTGATTCAATCTCTTTGTTTGAACCACAAAGAGAAAGGGGGGAAAAAAATCCCTTCCCTTTTTTCGAGTTGGTGGTCCTCTCCACTGTTATCTTCTCTGGAAGTAGGTTGACCATTTACAGTATTCAATCCTCTGCAATGGAGTTTTCGGAGGGACTGCAGGTTGAGAACTGAACCTGGGAGAATAGTTCTGTTGAAAATATTCAGCACCTATCTGTCTTTTTTGTCTACTGAATATTATTGTAGATGCCCTGAGAGGCCAAAGTAAGAGGTGGAAAGAGGAGTCTGTTTTCCAAATGCTAGGAGCATGCTTCGTCACGGAAGCAGAGTGGCCTCCTATTCTGCTATAAGGAGGTTTCCAATAGTCACCAATTTGCTGTTAGGACAATTGAGAATAATGAACCCTCTGCATATAGTACAAACTATCCAGAGAAGTAACATTTCCTTCTCTCTCTCTCCCTCTCGAGACCAATAATTTGCATCTCCAAGTTAGCCTTGCTTCCAAATAACTTGCTTTCAGTGATTGGCAGACTGAGAATGCGCTGATATGCTTCAGGTTTCAAGCCTGTTAGATGAAGCCATAAAAATCTTTGCATAGTGAGTCGGCAAAAGTATCCAAGTGCTCCAAGGTCAGCTGAATCTACAGCTCCACATATTACCCAAATCAAAACCATAATTCCTTCACTGTGGATCATCTAAGAATCAGCTTGTCTGTCCTAGGAAGATCCTTCACAAATTGCTGAAGTCTGCAGGAAGCTGGCGGTTTATAGGATATACCACGACATGGCTATATCATGCAAATCGTCCAGAGATTCCTCCAGAAGTGTACAGGGCCCAATGTAAACCCAAAGTGCTCTATTTGTGGTAGTGTGGTTGAGCTGCCTTAGGCCTAACTCTGAGGAGTGTAAGACATTTGTTATGCGGACTGTGACCAAAAAATCGTCCAGAGATTCCTCCAGAAGTGTACAGGGCTCAATGTAAACCCAAAGTGCTCTATTTGTGGTAGTGTGGTTGAGCTGCATTACTCTGAGGAGTGTAAGACATTTGTTATGCGGACAGTGACCAAAAAAATGACACGACTCAAAAAGGAGATCCACACCAATTTTATAAAAAAATATGTTTCTTTCAAGATTTATTTTAAGACCAAAAAATACGTAAAAATGTAAGTACGTTCATAAGAAATACTTTTGAGTTTAAAAAATTAACACTTAGTGAACTTTTCAGTTCAGCAATGGAGAAATGGGGTAATCAAAGGGATGCTGCTCACATGCGAGTAACACGGTTTGGTAGCCCAGTCTTTGGGTGTTATGGAAAGCACAAGTTTGGGAGGGGAGAGGGGTGGTGCCGGGGGGGAGCTCAAGGCAGCACCAAACTCACCCTCAAAGGCACAAGGACGGCTGGGTGCATAGTGCCAACACAGTGTTGGGCGTACAATGCAAACCAATGGACATCGGTTTGAAGAAAGGCTGCAAGCTCAGGCCAGGAGGCCAGACACTGAAAAGCCACAGCTGCCCAGGTACGTAAAGATGCTAGGGGACTTAAGAACACTGGCGGTCGTGCTCCAAAGGGCCCAGGGGTGTCCTTAGGAGTCAGAAAAGTCTTACTGGGCAGGTCACAGTCAGGGGAACCTTCGAGTTGAGGCTGCAAGCGTCCAGGTGGATTCCGGCAGGGGTCAGCCCACAGTGGACTCTTGCTCAGAAGCACTGTGGGTGTCAGATGCACAGGTGGGTTCAGGGGTGGTTTTGCAGTTCCTCCAGGCAGAGTTCTTTGTTCTTTACAGTTGGTTTCTTCTGGACTGGTACACTGTCCATAGGAGATCTTTAGCTTTGTCGAAGGCAGGCAGTCCTCTAAAGGGTTAGGAGGCTTTTGGCACAGGATCGTTGAGGGCTGCAGACAGGCCAATGCGGCTGGGACCAAGTGAGTTAGTGTCTGCAGTCTTCCCTGCTAGAGCGATGCTGTAGTGTTTGGTTCTTTGGTCATCAGGAATCTGAGTCTGGAGCTGCCACCTAAAAGGAAAATGCTACTTACCAGTATGCATCTGTTCTTGGCATGTAAAGCTGCAGATTGCTACACTTAGCATTAGATCGCCACCTGGTGTTGGGCTCAGATGATTGCATGTTGATGTCGTCTTGGAAGAAGTCTTTGTAGTCACGAGATAGGGGACTCCTCCCTTGGATGATAGTGCGCATGGGCATCGGCTCCATCCTTAGATTGTTTTTCGCCATGATGGGAAATGATTGAGTTAGTAGAAGTAAAGAAAAGGTTGTCCATGCGTGTGCATTTAAGTAAGATAAAACTGGAACAGATACAGGTACCGGGGCGGGAGGGCGTGTAGCAATCTGCAGCTCTACATGCCAAGAACAGATGCATACTGGTAAGTAGCATTTTCCGTTCGAGGCATATTCTATTCACTAGATTATGACTATACACAGAGATCCCCTACTACAGAAGGAGTAGTATCTTACCTGTGACTCCAGTTCTGTAGTAGGTGTATCTCTGTTATAGTCATAAGCGCCCGCCCTCCTCCCCGGTGGTGAAAATGATAATGTACAGTATGCTACAGGCCTTGCTTTATACACCTTCAAAAAGAACTGAAAGTAAAAGGACTTTGGCTGTGCATCCTGGGATACCGAGGGCCTCTGGAGAGTTCCTTAAAGGCACGGTATCCCTTTTCCAGACACATAATGGCAGCCTATGGGGGCTTGTCAGTCCAACCCTTCCACTCTATCATTTCAAGGATTTTGGTGAAGGGGAAGTTTCTCTATAGGTGAAACTTGGCAATATGTGTAAAATTTGATTTTATTTGGCTATCCTTTTCACTTTAAGTTGAAGTACTGGCCAGTGTAGCCTTGTAATTATAGGCTGCATTATTTGTCTTTGATTTTCTCTTAAGTGTCTATGCAGGACTGCAAAGAAGACCGCTTAAGAGATTATTTTTGATTGCTCCGGTGTCCCCGCACATGGGCGGGACTATTCACTAGATTATGAATATACACAGAGGTCCCCTACTACAGAAGCCAAGTTACATCTTTGTAAATGTAGAAGGTAGCAAATGATATTTTGGATTGAAGCATCTAGGGGATCAATTTGGTTATTGTTGGAGTGAATGGCAAACCTTTTCCATTTAGCAGCGTAGTAGGTCTCCTGGCTTCTTTAATGATATTCATACAGTCTGGTGGTAGGTTAAGATAACCAAACTAAGACCTAAGGAGCCAGATCGCCAGATTCAGTTGGCTTGGGTCTGGATGTCTGATGTCTCCATGGTTCTGCATTAGCAGGGATGGTGTCAGACTTAGTTTTTGGTGTTGAACTAGGGATAGTTCTAGCAGTGTTGTATACCATGGTTGGCATGCCGACATGGGAGCTACTAAAATCAGTTTGAGCGACTGTTGTCGTAGCTTGCGCACTATTAGTGGTATTAGTGGTAGTGGCGGAAAAGCGTACACAAATCTGCCTGACCAGTTCATCCATATCGCATTGCCCTTGGACAGCGGGTGTGGAAACCTGGCGACGAAGTTGGGTTTTTTGCGTTTTCGTGTGTGGCGAACAGATCTATGTCTGGATGACCCCACTTGTGAAAGAATGGTAGAAGAACTTGTGGATGTAGTTCCCATTTGCGAATCTGTTGTGTGTCGACTTAACAGATCTGCTATCCTATTGTGAACTCCTGGAAGGTGTTCTGTTAACAGATATATGTTTTGTGGAATGGCCCATCTCCAAATGTTCTGTGCAAGCTGGGAGGACAGCTATAGAGAGTGTCCCCCCCCCCCCCCCTTTTTAGGTCTCGCTGCGAAAAGCGCGCGAAAGCGCGCTCTCGCTGCGAGAACTATAGCTGTCGGCTCAGCCAAAAACTGGAGACAAGATATTGCCACGCGCACATTAAGAAGCATGGCAGAGTCGGATTCCGATGCGCGCCTTGGGATTGAGTCGCGCGCGTCGGAATCCGACTCTGCCATGCGCCTTGGGACGCGCGCGTGAGCTTCTACCGTAGACCGCTCACGTCGCGTGCCTCGTATGTTTCAGTTTCGTTTTGCGTGTGGCCGGTGGAGAGGAGCAGAGAGTCGGCGCCCGCGGCGGCATTGCTAAGCGCAGCACTAGGCCAGAGGCGGACTATGGATCGGCTGAAGCAGGGGAGTGGGGCTGCTCAGGGCAGGCCAGAGTCTGTGGAATCCGCACAGAGAGAATAAAATGGCGCGCTGCGAGTGCGAACTGGAGCGAAAATCCCCCTTGGAGAACCTCGGCATCGCCAGGTTTTATAATAACGAAACCAACTGCGATGGTGTTAGTTTCGTTATCACTCGGGTGCAGACCACCACGCCCCAGACGTCCCACAATGTCCAATTATCCATAAACCCCCTCCCCCACAGACTTCAAGGGCACTCCCACCCACTTCCTGAAGTCAAGTTGTTAGATACCGGGGTGCAGCACGCCCAGCTCAGAGGCGGCAGCTGGGAGGTTTGTAGCAGTTAAAAGCATGCGATTCTGGGCAAACGCGACTCCATGCCACTTCCTGACAGAAGCTTTTTATAACCGCGCGCAACACTTCACAAAGCAGCCGGCAGCTGCCAAGTTATCATATCGAAACCCGCTAAAGCCCATGCCACCTTCCCTTCTGTGAGGCCGCGGGATTTGTTATACCGCTGCTTCTAGTTCACAGTTAGGCTAGTGCTCAAGCAATCTTATTTTTCTCTCACTTGCGTCTCAAATGGTCAATATGTGCGATGTAAAGTTCTAAAGAAAGAACCCCGCACTGTGCGCAATTACTGACCCAGATACGCTTCCACCTTCTTCTCCATCATGTCCAGTTTTGTTTACTCTTATCTGTTTTAAAGCGTTCCTTCGCATGCAGGCTGTTTGTTTTACATTCACCAGCTGAGGAATATTTAGTGCTCAAATGGCAAATACTGTGGAAAAAGGTATTCACATTTTTGGGTCACACTGGTGTAACTGAAAGGGAAGGCTCGCATGACTCAATAACGTAAACTGCACTGCAATTACTATTTGGTCTGAATGAAGGAGTTTGCCTGAATGTCAGAAGAGGAGAACTTAAAGTCGGACCCTGAAATCGGTGGGTAAAAGTGTCCAAGTCCTTTTACTGATTCCATTACAGTGTGCCACTACCGATCAATACCAGGCCTCATTGAATGTCAAATACAATGTCTGTAATGGTGGCATGGTTTCAGGATTTTCCCTGGGAGCCTTCTTAATGGGTGCAGAAAGTAGTTCTAGATGATGTAATAAACGCTCGCCTGGATTACTGCAAGGTGTTGTGTTGCCTGCCCTAACAATACATCGATGACATTGGTTTGCCTCTACATTAAACAAGTGTTAGACCCGTCGGCCCTTTGGGTGGTCCCTCCTAGTATTTATTTATTTTGTTCCCTTTTTGCCTCCAAAGTTTTCTATTTTTTGTGCCCACTGGAATTTTTGGTGTTGTCCTGGGGGCTAGGTGCTGCTTTGTCCCTATGATTTTCTGAGGCCTTGGCCCTCTTTTGTGGAAGTGGCTTTTTGACTGAATGCATAAACACACAAAATGGTGGCTTATAACTGCCATAAGTTTTACCTCAGGATCTAGGGCCATATGTAGCTATGGGGAAGTTCTAGAACCTTCTGGCTTGTTCTGGACACAGGGGACTGAGGATATAAAAGGCCAATACTTGGGCGGCCATTTTGTCACCTAAGAGCCAGTTGGAGTGCAGGCTGTGGCGTTAGGGGTTCAGGACACTCGGAGGGTTGATCTCCTTTTAAGGGTTGCCTCCTTACTGCTGTCACCGTTCCCCCTGCCTGTAGACCTGGCCCGCTGTAATGGAGTTCCTGATATCCCTGATCACACGTCTTCACAAGTCTAGAGGGGTTAACCCCTGGCACTGATGAGAACTTAAGATATTGTAAGGTGGAGTGAGCTGTGTGGGAAGCTCTGCCTCGCTGACCCGCGGAGTGAAGGTGTCCAAGAACTCTGAGGAGCTTCGCAAGGGTAGGGACAGGACTGTGAGCACTAGTCAACCTCCCCCCCCCCCTCCCCGATCCAAATCCAGTCATCATTGACCCCAGCTGTTCTCCTCACATGTGCTTTGAAGCGCTGCCAAGAACACAGCTTCCTCTCCCTTAGACATATCGGAGGGTGGTGAGGCCGCCGTAGTGAGGATTGCCTGTCCTGCAGCCTCGATTCCGAGGGTAGAGGAGACTCCTTACCGGAGAAGAGTCAGGGGCGCCGGTGTTGGAGGTGCCCTGGGAGCCGCTGCCGTGTGGACTGAAGGCGGGTTAGGCGGTATAGTGAAACTGAGGAGACCTGCTCTGCGCAGGCTCCTTGGAGGGCTGACTGATCCGAAAGAGGGCGGGTTGGCCCCAGGAAGTTAGCGGCACACAAGCAGGTCTGGAGGAGGGCCCATTGGCCGTCTGAGAAGGGGCGGCACCACACCAGAGTCGCTATTCCCTTGCGCCTGCCCAGTGGCGCGGCTTGCCGAGAGAAACCAACGGAAGCATCCTGAAGAGAAGTTCAGCGGAAACCGCGAGCCAGCGCGTCCTTCCCTCGAGCAGGCTCTGAAGTAGAGTAGCCGGCCTGTGAGGGAGGCGTCGCTGGAGAGAAATGGGAATGACAGTGCAGTCCAGTCTCCATCAACCGCTGGGTACAGCGGAATCAGTCGGAGACACTCAAGTAAGCAGGGATCTGGGGGCTGGAACGGGACCTGGAGTCAAAGGTTGGAGGTCCTGGTGGTGAGACACCCGTAGGAGCCCTCTTGAAACTGTTGTGCTGGCCAGAGAGCATGATGTGGCAAGACAATTAATCTGAGACTTGAACATTACCAGTTCTAGACCCATTTCTGGTCAGTAAAGACAACCAGAGAGCCAGTGCATGGAGAGTCAACTTCAACCATTAAAAGTCTGATAAATGATTAGTTTCAGTCTGTTTTCAACCTAACTAAAGGGGGGAAAGTGGGAAACTAACCCTGGCACCTCTTGGACGAACATTTGATTCGACTTAACCAAACAGTTTGTAAACAGAGGTCTTCTATCGGCTCTAAGGCTTGATGTTGCTATTTTATTCAATGTAAAAGGCCGTACTTATGTATGGTGCCATAACTAATTAGTTAAGGAATGGCTTTCAAGTTAAAGTAAGAAGTGTACTCATTGTATCCCTTGATTGTAGGAAACAAGGTACTGTTGAATAAGAAAAGGGGGGGCAGAAAATTGGTGGTAAAGGTACCTATTGTAAGTAACTATAAATTGATTACCGGAGTAAGAAAGCTCTAAGAACTTTTATAAAAGTGACCCGTATTTTTCCAAATTGGTGGTGTCATTTTTGAGTGGATGGGCGCTGGGTTTCTGCGAGGGTGTGACGCAAGCATAACATAAATAAAAGGCATTGTCATTTACAATGCCAATAGCTCAAACTCGCGTAAATGCGAGACCTATTGCATTGCAAATGCTTGTTTGTATATAGTACATGGCTGTCATGTTGTCTGTCCGGATTAAGACAGCTTTGTTTTGTACTTGGAAGGTTTTGAGCGCTAAGAATATTGCTAGCAGCTCTAGGTGGTTGATATGGAACGATCTTTGTTGAATGGTCCATTGCCCTTGAGTTGTATGATGCAGGAGATGGGCTCCCCATCCTGTGAGAAATGAAATGAGTCTGATATAAGTACTATTTGTGGAACAGGTTCGAGGGACGGCCACCCTTTTGTCAAGTTTTTGGTGTTCCACCACTGCAGAGAGCGATGTGTGCGGCTGTCCACCAACACAAGGTCTGTTAGTTGTCCTTGAGCCCTATTCTCTGTTGTGCTAGACATTCCTGTAACGGACGCATTTGCAGTCTTGCATATGGCACAATAAAGATGCAAGATGCCATAATGCTATTAGTCTCATGAACACTCTGGCTGGGTGAGAGTGTTGATGTTGAAACTTTGTGACTAAAGTTTGAATGCTCTGTATCCTTGCTGGACAGGGATACGCTAGAGCTGTATACGTGTTTATTGTAGCCCCTAAATATTGATGTACATGAGAGGGCTGTAGGTGCGACTTAGTGTAGTTGATTGTGAACCCTAAGTCGTGCAATGTTTGAATTGCCTGAGATGTGTGTTGGACACACTGATTGAATGACTTGGCTTTTATGAGCCAATCATCTAGATATGGGAAGACATGTATCTGTTGTCTTCTGAGATGTGCTCCTATTACTGCTAGGCACTTTGTGAACACTCTGGGTGCAGTTGTTACCCTGAATGGAAGGACTTTGAATTGATAATGCGGTCCTTCCAGTACAAACCTCAAATACTTCCTGTGAGAAGGATGTATAGGAATGTGGAAGTAGGCGTCCTTTAGATCTAGTGTTGTAAGGATGTCGCCTTGTTGCAGCAATGGGAGCACTTGTTGTAAACTGATCATATGAAAACGATTTGAGTGTATATAGTGATTGAGGGGCCTAAGATCGAGAATTGGTCTTAGTGTCCCATCCTTTTTGGGTATAAGAAAATACAGCGAGTAAACCCCTGTTCCTTGATGTTCTAAAGGAACTAGTTCTATTGCGTCCTTTTGAAGAAGTGATAGGACTTCTTGTTTGGGCAGTGTAAGATGTTCTGCAGACATTGGACGCTGCCTGGGTGGTATGTGTGGAGGGGTAGCTGTAAGTTCGAGGCAGTAGCCATACTGGATAATTTGTCTTACCCACCTGTCTGTTGTGATGGAATGCCAGACAGGTAGGAACTGTGTTAGTCTGCCCCCTACAGGAGTGGAGTGCTGTTGGGGGAGCAGAGGGAAGTCACTGTTTTGTGGTGGAAGAGGTTCGATTATTGTTGTTACCTCAACCTCTTCCTTTATTGTTGTTGCCTCTATAGCCGCCCCTAAAATATCCTTTACTGGATGATGTCTGTGTATTGGATTTGAAGGAAGTAGTATTGTCTGCTCCAATCTGTTTGGAGCCTACTCTATAGAAGGAGCGACGAAAGGCGCCTCTAGCTTGTGTGGATTGCAAAGCTCCCATAGATTTGCCTGTATCGGTGTCTTTCTTCATTTGCTCAAGTGCTGAGTCTACCTCTGGTCCAAACAATTGATGTTGGTTGAATGGCTGATTTAAGATGGTAGTTTGCACTTCCTGCTTAAATCCTGAAATGCGTAGCCACGCATGACGTCTAAGTAGGACACTAGTGTTTACAGCTCTAGATGCAGTGTCTGCTACATCAAGTGCGCACTTGATTAATGCATTTGAAATTAACTTGCCTTCTTGTATAAGGTCGTTTGCCTGCGCCTTATATTGGTCAGGTAGATGTAGTAGTGTCTCTAACTGATCATAGTGAGCCCGGTCATATCTTGCAAGGAGGGTTTGTGTGTTAGCTATACGCCATGTATTGGTAGCTTGTGCAGCTATTCTTTTGCCTGAAGCATCTATCACCTTAGATTCTTTATCAGGGGGTGGTGCTTCACCGGATGTCTGTGAGTTTGCTCTTTTTCTAGCATTTGACACGACTAGGGAATCTCAGGGTAGCTGTCCTTTAATGTAGGCAGGATCTCCAGGAGCAGGCCTGTACTTTTTCTCAGTTCTAGTGTTTAGAATCCTAGCACGTACAGGATCTTTAAATTGTTCTGGAGCATGTTTGATGACCCCTTTAATCATAGGCAGAATTTGAACAGACTTTTGTGATTGTTTAAACGTATCTAATAAAAAGTCTTCCTCTGCCCCATCTGAATGCATGGTGACCCCATGATAGATGGCAGCCCTATTCAGTAAGTGTCCAAAATCAATATTATCTTCTGGGGGAGAAGGTTTTGATGGATATAAATGTGGGTCAGGAATATCTGGCACATCTTGTGGGTTTGGGTACTCCCAATCTGGATCATCAATAGGGTAGGGAAAAGGCTCATCTGGGTCTGCCCCTCCCCCTATGTTATACTCATCATCATTTGGAGGTGTATGTGGTGAAGAATGAGGAGGAGAGTTCTCAGGAGAATTTGGAGGTGAAATTTTAAGGAGAACTTGAGATGAAGGAGAAGGCAGTATAGGAGAAGAAGGGTGCATAGGAGATGTGGCAGAATGCTTCTTCTTGACAGGCACTGCAGGTGTAGGTGGTGTGTCAGACTTCCTTTTCCTGTGTGGTGTAGTGGATACATGACCTGTCAATGTAGATCTTCTTTTGTAGAGGATCAGGTTGGAAAAGTTCTTCTCCTTGCGGAACCTTTGCCGGCGCCGATTTTTTCGGTTCCGGGCGTGGTTGCTGCTTGTCTTTAGCCTTAGGACTTGTTACTGTGTCCTTTGGCGTAGGTTTTGGCACCAAAGGTATTGTTTTCGGAGTCGTAGGCTGTTTCGAGGGCTTGAGTGCATCGGAATCAGGCCTTTTAGGTTTCGGTACCGAAGATATTGGCTTCGAAGTAGAAGCTGGTCTCGTCTGCCTTGAGGCGTCAGACGCTGACTTCATAGATTTGTCTTTATAAGTCGACGGTTTCGGAGCCGGGACTTCTTTCGGTTTCGGTGCCGAGGGAGCTGGTGGGATCGGCACGTGCTGCTTGCTCGGTAAGGAGCTACCGGAAGGCTTGAGAATTTTTCGGTCGCGACTGGGCCCCGGAGGCAAAGTGTTGACCTTTGCCTTCGATTTGGGTGCTGGGTATGGAGCAGGGGCAGGGGCAGTAGTACTCACACACTGACCTGATGGTATGGAGTCTTCGGAGTCGTCTGCCCCGGATACGATTAAGAGATCATCTGAATCTTCTTGAGGGACGAGCGGAACCTTTTCGTCGAAGATATCCACTGGTTCCGGAGCCGATCTCTGCATGGCGTGTCGACGGGCCCTCCGATCTCGAATGGTCTTCTTGGATCGAAAGGATGCACAGGCTGTACAGCTGGATTCGTCGTGTTCCGGCGATAAGCACAGTTTCAAGACCTCACGATGGTCACTGTGTGGAAACTTTGCTCCACACTTGGGGCATCTTTTGAATGGCGTCCTTTCCATGAGGTGTAGGCCTCACGGCGTAGATAGGCCCAACGGCTCGCGTCGACGACCGGAATCGAGGTGTAGTCAAGTCGACGTTTATCGATATCGAAAGTAGTATGGTGAAGTTTGAATAAGTTTTTACATGTCGAAGTACTTCAAAAGTAGATTTTGAACCGGAGCGGAAAAGCTTCGCCCAAACCCAGTGGCGGAAAAAAACAATCTAAGGATGGAGAAGATGCCCATGTGCACTATCGTCCAAGGGAGGAGTCACCTATCTCGTGACTACAAAAGACTTCTTCCAAGACGACAACATGCAATCATCCGAGCCCAACACCAGGTGGCGATCTAATGCAAAGTGTAGAATCTGCAGCTCATAGGCCTCGAACAGGATCTTTTCATCAACCGTAAATATGGCAATTTTGGACTTGTCAACTAGCTCACATTCATTTTTAGAATTCAACAGCTCTTGCTAGTGTTTATCCTAAACTGCTTCGTCTATTTAGTAGAAAATAAATGTCTATTTTAGAAATGAAAGATTCAACAAGACACGGAGATTGTGTGTTATTTAGTGTGCTGGATCTCAGTTTCTAGCACACTAACTTTTCCTAGAGTAGGCTGTGTCTGCTCAACCCTTGCAAAAATTAGGGATGTTAGCAGAATGACTTGTTTATACAGCTCAACAGTATGGGTGGCTCCAGAAAATTGTGTCCAATTACCTGAAAACACTAAGACCATTAAGTATTCGTCAAATTAATAAATGAAACAAAATTTGGCAAAGATGCGTGTGGACTGGACTTTACAAATTATTTTTATTTGTGCAAATGAGTAAGAAGGCAACTGAGAAATTACTAGGTTTTCAATTTAAACTAGGCTCAGAGTTTTCAGACATCTACAATGGAACCGGCATTAAACATCTAAAAGCAATAGTAGGGAGAAAATAAGCAAATCTCCTTCGGACTTCCGCATATAAACTGTCAAGTGTATTTGACTCCCATGCAATGGCTTATCAGACCAACACTTTTCAAACATTGGTATCTTCCAGTCCTTGATGAACATTATCTAACTTGAATTAAGATGACCGAAAATAAAATCCTTGCAACGGATTTTGCCATGCTACTGACGAAATCTTGAACCAAATCATGAACTCCAAAAATGTATTTAAAAATAAGAGCTTTGGTGTCACAAATCACTATACCTTTACACAAGTAGGGAAAGCATTTAACTTTGGAGGGGTGAGATCTGAAACCCACAAATTCATCCAGTTCATTCAGCACTCTGCAGCTCGACTTGTTTGCAATGCAAGTCATACAGCACCTCTGCTCAAGCTAATGCAAACCAGGTAAAGAAAAAATGCCCTTTCAAGGTTCTAGTAGTAACCCATGAGCTCTTCACAACAATGCTGCAAAACATATCTTCAACCTCATTATGCATCACCAGACAGCCAGACCATAATGTTTAAAAATGAACTTACTTCACTATCGCTCAAAGAAGATTCTAGTCGAAATTAGAAGATTCACTTTAAACGATCCCGTACATCAAAACTGTTCTCTCAACAACTTGGGGACATTTCCAAGACATATAAAGAGCTGTCTCTTTGTGAAAACAAATAGTTTACTAGTCGGTGTAGTTTTGCAGCTTAAAGGGGGTTTAAAAATATACCTGCAAAGTCCACACGCTCGTGCGTGTGATTTTCTTTTTGTGGCCTGCTATTGGCCTTTTACTGCTTGCTGTTTTGTAAGGTACACGCCAATAGGCCAGAGGCGGGCGCATAGCTCCGCCCCTGGCCTATAGGTGTCTATTACGCGCATTTCCTGACACATGCTTTAAATTAGCGCGGCCAAAGCATATGGCAGGAAAGGCGCGGCACCACTCCCGGCTTTGTTTTCCCGATCGCATCAGACTTTTTTTTTCAAATGCAATGGGTTTATAGAACATACTTGTTATAACTTACGATCAGTGTCTGGACTCGTATTATATTCCCATTTGTAACTTCATTTTCTTTCAGTGTACATGAAGTATCTCGAGTTATTATTTTACTAGGACACTTTTTGTCTTGGTGTAAATGGCTTCGGATTGTCGCACGAGCCCCAGAGCTAGTTTTGCCGGTGCAGCACGAAATGCACACACTGACCCCTACTGGCGCATATCACGCAAGGCGCGACTCGAAAACGGAGATATAGGCATTTGTTCAGGTTAATCGTCTACGATATATATCCTGCTCGAGTCCGTTATTGCCCTTTAACCAGTTGCATATGTAAAGCTCCAATCATAAATGTCTTATATGATTCTAATGAGCTCCTTCATTCCACCAGGTCACGTCCGTTTTGTGCACAGTGACCTCGGGGTCATGTCTATGTGGTTGGATCCAATACCGGAGGTTGGCTGTCGCTTTTTAAAGAAATTACTACAAATATTTTCACTGAGTAAGGTGACAGTAACAAGTGGCTTTCTGAAACTATACGATGGTGGCAGTAAGTGCTAAATTATTTATTATAATTAAATACTTGTTACGTTGGAATAAGGTACAAACATATCTGCGATTCTTTGGCTTTTAATACAGCTGAGAGAATAGACCTTGAATAGACTACCTTATTGGGGAATTAGGCTATTCCTCGACTGGATGGTGCCACGGAAAGACCAGAAGGGCTGGGCAGTATCAGTCGTATGCCAAGCTCCGTATGGGCGAGTTTACCTACATGCAGTGTTGCTTCGAGGAGTCAGAGGAAGCAAATGCCTGTTTCAACTACTGTTTTAAGAGGGGCTGTACAGTGGAGATAGGGGCGTAGCATCAGGGGGCGTGTATTTTTGTCTATGCAGGAGAAAATGGCGCGGCTGGGGCGCTCTCCCCTGCGCCTCGCTAATAACAAACGCTGCCATAGCAGCATTGTGTTTGGCGTCAGGGAGGGAGGCTGCCTTTCCAAATGACGAGGTGAGCTGGAGGAATTGGCGCAGGACGGCGGGAGTCAGACTCTGATCCATTGATCCATCCCCACCCAGAAGCTGAGTAAGTTTAATTTAATATTTTTATTTAATTAAACCCCTCCCGCAGGGGAGCCTATTTACAATGATTCCCCATATTAAAAGTGACTGCGGTGCAAGGGGCTTGTCAACAGACAAAATAATCTCACATCTCTTACTTTGTCAATTGTCATTATATACGTAAATAAGCCTTAAGCCTTAGTGCCCAGCAACCCTCAAAACAGTCACGGAACGCGTATCCATTGTTGAGGAACACTCCGGCAGTGAACACTGAGCGAGTTCATCGGTGCACAAATGAACATCTAATCAGTGCACATGAACGCTGAGATAGTCATGGTGGTGCTCGAATACTCAGTACACAGGAATCTCCAGACAGTGGTGTGAAAACTCGCAGAGAGCGAGAGGTCACTCAGACAGGCACCAGAACACCAGGCCAGAGTACGGGAACCAATGTATGGAAACACTGGCTGTACATATACCCTGACAATTCTCCAGAATACTCTGTGCGCAGGAACTCTCAGACCTTGCACAGGAGGACTCCGACAGCGCACGTGAGCAGGTGGTGCCTGGGAATACTCAATCCCGCCTCCCCCCATCCCCCAGGATGACTCCATTTCCACACCCCATGCCCCCACCCGCCCGTAATGCTGGCCGTGACCGGCACTTAAATAGTTTTCTGCCTGCTATGTTTTCATTTGTTTAATGTTAACCTTCCACCTTTCCGTTCAAATTCCTTTCCCGCTTTTCCTCGGAGCATTGCATTTCCCCCGCTTTGCTTTTTATTTCATTTACAGTGTTTTGTTTACTTAACCTGTCTTATTGTGGACCATGTATCCCCCTTCGTAGTTATTTTTTTGTTCCCTTTTGCTTCTGTGCTTCTTACGTTTTTCGTTTATAATTGCTATCATTTCTTGACTTCCAGTTCTCTCTCATATTATTTATTTTCCTCAATTTTCTTTCTCTGATCCGTATTTTTCTTAAACCCATCCACCCTATTTGGCTCCCTTTCTTTTGATCATATTTTGGTATGTTACTTCTTTTTTTGTTCATACGGTGTTATTTGCTCTCTTTCTTTTGTTCATATTTTGGTTTGTTTGCTTCTTTCTTCTTTCAAACATTGCATGTCCAGCCGGTCCCTAGGTTCATATTCTGTTTCGTTTTTGTCCATTTTTTTTACTCTTATCATTTTAGTTTGTGGGAACCCTTCTCTATTCCTTTTGCTAATTTCATTTCATGTTCTTCCGATTTGATCTTTCTGTCTTCAGGCGGTCCCTTCACTCCCCCAACCTCATGAGTCAGGGTTGAGTGGTGTGAATACACTGGATGAGTGGTGTGCCCTTCTGAGTACAGGGTAAGCAGTCTACTTTTGTGAATGTTGGGAGAGCGAAATAGTGTGCATTTTTGAGTGCAGTGCAGCGAAGGGTGAGTGATGTCTGTGCGAGTGAAGGTTGAGCAGTGTGCATGTGTGAGTCCAGGGTGAGTGATGTGGATGGGTGAATGCGGGCATAGTTATATGTCAGGGAAGGGTGAATAACGGGTCAATGAGTGCAGGGTGAGTAATGTGCCTATGTGAGTGCAGGGAGAGTGATGTATTTGTGCAAGTGCAAAGAGACTTTTCTGGCTACTCCCAGAGATGTGTTCAGCAAGCCACCACTTTCTCAAATGTGCTTGAAAATGCACTATTTGCCCACTCTTTTTTTTTTTTAAACTAGGGAAAGACCCCCCCCCCCCCCCCAACCTCTTGTAGTTGGTTCGGTCTCGCTCTCCACAGTTCAGTATATACGCCCCCACTACTTTGAAAACTCACCAGCCACCACTGGGAGGGAGAATGTAAAACTGAGATTAATTTATGAAACCGGTTGTAATAATAACATCGAGGCGTAATGACATTCATATAGCGTTTACTAGCCCTGATGAGCCGTTCAGTTGATGCTGGCATTTCCCACCATCCTTGTTTTTTTGTTGCTATTGGTGAGCCTCGACGACGTAGTACCATTTGGTGAGCTAAAACAGAAGAATGGGGGAGTGGGGGGGGGGATCTGCGCAGGGTAGTGTATAGAGTATCTCCTAGTCAGATATCCCAATCAGTGTTAGTTCCTCAAGGTTACCATACAACGACCACCCAACATTGTAAAGTTGTAGACATAGATCCACAAATAGTACAATAATACACAGTTGGCAATCTGAGCAAAAAAACTAAAGATTAACTTCATATTTTCAATCATCTTAACACTTGTAGCCCAAGCCACAAACCATGCCAACACGTGTTTCGTCTGTGCGGCTGTAAGCCATAGACTTCATCAGGGCAACAGAAAACTTTTCCTAATAGTCGTGTTCATAAAACAATAGGTATAACCAGTATCCAAAACCACCTTAAAATCTAAGAGCATTACATGAATCAATTCCAGGGTGGAGGTTAGTCAGTAATAAAAGACTGTATACGTTAGAAGGTCACAATAGACCATATAAACTTTATCCGGCATTGCAAATAAAGAACAAGCATTTACAATGCAATGGTTTCGCCTTTGGAAAAGTTAGAGCTATTGGCATTGTAAATGACAAAATTTGTATTTATGTGTTGGTTTTGACAACAGATAAATAAATGGCATTGTCATTTACATTGCCATTAGCTTAATCTCTGTTTTATCGGAGAGCGCGACACACTCGCAGGCACCGCCGCCTCCGGAACACTGGGCTGCTTTATCAAGCCATCAAGGCACCGATGCAGCCTCACCATGGAGGGTGTCATACCCTCAGGCACTGCTGCAGTCTCGGCATCGGTGAGGGTTTCTCACCCTCAGGCACTGCTGCCCTCTCAGCATCGGTGAGGGAGTCACCGCCCCCCCCCCCTCTCCTCCCCAGGCATTGCTACACTCTCAGCATGGAGGGTGTCACTCCCTCAAGCACTGCTGCAGTCTTGGCATCAGTGAGGGTGTCACACCCCCACGCACAGCTGCATTGCTGCACTTTCGGCATGAAGGGTGTCACTCCCTCAAGGCAAGTCCTGCTGCACTCTCGGCATCGGTGAGGGTGTCCCACCTTCAGGCATTACATTTTTTTGTGGATCCTGTTAGGAACAAATTCTATTTTTATTTCCCATGTTTTACTAATTTAAGCCCTAGGTTGCCGTAACAATATTGAATTATACATTAAAGGTTACGACAAAAATACACAAAAGAGAGCTAGAGAGAAAGTTAATTTTCCCAAGAAAGCCTTGGAAGGTGTGTATGTGTGTGTGGAGGGGGGGGAGCATTTCCTACTTTACCAATTCTTTAAAACATCTGTGGCCCGTGGATGGCACCTGTGTGCTAGACAGAGGCCTTTACATATGTACATATAACATGGGCCTCGATATGGAACCACAAAGGAAGGCTAGGTTTCCTATCCGCTGCACGTCACGGTAGAAGTTTTTCGGTATTTGTAAGTAGCCATCTCATTAGTCTCAAGCCGACCAACATCTTAGACTAACTAGCCCCAAAATGGTTAAATAAAGACGTTTGTGTTTTTCAAAAGGAATTGCGCCCCGTACCCTTTGGGATGATAACGTAGTGTTTTACTTTAACTGACCTGCTGACAAATGCATTATTCTTGTGTTTTTTTACCTGCACATCAATTCTGGGGCCACAGCTCTCAAAAAGGATTGTACGAACTGCGTAACATGAGGGGAACAAACAGTTCGTTATACTTTGTCAATGTTTCACCCACTGCTGAGTTTGTTAGTCTCTTATAAATCGAAGGTAACTGATCATTTCTAATATTCTTGATAACTACGTCGAGTGGTATGTAACAATGAAATACAGGAACCGGGCTGCCATTTTCTTAGCTGCATTTTACATGCAGGAGAACTTAAAGGTACTATCTGCTAAACAAAAAACTGAAGATCACCGATGCATTAACTAGCGTTGCAATGTCTACTAAACTGACTTGTGACACAAGGGTTTCTGTGGAATACTCAAAATGTGCATAGCCGGCCACGCCCAAAAGGGCGCATCCGCCTCAGGGAATACAAAGGCTGTCATCTTGGGTGAGCCAGGTTTTCGCACAGCTTAAGACCAAATGACTTCCCCTCTCCAGACTGCGGGTTCTTATGGGTGTATAAAATGTGACAAAATCATCTTACCCATTGTTGCCTGACATCACATTTTAGAACATACTAGCACTGGAAACGGCTGACTACAGCTCAGCATGTTAATAATACCACCACAACAGCTATACGCTTATTTTTTCCATTTATGATTTTTTATCTATATCTAGAGGTGTTGGGATAATTATGTTGGGATCCTTTACTGGATCAAACTTAGTTGCACATCCTGAAGCAAGCGTCTCTGGATTGAGGGGCCCTGTCACGGAGTTATACAAACTTGATGCGCCCAGCAGGCGGCGATGCTGCGTTTTTTCCAACACCGGAGGCTGCAGGCACAGTAAAGCACTTAGGCAAGGTGCGCACTGCCATCCTGGATGCTGTTAACACCCTCTTCATCCTGTCATAATGTACCCCACGCACACGGTTAATCCTATGCTAAAAATTCATACCAAAAGCTTACGCTTTAAACATTGATATGGTGGAGTACTTGAAAGGAGCGAGTCCGTCCACCCTCCCAATTTTCTTTTGTGGGTTTGCGGGGCCAGGGGTTTTTTTCCGCTCCCCTGGGATGTGCAACATAAAGCTCCTTGAAGGAGCAGCCCGAAGGAGCAGCTCCATCACGCATGGGATTGCGGAGGCTTCAGGTGACCTGTCTTCCATCAGCTGATTCTATCGCCGCAGGCAGTGAGTGGTGTGTGTCGGTGTGGGCGTTAACCTTGTTTTGTGAGGGCGTCTGCTGCTGGAAAGAGCTGAGGCGCATATGACGCACCCCACGCCTCTCCGGCTGCACCAGGAGCTCGCCAAGACATAAACAGTCACATCGGAAAGCCTTCACTCAAATATGTGCTTTTATGAAATAAAAAGCTCCACACTTCATTTGAAGTTATGTGAAGTAATGATTAAGCATGCGTAGGCGAGACTCGACCAGCATTCGGGCACGGAGTCCGGGGTTATATGTGCGCAAGTTGTTCGATATACGAACGGGTACGGAGCAA
Source organism: Lissotriton helveticus (assembly GCF_964261635.1). NCBI lineage: Eukaryota > Metazoa > Chordata > Amphibia > Caudata > Salamandridae > Lissotriton > Lissotriton helveticus. Next base: position 1,911,502,162 of record NC_136057.1, read on the forward strand.
AGAATCACACCCTAGAAGAGAGTTGGAGAAGCGCCATGAAGCGCAGCATGCCCCATGCGCCTTGGCGGGAACGGACAGCGGGAGAGGGAGGGGAGCACTCACCAGGACTTCTTCCAGCGGCGGTGGGCCTGAAACCTTACCCCCCCAAAAAAAATAGCACACACCCACCGCCGCGATGACGATCAGAAAAGGGTGGAGAGGGAAAAAATCGCGGGAACGCCCACGAATCTGGTCCGGCCATGACGGACAGATCTCTGTTCCAATGGCAAGCCTCCATTTATGGAGCTAGCCAATGGAACAGAGGGCCGATTCCCAAGCCACTCTACTGTTCTCATTAGGTTTTCACCTGCGTGAAAAGCCTGCGCAGTGCGCAGGCTTTCACTCCGGCGAAACCTAAAAATGGTTCCTCGTGTCCTCGAGAAGATAATACTAAGGACTGACATTTGGACTTTATTTGTTGCTTCTACTTTTGTGTTTTTTTGCTCAGGTTGCCAACTGTGTATTATAGTACCATTTGGTGTTCATCTATGACGTCGACAGGCTTCCTCCGGAAGCTCCCACCTTTGGTAGCCATTTTTGGATCTTTTTTTTTTCTTTACTATCCCATTTTTCATCTTTCCTCCTAGTTCTCTTCCTTGGCGAAGGAGTGTGGGTTCGCTAGAGAATCCAGAAAGTTCTTCAAGCTGCAAAACTACACCGACAGGTAAGAAACTATTCATTTTGCAGCGTGAATCTTTTTGGATTCACTGTGCTGTTCATAGACTTTGTAGCGGTTTGCTCGTTTTGTGGTGGCTGGGTGGAAGATGAACTTTGGTTTGTAAATAGATGCTGTAAGACCTTATGTCCTACTTGTGCCTCCTTGTTCATTTGAATGTCCACACAGTAATGTGTGGTAAATGTGTGTACAGAAGACCATGTTGCTGCCATGCAAATGTCCTGGATTGAAGTGTTAGCGAGAAAAGCAATAGTTGCTCCTTTCTTCCTTGTTGAATGCGCTCATGGCGCACCTTGTAAGGTCTATCCTGCTTGTGTGTGGCACAATTGTATGGCTTGTGCTATCCATCTTGAGGTTGTGCTCTTGGTTACTGGTCTCCCCAGAATTTGTTTTTCAAAGGATACAAATAACTGTTTTGTCTTTCTGTATTCTTTAGTCTTTTCCACGTAATACATGACTGCTCTTCTTGCGTCAAGTGTGTGCAAAGCTCTTTCTGCTTTGTCTTTAGGGTTTTGATAGAAACTTGGTATTTGTATACTTTGGTTTATGTGGAATTCTGACACCACCTTTGGCATGAATTGTGGATCTGTGCTCATGACAATTCTGTTGCTATGTACCTGGAGGTAAGGTTCCTGTAATGTTAGCGCCTGCAGTTCACTAACTCTATGCAAGGATGTTATTGCCACTAAAAATGCCGTCTTTATTGTAAGCATTTGTAGCGTTGCTTTGTGTACTGGTTCAAAAGGTGCTCTCATTTGTGCTAGAACTATGTTGAGAATCCAATCTGGTGCTGGTACCATTTTTGGCGGTGCAATCCTTTTAGCACCGTCTAGGAAACTTTTGATCACATGTAAGGTGAAGAAGCTTTCCCGTTTCCCCTCTTTTATATGCTACGATTGCAGCTAAATGTACTTTCAGTGATGAACGTAATTTACTTTGTAGCAAATGTGCGAGATATTTTAGAAATGTTCTTTCCTTAGTAATCTTTCTTGAGAGATGCCTTTGAAGATACCATTGGGTGTACCTCTTCCATTTTTCTGTATAACATTTGCTTGTTGTTGGTTTCCTAGCTTCTCTTAGAATGTGCACATCTCAAACTACCAGAAAGCACAATCGCTGTTCTAAGTCCTCAAGAGCCATGCCACTAGGCCTCGGCTCTCTGGTTCCAGATGAAGAACTTTCCCGTTCTGCATTGTTAGTAAATCCTTTCTTCATGGAAGTTTGTGCATTGTTCCATGTGAGATTTCCATTAGTACAGAGAATCATGTTTGTCTGGCCCATTGTAGAGCTATGAGACTCATTGTCATCTTGCTGGTTCTGCATTTGCTGATCACCTTGTTCAGCAATGGTATTGGGAGAAAAGCATATGCAAATTTCCCTGACCAGTCTATCCATTGCGTATTCCCTAGGGACTGCTTGCAGGGTTGCCTGGATGCGAAATGATGGCATTTTGCATTGTGGGGTATGCAAATAGGTCTATTTGTGGTGTTCCCCATTTTTTTGAAAATTCTTTGCACTTCTGTTTGGGTCAGTTCCCACTCGTGGGCTGCTGTTTGTCTGCTCAGTTTGTCCGCTTCTAGACGGTCCTTCCCTGGCAGGTGTATTGCTAAGATATCGATTTCCCTTGGAATTGCCCATCTCCAAATTTGTTATGCTAGTGTTGAAAGTGCAACAGAGTCCCTCCTTGTTGGTTTATATAAAACATTGTTGTAGTGTTGTCTGTTTGTACCAACACCCTTTACCCGTATAGCTGTTTCTGAAAGGCTTTTAAGGTCAAGAACACCATTTTCAGTTCCAAGATATTGATGTGTTTCACTGCACCATGTGGTGTCCACAATCCCCTTACTTTGAGATTGCCCATGTGTGCTCCCCATCCCACTAGGGACGCATCTGTTATGGTCATTGTTGGAGTTGGAGGTGTAAAAACTCTCCTGTGCCATGTTTGCTTTGTTCCACCATGCCATCTCCTGATGAACTCTGTTTGTGACAACCACTAGATCCTCCCAACTCCCCGTTGCTTGTGACCAGTGTGTTTGGAGCGATTCTTGAAATGGTCTCATGTGCAGACGAATATTGGGAACTAAATGAATGCATGATGCCATCATTCCAAGTAATTTCACCACTGTCCTCACTGTCAGATGATGCCCCTTCTGGTACAGATGAGTCTCCTTTAATAGGGCTGTTCTTCTTTTCTAGCTGGGGAATGCTTTTCCTAACAGTGTTTATCTCTGCGCCCAAGAACATCTTCTTGCGTTCCAATTCCATTGATTATTTTTCCCAGTGTATGGAGAAACCCAGCTTTACTTGTGCCTCTAACACTTGTTGTATATGCTGTTTTCATAGGCTGTATGAGTTTGCCCTTACTAACCAGTAGTCAAAATAGGGCTAAACATGAATTCCTTGCCTTCTGAGGTGTGCTGCTACAGCTGCCAAGCACTTTGTGAACATCCCTGGTGCTGATTTTATAACTTTGAATTGGTACGGTTTGTTGTCCACAACAAATCTTAATAGTCTTGTTCATTGGGATGTGTAGGTACACATTTAAGTCTAATGTTGCCTTGCAGTCTCCTGTTTACACCAGAGGTTGCGCCTCGTGTAGGGTAGTTTTTTGAATTTTTGTGTTTATGAATTTGTTTAGAAACCTTGGGTCTAATATTGGCCTTAATATTTTGTCCACCTTTGCAATTAAGAAGTATATTGAATATACTCCTTTGTTCTTCTCTTTGTGCGGTACGTGTTCTATCACATGTTTTTCCTTTCATTCTTGCACCTCTTTGATGAGGTGAGATAGTGGAATGTCTTTCTTTGGTGCTTTGTCTGGAGGTTGCTTTGTTAGCTCTATGCAGTAACCGTACTCTATTATGTTAAAAATCTACTTGCCTGTGGTTAATGGTAAAATTGTAGTCTGCCTTCCCCCACTGGGGTAGTATGTTTGAGGAACTGTAAATTTATGTGTGTGTACCCTCAGTGTCGCGGATTGTACGGTCTTGTGCTTGAAGTCACTTTGTTGAGGTTTGTTGTCCTCCCCTTTGTGGCTGTCCTCTGCCACGGAAACACCCACAAAAGGATGCTCTGGCTTGGTACTGCCAGCTTTGCTGTTGTCCCTGCTTTGTATCCGGTTTGGTAGGTTTGCTGAAAACCCTGATGCGAGGTAGTTGGTTGTTGCGTACCTCTACCTGCTGGTATCCTTGATGGTGTTCCTCTTCGTAGGCCCCTGAACTGTAGGGCCCCCATGGACCTACGAGTTTCATTGTCCTTTTTCAATTGGTTGAGTATCTCATCCACCACGCTCCCAAACAATTGCTCCCCATTGAATGGTGAGATGATGTTACTCTGAACTTCAGGTTTGAATCCGAAATTCGAAGCCATGATTTTTCCTTTCTGTGATTCCAATCATCATTTGGCTGCTGGATGTTTCGGCAGCATCTAAGGCACTTTTTAAAAATGTATTTGCGATATTCTTCCCTTCCTCTATCAGGTGCGTAGCTCTCTTTTGGAATTGTTCAGGGAGGAATTTTAACCGCTCTCCTACTTCTTCCCACTGTTAGCTATGCGCCATTGATTCGCTGCACTCCTTTCCACTTTCCTTCCTACCAGGTCCATCCTTTTGCTTTCTCTGTCTGGAGGTGGACCTACTGTAGCTGGAACATTAGCACTTTTCCTGGCCGTTGATGTAATAATAGAGTCAGCCGGCACCTCTACCCTGATGTATAAGGGGTCTTTAGAAGAGTGTTTGTACTTCTCTTCAGCTCTTTGAGTTATAGACTTACATGCAGCTGGCTCCTTGAATGCCTCTGTTCCCTGGTCTAGTACGCTTGGTAGCATTAGAAGAAATTGGTTTCTCCCAATGCTTGTGTAGTCATTAGTGTCTCTAGCAAAAAACAGGATTGTGGCGTTTCCTCCTCCAAAGGCACCCCCATATGTGCGTGCTACCTTTTTAACCACTTGATTATACATGCCAATGTCATCTGGAGGTGAAGGCCTGGAAGGATACGTCTCCACAGCCTATTCCTGTGATTCGGCATCGAGATCTTGCCATTGGAGGTTTTGATTCTCCGAGATCGCCGATTCAGCATATGTTTGTTCATCTTCGAAGTCGTCCGCGAAAAACGATTCTTGTTCTTGTTGTTCTTCCTCGACTGGCTCAGGGGTTGTCGGTGGAATTATGTCCTCGACGACTGTCTCCCCTACCGTATCCTTAGTTTTCGGTGGAATCTTGAATTGCTTCAAGCTTTTGTCGAAGTCTCTCCTACGTTGTAGTATATGTACCAATTCGGCTTCAAGCCTTTTTCTCTTCTTTTCTATCTCGGGCGCGCATGTTTTGGCATCGAGATCTTCCACCTTTCGTTTTTCACCAGTCGACGCCGAAGCGGTCATTGAGGTTTGTTTGTGTCTCTTTTTACGATGCCGAAGCATCCTTTTGTCGAGCGTCTTTCGAGGACCTTTTCCGTTTCTGAGTCCTTATCCAAGGATCCTACGGTGTGCTTTGGTTTGAATGCCGTCGCGGTCGTCGAAAATTTTGGTACTGGGGCTCCCCTTGTTAGTTTTGAGCCTATTTTTCGAGACTCTTCAGGTTTTTTCAGGGTCGACGACTCCCTTACCTCTTTCAAAGTCTTCTTTCCGACCTCCACGACCAAAATAGCTCTTTCCTAGTCGCTCTCTGGGGTCCAGGTCTCACAATGAAGGCGGTGGTCCTTGGCCCTGCATGTTGTGATTTGCACATCACTGTCTTTCCCTTACTCTCAAAGTCTTTGGGGGGAGGACAGAGCAGGCGGTGCAGTCGGCCCTCTGATGATCCAGCGGCAGGCACAGGTTACAGATTGGGTGCTGATCATTCTGTGCGTACTTGTGGTGACAGTTCTGGCAACATTTGAATGGTGTTTTGTCCATTACCACGTCCAGGGAGCCCCCTGCATGCGCATTCTCTGTTCATCTAAGATCTTGATTTTAGACTCCTCGTTCTCCAATCGTCCTCCAAGATCTTGTTTTTTCGACTCCACGTTGACCTCCGGTTGTCCTGGGAAGCCGAAAGAACTTACTGTGTTTCTTCTTTATTTTCTTTCGCTTCTTCTCTCCAATCTTGGGAGCTTCTCCGTAATGATCCAGACCCAACGGCGGAAAAAAAAAGAACCTGAAAATGGGTATCAAAAGTGGGAGCTTCCGGAGGAAGCCCATCAACGTCACAGAAGGACACCAAATGATACTACGCCGCCCACCAAACAAAACAAAAAAAGAGAAGACAGACTACAGTTCCAGAACCAACCACTAGATGGCGGAATAATGCCCAGCATAGTGAATCCAGAAAGATTCACGCTGCAAAACATTCAATTGTCTGACTAGCACACTGCATAGCTCTCTTTAACAAGTAACCATCTAATCTTTTCGGAGGTCTGGAATCTTTACGAATACCACAAATAACTGCATTGAAAAACATGTCAAACTTTCCCAGACAGAATTACCAATTAGACCAGAATTATTGTATTTATTTATTAAGCGCTGCACTCATCCCGAGGGATATTAAGGGGCTGGTAGCGAGTATCCTGGTTCGGCTGCGGGAGTGGGAATTAATACTTGGGGAACAACTGAGTGTTTAGTGTTTTTTGGAACAGTACGTAGTTGGAAGTGAGCGGAAGGTCCAAAGGTAGCTCGTTCCAACTTTTGGCTGCCAGATAAGAGAACGATCGCCCTCCGTTCTCGCTTTCCTGATGCGCTTAGTTCTTGCCAGAGCTAAGTGAAGTGCCCGAAGGCTCCTAGTGGGGACATAAAACTCAATTTTTTCCTGGAGTATAAAAGGGCCAGTTCGGTACAGCGCCTTATGTGCGTGACTGAGCAACTTGAATGTTGCTCTGTGCCGTATGGGTAGCCAGTGCAGTATCTTCACGCACGCAGAGGCCGAACTTAACCTGTCTTTGTTGCAGACAAGTTTGGCGGCGGCGTTCTGAAGCACCTGGAGTCGCGTGAACAGGAGCTCGTTCATGCCTACAAATAGTGCATTCCCATAATCCATTTAGCGGACTAGCAAGGCTTGTGTGACAGATCTTCTACAATCCAGAGGTATCCAGGGGAAAAGCCTGGCCAGGAGTTTCAAGGTAGCAAAGCCTTTTCCGCAGAGGGCTCGTACATGGTCCTTCATGGACAGAGTGTCATCAATGGTGATGCCCAGGTTTTTTGCGCAGTGTTTGGGAGTTGGAGCGGTGCAGAGTGTGTGTGGCCACCATGTGGCATCCCAAACTAATTTGGCACCCCCAAAGAGTAGGATCTCAGATTTCCCTGCGTTCAGTTTTGAGCAGTGCTCATGCATCCATCGAGCCATTTCCGTGAGGCAATTGTGTAGTTTTGATTTAGTGACCACAGGTTTTTTTGTCCAGGTTCACCATCAGCTGCGTGTCATCAGCATAGGAGCAGATACCAATGCCTCACTTCCTGCTGATTTTAGCCAGCGAGGAGACATAGACATTAAATAAAGTGGGGCTTAGGGATGCTCCCTGCGGGACGCCACAACTGATGTGGCTTGTTTTGGATTGATATTGGCCGAGGTGGACAGATTGTGTTCGGTTCCTTAGAAAAGAGCTGAGCCAGTTCAGTACTTTAGAATGGATTCCTTTTTCATAAAGGGTTTCTAGCAAACTGTTGTGTGAGACCGTGTCGAACGCCGCCGACAGGTCCAACAATATCAGCGCTATTGCCCGCCCCTGGTCAGTACAAGATGTAATGTTGTCTGATACAGCCAACAATGTTGCCTCTGTACTATTTTGTGTCCTAAATCCCTGTCTGTGATGGATCTAGAAGACTATTGGTTTTTAGGAAGTTGGATATTTGCCTGTTCACCAATCTTTCAAGGACTTTGGAGAGGTAGGGAAGTTGGGATGTAGGGCGGTAATTTTCGGGATTGAGAACATCGGTTCCGTTTTTTTTTTAGCAGAGGGATTACTGAGGCGTGTTTCCATTTGTCAGGGAAGGTGGCGGTTTTGAGGGAATAGTTAAAGAGCTGGGTGATGTATGGCAAAGAATGGAGACAAGCTGAGCAAAGATGAAGTGAGGGCAAGGGTCAAGTGGGGATCCAGATTTTACTTCACCCATGGCCTTTAGGACCTCATTTTCTGTAAGGGGGTGAAACTATCCATATTAGATGTGGCATCTGGGTGAGGAATCGAGAGGTCCCTATTCTTTGAATTGGCGTTGGTGGGAGTATTAAAAGGCTGGTTTACTAAGCTCGATGACAATTCTGTATACAGTTCTTTAGCGGAGTAGCAATTCTCATTGATTCGAAGGGCATAGTAGGATTTTTTTGCATTTTTTTTTGGCGTGATTGTAGGATTTAAGTTTAGATTTGTACCTTAGTTTGTCCGATTCGTTTTTTGAAGATCTCCACAGATGTTCAAGGTTTTGGCATTTCCTCTTGAGTTTCTTAAGTTGCGGGGTGTACCATTTTTCCATGTGGGGTCTTTGCAGTTGCTTGTGTTTCTGTATTGGGGCCAGTTTGTCCACTGTTGTACAGATCTCTGACTCAAGGTTGGCGGCGCCTATGCATGCTGGGAAATCTCCTAAGGTCTGTGCATTGGGGCATGTGAAGTGAGCAAGAAAAGATGATTCGGTAACAAGTCGCCAGGCTCAATTCACTATCTGATGAGTTTTGCAGAGCTTAATTGATTTAGCTGGTAAACCCAGAGTAAAGGCTATGAGCGAGTGGTCTGTCCAGGGTAAGGGCTTGATCTCATGGATGCAAGTGGCGTCGATATTAGTAAAAAATAAGGTCAAGCGTGTGGCCAGCTATGTGGGTGGGCCCCTCGGTCCACTGTTTGAGTTGAAGTATCTGCTTGTCGCTCTCTAGTTAAGAGACGACCGGGCTATCTTTTTTTCGTAGTGTATATTAAAATCCCTTATCAGCAGGTAGTATTTCAGGCAGACTGGGAGGAGTTGAGGGAGTAACCTGGTACTCCGGTCAACTTGGTGACCCGGGGGATTATAGATCACTGCTCCTGCCAGGATGACAAGGCCTTCGTTAAGTATTTGGAAGGGGAGTATTTCATGTTCATTCTGTGGTGCCACTTGCACTGATTGGCAGGTTAGATGATCTTTGAATACGATTGCTACCCCTCCACCCTTGCGGTCATGCCCGTCTTGCTTGATCATTTTGTAATTGGCTGGTAATGCATTGTCAATATCTGGGAGGGAGTTGTCATCCATCCAGGTTTCCGTGATGAGGACAAGTTCGGGTTTCCTTTCATTTAGGAGGTCCCATATATCAGAGGAGTGTTTGGGGAATGATCTAGCGTTGAGGTGAATACAGGATAGCTTGGGAAGATGGTTGGGAGCAGCCTGGCTGCTTGTTTGACTGAGCCCGATGCTGGACCATTTACAGAAGTGGCAGGAGATCGGACCAAACGTGAAGCCGGGGTGGGCTAAGGCGCATCGTGAGAGGTTGCTACCTGTGTTATGTGCAAGGATTAGCAGGGCCTCAAGGAAGTATTTAATGGTGGAGCTGGGCAGGTGCGGCGCGGGCAGGGGATCTGGCCCCTGGCCGCGGCTGGATTGCCTTTGGCGCGCCCGCTACGCGATCGCTGACACATTGGTCTAATGTAGCGGGAAGCGCGGGCCTGGCTCCGCCCTCCCGCCGAAGTGTGCAGCGATTGGTCTGCCTGCCTCCCGGTCGCCCTCCACTCAAACGGCACACTGCCGCGGTGGCCTGGGGAGTCGGCAGCCAAGTAAGAAATTCAGGAAGACGGGTAGGTTTTTAAAAAAGGAAACCCTAAATCATTTTCTCTTTTTTTTTTTTTAACGGATTGTTTAAAAACAGAGCCTGGACTGCTCTGAAGTTCCAAAGTGCTAAAAATGAATCTGACAATATGCAAATAACAAAAAATGCTGTGCCACAAATCCTAAGTCGATTTGGTGGCGATTATGTTTACCAAGAGACGTTTTTTTTGAGCAGCAGTCTTACCAGAATAGTGCCTACTCGGGCTTCGCTCCAGAGGGCAATGTTCAGAAACTGGCAGGATACAGTCTTCTAATGATCGGCTGTGCGAGCAGAAAGGCCAAGGTACTCAACTACACATTTTGTCCTGAGTTTGTCAAGAGAGACCCAACCATCGCCACATTGGACACACAATATGTGAAAAATTTTCAACAGACAGGGTGGTAGAAAATAGTGAAAAAACTAATAAAGAGCAAAGACTTAAAAAAAAAATAGTTACATAGGTTTGTATGGATTTTGCTGACCTTAAAGTGTTCCTCCAGCTTCTCCCGCAGAGGACTCAGCTTCTCTAGACTCCTAGTCAGGAAAACGTGCCCATGGAACTTAATAAAAGCCTTGATGAAGTCAGAGACTCCCCATCTGGCCTTTACCTCGTCCCGGCTATACAGGTTAGAGAAAAGGTTAGTCAGTCAAAAGAGCTGTACTATGGCAAGCTGCAAAAGGAAAATCTAATTTTTAAACTTAATTACAATGTAAAGCAACAAATGCATTACAACTTCAGCTTTAATATTTGGTTGAAAAAATATAACCCTTTAACTAGCGTGCATATATGAATTAATCGCATTATGAACATACCAAGTATAAAATAAAATCATGAATGAAAAAATTATATTCCAGTGTAGATATTCAGTTCCGTTTTATGAATATAGTTTCCAACAGTTACGATTTTTTGCCATCAGATTCTGATTGGACATCTGAAGCATAATCGCTCAATCAACAGAAGATTGTACTCAAATGAAGTTCTGGTTTTACATCAAAGGAATGTTCATTAAAGTAATAGACGTTATAAATGCCAGCTACATATTTGTACCCCGGAACACATAATTTCTATTTACTAGTTCATATTTTAACAAATAAGCTGTGATGTACAATATGCTGTGAAGCATGCTTTAGGAACCTATCAAAGGCAGGATTATTCCAAATTTTAGACCGTTTAACTCTAAAGAATATTTTCTAAAATGTGCACTGCAGCACCTATAGCCCAACCCAATGTGCACAAGGAAAAAGCACAGCCTGACAGGCTTATGAAATAGAAGTTTGAAAGATGGGGGGGGGGGGGAGCAGCATCATTCTATCCTTTTTGGAGGCCAGGGGTTTTTACTGCCCAGGTTGCCTTTGACAGGAAAGGTTTTTTTTTTTTGGGAAGCACACAAAGTGTGCCCTGTTGAATCTTTCATTTAGTAAAGAGGGCAATTTCTACTAGATGAACACACAAATTAAAATTAAGATAGTTATGAACATTAGAAAAGTATAGTAAGCCAGATGCACAACATCCCGGCCTCAATAGGGCAGGAAAAACAATAACTGTACAAGTCATATATAAAGAATGTTTAGTGAGATAGTTAGTACAACTAACTAAAAAGGTTCCTAAAAGTTGATTGACTGACATTGCACAGCTTTTGCTTAGTGAAGGAAGGTATGCACTGATTTGTATGTAGCTGCTAAGCATATGTCTCAGAGAGGAATGCCAAGCAGTGGTGGTTGCCTTCCCCTGGGAGAGCGGACCATGGTATTCCTAGAAAGATTAGCCAATTGGCTACAAAGCGATATATGCAGGCTACAATTCATCAACACAGATTGTTTGGATGTGGCCAAACCTTAACAAATATGATCACAATTAACAAATAATTGGATACATATGCTTAGTGCTCTAATCTTGTCAAAATGCAAGCAATGCACCCTTCTGACATCCAGTGAATGAAGAGAACGTTTCGTGGGAGAAGATGAATTGGAAAATTAGACTGGCAAGGTAATTATGTGACCTGACCTTTTAGGAGTGGACAAATACAGTGAAGGGATGCAAGTGGAGACATACCAATGCTGGACAGATGTTACTGTTGCCAAGGCAGTTTAGGATTGGATTTTACAAAATCTGGATCCTGCTTGGGAGGCTTGTTCTTCAATAAGCACAGATTACAGAAACGGTTTGTGCTGCTTTTACAAGGATGTTTAGTTTAGATGCACCTCTAACAAGAATGCCCAGGAAGGTGGCAATATCCAGCAGATAATCATTTGTGGGAGAGGCTGCAGGTGATGTGGTGTTGTAAAAGAATCTTGGTTCACTGCCATCAAAATGTGACTGGGAAGACTAAATACAAAAAGGTCATTTGACACCAGCACGTTTTGGAAAGCACAGGGAGACCCATTGTCTCAAAGACTGGAGTACAAGATTAAGAGGCACTAGCATGCGGTTCACAGGGTTTAAAAGTGATCTTCCTCACTGGTGACAGAGGCCGAACACAAGACAATCCTTGATGGCAGGGGGAAATTTAAAGGTCTAAGTGGTGTTTGCACTGGGTCTTCTGCAGGTATGGTAAAACGTGGAGACCCAGAAGGTTGCACTGCTTGTTCTTTCTCAGGTATTAACCGTAATCTTTTTTCAGGTCTTGGGGACATGGACAATTATGAGAATATAACTCTTGCAACAACACCAACGTTAGCTTTTATGGAGTCAGTATCAAATGGATAGTATGTATTGACCGGAAGGGAGATGCTTTTATGCCATTAGAGTGTTTCCATAATGAAGGTGTTGCAGTCTGTCTGGAACACTTTGACGTAAAAAAAAAAAAAACTTGGAAGTCTGATGATGGTGTAAATGAGTAACCACTGAGCCTGCCTTTGACAACGAGAATGCTGAAGCCGAAATATGCAAGGTAGTGGTCTTCAATGGCAAACCGACATTAATGTTGATGTTCTTCTCGCATTTCTTTCTTAGATCTGTGCGAGTCCTCATGAGCAGCTGACCAAATTTGCAGAACCCGCATTGTCCCTCCAGGGCTTTTCAGGGTCTTTCCTCTTCTACACTTCTCTCGCCCTTAGAATCTCCAGCTTGAATTGCCTTGGTCTAATGGCCTCTTGATCTTTAAATGTCCTCAACATTTTTGTGAATTAATTCTTTCACTAAATGTTAACATGTGGGTCAAGAACAGCCTTCATTCTACTGTGGGATGGGCATTTGATGAACATAGAAATCATTCTTCCATCAAAAATACCTGTAGAATTCACTGGCTTGATAGGTGTTAAGGATGTTTAGTGACAGTCAAAAAAGCAAAATCCTCAGAAAAATGGAGGTGTGAACCCCAATGGGTTTTCAGATCCCTCACGTTAGCTAGACAAAAGTGGGCCTGAGGCAGCAGCCAGTACACAGCCCCATGAGAAACAAAAGCTCCAGGACCATCAAAATGACAGGACGATTTTTCTCAAGCTTCTATTACGTAAGCCTATTATTGTGTGATTTTTGAGAAATGATTCTTGGAACTTAAACAGTCTAAATTCCAGCACAGTTTGCTGTTTGATAGGCTCCTGAAGAATGTAGACATACTAGACTTCACAGCTTAATTATTGAAATATGGACAAGTATATTATATAAGTATATGAAGTGTTTCAAGTTCATGCATGTAGCAGGGATGTATTCTAACTTTTCTGATCATCTTTTTCGTTTTACTTTATTTAGACAATTTTATTAATGTGGACACGACCCATGGGTATTAAAGCAGGGTACATAAATACACGGGCAACAGAGATGGGGCGAGTGGGATGCGCAGCACATGGGCAACAGAGATGGGGTGAGTGGGAGGGGAAGCACACTGGCAATAGAGGGTGAGCTGGGAAGCACACGGACAACTGAGGGAGAGTAAAGATGGGGAAGCACACAGAGGAAGGGCAGGTAAGTACAGACAACAGAGGGTGGGTGGGCCTGGATGTAGAAACAAAAGGACAATGGTGGACAGGCGTGGCTGGGGAAGCAAGAATAGCAAATGAGGGCTAGCAAAAGAAAAAACATGGACAAGGAAAAGGAGCACAGAGTAAACAAGGGAGACAGCTGGTTAATGCATGCACTCACGTAGAGTGCTTTACTTAAAGGATAAAAGCAACATCTGAAAAGGGAGCAGTGGAAATACAATTAAAAATGGGCCAATGCTTCGAACACCAGAAGAGGGAAAGCCCATGAAAGCTGACAAATAAGAAGCAAGGCAATAAGGGACAATACCAACCAATGGTAAGCAATGGGTGGGCTCTAAGCCCACTATAAGCGAACAGTAGGTCTTACAACAGAGAGCACATGAACAGCCTTAGGTGAAACCTACAATCCCTAGACAACCCAAACTGTTCAAGGGGAGCAGGGAAGGGAGTACTGCTGGATAACTGAGTAGGGTGAACAAAAAAGAAAACCACAAAAATAAAATGTTGAACTCCCATTTACAATTTGTTCTGTTGGAAGTCAAATAGCTACGACAAGAATCCTCTCTACCATGATACAGTAATCCGGAGGATTGATAACCAACATTTTTGAGCTGCTTATTGTTACAAAACATGAATAAACCTGCAGTGGGCACCATAATAAGGAATAGGGCGGTATTGGTCGATGACAAAGAAGAGCTCAGGTTACAAGGCTACAGAACCTATGCCATTTGTATTTTTATTTGCCAAAGTCCAAATTTTCAAATGCAATTTCAGGTCCAATCAATAGATGACAAGCTAAAGTTAAGCATGTGAACAAGGAATGGATGCCAAGCTGGTAAACAGTGGTTGCCTAGTTGTAGGGTGCTCTCACCTCTCCAGTGCTTTGGAAAGGGCCTTCTGAAGATTAGTGGATGCTGCAGGGAAAGGAAACTTAACAGATATACTCCTGCAGTAGTAGAAAATGGTTGTCAGGTGGTCTCCCTTGGAAGAGGCTAGGATAGCCAGCTGGTTGTATGGCTGCCCTAAAGAGAAAAACAAAGGATCAGAAAACAGGTTATTTCAGCAATATCAAGCCAACCATACAAACTAGCTTCCACAGACCTACTAGGAGATGGACAAAGTCAGGAAAGTAATTTTGTTGAACTTCCATTACTAGATAATGCTCTACCAAAAAATGAAAAATGACATTTTTCGCCCCAAAACATTTCTTTAGCCACTGTACCAAGAGTACAGAAAAGGAAATTATATGACAGCCATATGTACAAAAAATAAACAAACCAATCTATGCCCCCTCCCAAGGTTCCCAAAAAATGTTAAGAAGTGAAATCCTGCAATGCTCACCGTTCGACGGTACCAATTGAGCAGCGTGCCGGTAGTAGGACTCTGCTTGACTTGTCTGGTTCCTGTACCGAGCTGAAGTTTAAAGAAAAAATTTAAAAAGTAAGCAATCTATATTAAATCAATATATAAAGGTTAAGGATCATCTCAACATTTTTATTCTGAACTGCAATTGGTTGTGTCCAATGCTCAGTGGCTGAAAGCAGATGAGCCTGATGAACTAAGATAACTACTAGATCACAGTAGCTGTTACTACTTGTGGGTATATGATTGTGTACAGTCATGGAAAGAGGCCAATTTGCAAATACACTGAATTCTAGCAATGTTCCAGTTTTGTGTAGGAATTATGGAATGGACCAACTTCTCTCTTCAAAGGCTACCCCAATATCAAGTGTCACAATAAGAAGTAACAAACATGCCTTTGTGTATTCTCAACACATCCAAACTCTTAATACACACTAAACCTACAAATAACTTTTAGAAGAAAACCAATGTTATGGGAGTAAGTGATACTACTCTTCATATCTTTTAGAGATGCGTTGTGGGTGCTATTAAATGTAAACACAGTTCCACAATCTTCCAAAGCAGGACCTGCCATCCCACTTTCTTTATCAATCATCAAAATAGTTACCATCGAGGTATGGTGAGCCTCAGACAGGAAATGCACTCATTTAGTGTATTTTGTTTTAAAGCAGGATATGTAGCATGCTATGTCAATCAACTAAGCTGGTCCATAAAGTGGCAGTCTATATATGCTGTTCGGCAGGGTAAACTTAACAGTAGCAAGCTAAGAGTAATGAAAAGTTGGCTTAAGTCAGAAAAGGAGAGGGAGCAGGACAAGGGAAGAGCAGCAATGGAAGCAATATTGTGGGGAGATTAACGGGGTAAACAGGATGCAAACTAAGCTGGTGAGGGAATGTTCCCCTCAGGAAAGGTGTTCACATGATCATGAAATGAGAGAATGTAGGAAGAGGTCTACTGGAAGTGCATCCGATTCTAGTGAAAAGAATGGATGGAGGCCATGGTTTTGGTCACTTTGGCCAGGAATCTGCAGTAGAAAAGCACAGCAGTGTTTCATTTCAACCACTCATGCCATAACCAACACATGTTTTATAGAAGACCAGCAGAATAAAATACAGCCTTGCAAATCTCTAGGTCTGGTTGAATTCAGAATTGACTAATAAAGGATGTTTGCCATCCTTGTGCAGAGCTGAAAAGACTTCAGGAGATGGGCTTCTTTGCAATCTAATATTTAAAATAGAAAATTAAAAAGTATGCAAACAACCTAGAAATCAATCATTTGGTAAAACCCTTCTCTCCAAGCTACCTGCAAATGCTATGAAGTATCTGCACTGTGAATGTGCCTGGCCTTCTGTTTACATAAACACTTAAATCACTTCTGTACCGTTCTTTTAAATTTAGTGCTATCTAGAAGATCCAATGTTTGAAAAATACAGTTTTAACTACTGCATAGATCTCAAATGCTAGCCCAAATAAGGACAATGCCAAGTGATGGCACAGCCCGCGGACATAAGAATACAGAGACCAAGAGGAATAATCACACAAGTACTAGATAAGCTGTACAGGATACAACTGAAAACCAATATGATTATCCACAAACCAAGGATTTTTTAAGTCTTGGCTCTGCGGTCTGTATGACAAACACGTCATGAAGTATGAGCTGAACATTCCAAATATGTTGCCCCTGTTCCCCTATGTATATAAAGGCCTGCTACACTACTGTACAATGTCCCTGGGCATTTTCTCCCCTCACCGATGTCTCCTAGATGCACCAGGCAGTGCTGGCAGATGTAGGAGCAAGAGCTGGACTGTGGTTTTACTACGTTGCTGGTGTAGGTCTGCTTATTGCTGATGATTCCCAGTTGTGAGGATCGTACGCGGCAAGGAAGGTCCACATTAAATACTGTGCACAGTTCCTGCAACAGCTGCAATGAAAAAGTCAAAATTAATCAATGGAAAAAAGCAGCACTAATCGCTGTATCTGCCAAACAGTATGCATGCCTCAGACAACATGGCAAACAAAAACATTGAATGGCCAGTCATTGTGTGCAAAAAGTTTTGTGGACAAATGACTGATCAGGTTACAAATAATAAAAAATGTACACCATTAATACGTCTGATCTTACATAACCAAGAACGTTGTCCATTAGAATTTAGGTACTCTGGTGCCCAAGAAGTGTCATTCCCAGAGAAGGAGTTAGTTATATTCTGCTTGTCTGCTCGGTTCGATGTGTAAGTCGCTATACATCTTGTCTGTTCGGTGTGTAAGTCGCCATGCGCTACACATCTTGTTTATACGGTGTGTAAGTCCCCAGGTGCTACATGTATACATTGGTTTTTCACCCCTGCGTTAGCGGTAGAGTATGGGTGTTGGTCCCATTTACATGGTTTATGTCAAAAACCCTTACAGGAGGGATCACTTTTTGTGTTACGTTCCCAAGTGTTTTACCCTTACATGAGGGGTGTCACAATGGGTTTTAGTGCCATTCTTAGTGTGTATTTCTTGTTCCTTACTTTAGGAATCTTGTGTACACGTTGTGTTCCCTTGTTGTTGGGATCATTGTCTCGGTTGTGGTCCACCCTTTGCTATATGTTACATTTTATTCTCAATTGTTTTAAAGGGGAGGGTGGGTTATATTGCTTGTCAAGTTATTTAATGTTGCTTGTCAATAGATTTACCCTTCCTTTCAAGTTACTTAGTGTTCAGACTCTCCCGTAAAGTTGTATAGTAGTTTTCTTCCTTAGGTCTTGAACTTTTCTCCACTTTTGTACATTATTGTGCATAGTTCCTCATTTAAAAGGAGGGTGATATGTTATATCCTGCTTATTTAATCATATATATCCCAGTTTAGCCATCTCCAAGCTGCTCAGCCAGTGTGAGTGTTGAGAGTGGAATGTTGGGGACTGTGATGCTTGCAATGAATATGCCTCTTGAATCCGCATGTCATTAGCCCACATACTACACAACGTGGTTGTTACAACGACCGCGTTGTGACAACGCATACCATTACTCTGCAAGTCGTTAGAACGACTTGCGGAGGGGGGGCGCTGGATGTTGGAATATTAAAATGTACTATTCCAACTCCAGTCTGTGCGAAAATTAGGGAAGGTGTTGGATTTTAAATAATAATAATAATAATAATAATATAATATCCACATTTGTAAAGCGCACAATCACCCGTTAGGGTCTCTAGGCGCTGGGGGCCGTCGGGAAGATTAAGCAAGCTATTGCCCAGAGTCACATGGTGCTGGGCTAATCTGCCGCCGGTGCCAGGGATCGAACTGTGATCCCCAGATTCCGGAGTCAGTCGCCCTGGCCGGGGCGCCACACCTCTTCCTCCTCCACCTAATCCAACACCTTCTCCCCCCTTCCGCAAGTAATTCTAACGACTTGCGAAGTAATGATAGGAGTTGTCACAACGCGGTCATTGTAACAACCGCGTTGACAACATGCAGGCTCAAGGATGCGTCTTGAAGGTGCTTTACTGCTTGGAATGCTTGGGTGCCTGTGTGGATGAGTGGTGACAGTTGAAAGAAGGGCTGAGCAGCAGACAGGCTGACCTGGTGGGGCTGGTGTATAAGGATTACCAAACTGAAGAGCAGATGTTCATTATTACTATCCTACTATCCTGCAACCTAAACTTAATTAAGAAATACTTAAAATACAACTCAGCTACGTCTGGTAAGAGATAACAGAGTTGCCCAGTCTAGTCTTGTGAAGATGTGTTTCATTAGAGGTGGGGAAATCTAAGAAAGTGGTCAGCACAGAATGAGACTTCAGACAGAGCTAGGTGTCTACACTTTAACAGTGGTACTTAGAAGATTCTGGTGTGAAGATGTATCACATTTGGAGAGTTGAGCAGATTCTGCTCTTGTGAAGACTCAAATAGAATATAAGGGCCAGTTTTGCCCAGATCTGAAATAACAGATGAATCATTCCCTGTAGAGTTTGTCTGCAACTTGAGCTGGTCTGCTGTATTTTGCAAGAAGCTGGGCAAAGTAATGTGCTTACTTGTGGATTAAGAATGGAAAAGGGAAAAAACCTCTAAAGCATGACAAGAAAAAGGTACTTGCCTTTAACAATAGTATTGTAACTAAAAACTATGACTGTATTCTCTGCATTATTCCACAGTCTTTTGTTTGTGGCAAGAAAAGCATTTTCTTGTTGTTCTAGATGTCAACTACACCAATACAAAGTGCAGTGCCTTGGGATTCAGGGGGTGGATGAACTCATCTCTTCCGCCTCCAGACTCAAGGAATCACCAGGTGATTGTCACTCTCTACTGCACCAGCGAAGTGAGCTATAAGGGCAATCCTACAGATTTCCAGAGCCCCCAGAAATTGAAGATGTAACAGGTTGAGCTGGTACATTCACCAAGATCCTTCTGCCATGTCAAACAAGATTTGGATGGCAAACACATCTAGCATGTTCTTCCAGGCAAAAGTTTGGTAGACTGGTGGCAGGGTCTAGAACAGCAACATATGATCAGCGCTATCAACCTCTGCTACCACTTAGTAATTTGTGAGGGTGACACTATCTCAGCAGAAGATGGGCCAACATATTCTACTGCTATGCTCAGAAAGAGTGTGGGGGGGGTTTATTAGTAGAATTTCTGAGAGGGGCAGCTGGCGATCTTTGAAAATTGTGGGGCATAAATAGCAACCCAGAAAGAGGCAAAGTGACCATGCGCTTCATCTTCCCAGGCAGGGTTTGTGGTTGTGGGGGAAATATCTCCCTCCACAATTCTTCAAAACAATTAGGTTAAACGGTTCATTTTACTTCATAAGCTCTACATAAATTTGCTAAAAAGCCAAACGCTCTGAAAGGACACAAGTAATTTTCCACTATTTCATGAGTGCCAATAAAGTAAGGCTTCTCAGACAAGATAGAGGTTCATCTCAAGAAAACTGAATAAATTAAGCTTAAATGGAACATTTTGATCAGAATTTCGCTAGAAAGTGTATAAAAAGCCTTAGATGTTAGTGATTAGAAAATTCAACTTCACAGGTGCTAAAATCCTCCACCAACCTATGACTCAAGCACTCCCCAATCCAAAAACAATTATGCAAACTATTATTTCAATCATGTCCTCTATGTTAAGTTCATTCAACCAAATTGTTTTATCGATCAAACCTATTTTCACAATTTCCAAAATATCGATCTCCAAAGCATTGCAAAGTAAAAACCTCCTCTTCAGAAAGGTCATTACACTGTAAACATCACACACATTTCCTGAAATTAAACAGCCAATTAATTTTGATACATTTAATGATTCACATCTCTATCAATAGACATCCCTCAATGGCAAAGTTCTCCATAAACCGGTGATATGACATACCATTCATTCATTAAATCTTTATTTCGACATTTTTCAGTCATAAAAGATTACAGTAAAAACAGTATACATAAAAAGCATAAAATTAATTAGATAAATGTACACAGTCACTGTATAAAATCACCCTTGGGTGCCACTGTAATAAAAGAGGATCTTTTGGCCCACATTGCTAAAAGTAATTTTGAAAGTGCAAAAACTATATGTGGTGATGTATCGGTCTTGAGAACTCTCAATGCAACAGAGCATTTATCAAAACCCAAGTTCTTGCACAGGGGTACAAGCCAGTACTTTCTAGCTTTTCTATAGGCAGGGCAGAAGAAGAGCATATGCATTTCATCCTCCTTGGACGCACCACACCCAGGGCAGGATTTGCCCATGGAAGACGACCACTTGCCTACAAATACCCCTAACGGTAGTGATCCATGCCTCCATTGAATGTATAGCTTCCTTGCTCCTACTGGGTAGATAACATTCAAAAACTCCTCAAAAGCAAAAGAATGTTTGAGTGTTAGAAAAGTTATTGTCAGGGAGCCAGCTTTAGAATCTTGCAACCATATATTCTGTTTATAGTCCATAAAAGATTTCGCAAGCATTTTGCCGGAAACCCCCCTGCATGCCTGTTCTGGGTAGTCCCATTTTTCCTAGTTCGTTTTTCACGAATACAAGCCAGGGGATTTTAGCTGCGCTAGCATGGCTCAGCACATCCTTCAATTCATGCCTATAATTGGACAGTTCTGGTGTTATTCATAGCCTGCAAGAAAACCTTAAAGGTTTCAGAGCTAGCTCATCCTGGATAAAACTCAGTCCTAAGTCCAATCTCAATGGAAGGAGAGGAGTGCAAGTAACTGCCTCATAAACTTGTTCTCCACTTTACCGATATCAGAGTTACAGGAGTGCCCCCAGAGTTCCCCACCATGGAGTGCAGATGCCCTTGCCTTAACTTTGTAGATCTCCAAAGCGGGGCTCACTGGTTTAAAAGTGGATGTATTTGCCATTTTAAGGATACCACCCGCTAACTGGGAGAGTCTGAGTTGGGCTTTCACCTGTTGGGGACCTGTTGGGGACCCCAAGAAAGATTTTCATTGATCGTCACCCCCAGGTATTGAAACGTCTGTACCCTCTCCAGTCTGACACCACCAAGAAGCGGTGTTGGGCGAGTGTGTGCCGGGAGACTGAAAATCATATATTTGGTCTTATCAGCATTGATTTCCAGTCCCCGGCAACGACAGAAGTCGATAAAGCCATCCAGCATTCGCTGAATCCCCATTAGGGACTTGGAAAGCAGGAGGGTGTCATCGGCAAACATTATCGCTGGCACCCTCCTGCCTGCCAACCTCAGTGCGTCATTGTTGGGAACCGCGTCCAGGTGTGCTACAACACCGTTCACATACAGACAAAATAGGGTTGGTGCCAGGACGCACCCCTGCCTGACCCCCCTGGCGACCGGGACGACAGCACCCCTTCCCTATCACATCTAACCTGAGCATAATTTTGTGTGTGTAGCCTCATCAGGGCGGCCAAAATTGTATTTGGGACTCCCATGCCCTGGAGCACTGCCCACAATTTGCCCCTAGGTACTAGGTCAAACGCGGACCGGAGGTCCACGAAGACCATATAGAGGCTACCACCCCCCAACGTTGCCGGCTTCCAAAATAACATTAGGAGACGGAAAATCTGATCCACAGTAGATGTTTTTTTTCTAAATCCCGCCTGGTAGGGGCTGAGGATGTCGTGCTCGTCAATCCATTCTTGTAAGCGATCCAGGATTAGTCTGGAAAAAATTTTGGGAGGGACATCTATGAGGCTGATGGGCCTGTAATTGGTTGGGAGCAGAGGGGAACCCTTCTTGAAGATTGGAACAATCTCCGCTCCCAACCAAGTACCCGGTATCTCCATGCCCCCAAAATCGCGTTGAAAAGGGCACAAAGGTAGGGGGGCCCAAATCTGTGGAAAATGACAATGTATATGTACATAAGCGGCGTTCATTTGTGTTCACCATACCCCTCGCTGTAAGCAGAACGAATACCGCGAAGCATTGACCGCATCATCCCGCCAGCATAGGCCCATGCACGCACGTACGCAACAGCCATTTTAGGCACCAAGGCCTCTCTGCCCGTTTGTTAAATCCCCAGCATGCCCCCCTCCCCGTTGAACACCCCCGCTCTCTCATGCATAGGCCATAAAAACCCTCTCCCTCTGCGCGACCCCGCTCTAAAAGTGACACCCCTGCCTGACTGACACCCCCCTGCATTCCTCCCAGGAACACCCTTCCCCTCTTCTGATGACCCCCCCCCCGGCTACACCTGGCCTCTCGACCCGGTCCCAAGTCATAAAACAAAGCCTCGTGGATGTACCCCCCCCCCCCTGGCCCCGCATAGCAAAACGTGATACACCAACCGAAGTGCCCGATCTTATCGCCTGCCCAACCTTAGATCTGACCACCCCCCTCTTGCCCTCGTGTCCTGTTGGAATGTCCGGCCGCAAGATTACAATCACATGTTACATTTGGGAGGGGAAACGACATCCGAGCGACGGGTGTGGGAATAGGCCTGAAGCTGGGATTCCAAACATGCCTTTTCGTACTTCAAAGTTTCTTTATTGCAATAAGGAATGTTTGTGCATCATAAACCTGTGTATAAAAGACGGAGCCTCAGAAAAACTTGTTAGAGCACCTCTTGAAGACATTGTGCGCGTGTCCGAAATGACAGGCTCTCCTCATGAGAAATAAAAATCTGTTCTTGCACTCCCGCTTCCAGCGCCTGTCTCTTCATTTGGTAACTGCTCAAAATGGGAACTAAGAGGCGTCTTGTGCCAGCAGCCTGGGCATCGGTTGTAAATTGGGCTGTTTTTCCTCAATTGGCGTCCCAACGCGGGGCCCATCAGCGACATAAGGTCCGGTAAGAGAGGTCCAGATGATGGGGTGAACATCTGAACGATTGGAGTATACCTGCCTTGAGAGGGCCCTCGTCCGGCTGCCGATTGAATGAACTTCACCGATTCCGAACGGACCTCTCTCAAGTGACCTACTGTCCTGACTGGGATCCCACAAGAATGCTGCGGTAAAAACATGGAGTAAGAGAACGATCGGGCGCTGGAAAGGGAAGGCGAAGAACTGTCCACACGGTCCGGTCCGGGTAAGGTTAAGTAGGACGTCTTTACGTCTGATTGATTGTTTATATTGGAATCGGTATTTACATACTGGTATTGTTCATTGATTGGTTCATTTAGCCTTGGTTGCTACTTGAAGTATTGGTTCTCTTTGAGACATTCTCTGTTTGCAAACAGCGACGAATAGGAACGTTCCTCTCTCTTTGCAAATAGTGAAGGATAGGTAATGCGGACTTTTGTCCCCCGTTGTAATCCGTCATGCCTATTTTTCTCCCCACTGATTGATTGGTTGCTCTGTTGCTCTTTGAGACATTCGCTGTCTACAAACAGAGAAGAATAGGAATATTCTGTCTCCCTTTGCAGATAGCGAAGGATAGGTAATGCAGACTTTTGTCCCCATTGTAATCCGTCATGCCTATCTTTCTCCCCACTGATTGTTTGTTATCGATTTTTATCGATTATCGCTCTTTTGAGATATTCCCTGTCTACAAACAGAGAAGAATAGGAATATTCTGTCTCCGTTTGCAGATAGCGAAGGATAGGTAATGCGGACTTTTGTCCCCCGTTGTAATCCGTCATGCCTGTTTTTCTCCCCACTGATTGATTGATTGTCTGGACATTTATTGTTCAAGGAATAGTTCTTTTGAGGTATTCTCTGTTTGCAAATAACGTGGAATAGAAATATTCTGTCTAGTCTTTGCAAGTAGTGAAGGGTAGGTAATGCGGACCTTTGTCCCCCGTTGTAATCTGTCATGCCTATCTACTCCCCACTGATTGGTAAACTAGTTCCACCCGGACCATTTATTAGAGGTAGATCATCTGGCTCAACCGGAGGGCGCCCCTAATAAAAAGGACATATGTAAAATATGAAGTAATCACCGTATCCTGTTAACAGAAACTTCAGCGCAAAAACACACTAGTAAAGGAAGGAAAAAGAAATCGAGCAAAATCAGTAGGCCACTGATGAGTTTTTGACTTCGCTAGAAATAAGAAACGTTAGAAATAGCCCGCAATAAGAAACATGAAAGTGGTGAGAGAAGCCAAGCTTGACATCACGGCAGCCACGAGGTAGCTAGGCTCCGCCGCCCCTCACTGCTCCAAACATGTCTGTCCCACCGCCCGCCACGCCCAATAACGGTAACATAAGATAGATACAAGTCAGCAGATACCTACCCCCATTCCGGAAGCTCCCGAAGTGCAACAGGTCCACGGTCACACCCATCCGGAAGACGAGGCCTCGACACGTGCAGGGCGGGGCCCGGCTGGCCGCCATCGGCCGGAGAGGTCGTGGAGTGGAAGGCCCGGAATGTACTGGTCTTCCCATCCCCTTCTTCTGGCGCCTTGCAGGCCACGGGGGGGGGGGGGGGGGGGGGATGTCTTGCTTATGCCTCCGACCACCCCCCCCCCCCCCCTCATCGCCTGGTCCGGACATCACGAACGCCATCGGCCGGAGAAGCCGTGGGGTGGATGGCCCGGAATGTACTGGTATTCCCATCCTCCTCTTCTGGCGCCTTGCAGGCCACGGGGGGGGGGGATGTCTTGCTTATGCCTCCGACCCCCCCCCCCCTCTTTAATCGCCTGGCCCGGCCATCACGAATGTCAGCGCCAGAAGACGGCGTGGGGTGCACTGGGAGGGAGAGACGGCGCGGACGAGCCTCTCCCACCTCCCCAGGTGGAGGCCCCTCAGCTGCACCCCCAACGCTCCACTCACCCGACAAGGGTTCGTCCACTCTTGCGGTGCAACGCCACGCCCGACAGGCTGGAGTCCGTCTACTCTTGCGATCCAGCGACTGCCGGTTGCCACGGAACTCATAAAATAACGGTAGACTCTTGGGAGATTGGGCCTGGCGTGCAAAGATGGCCAGGTCGCTTGCCAGCTAGAAAATGAGTCCCCCGTCCAGAAGCGTTCTCCTCAGCTTTGAAGATTCTATGAGAGCCGCAGGGGCCCCCGACCCCCGCGGGCCCCCCCCCCCCCCCGATGGGGAATGACTGCCATGATTGCCCACGGAACGACCAAGACGTAGCCACGAGACGTCGGCGCTCTCATGCTGGCGCCAGCCTCAGTTTGAATGACCAAAATCCTGCAGACTACCAATTTGATCAGTTCCGGTGGAACACCAGTATGACCCGGTAGGAAAGATTGTTGCCTCCTTCCCCCCTTTGACTGATGGTTCATGTCGACGGCCCCTTCTGTTGCCCTTTAACAAAACTTTTGGACTGCCAAAAGAGGCTCTGGTCCAACCACAAGTTGGTGGAGACATTTTGACTATGCTTGGACCTGCCTGACCTCACCCAAAATGGCGCCGGTACAAATGAAACTTGCAACTCCCTGTTGTGTTCTGGTTGCTCAGCCTTGATCGCATGGCGGGAGGGGATGGGTACTGATTGAACATTTGGACAATGAATTAATGTTAAGTTCTGACGCGTCATTGATTACCGTATTATTGAAAGTTCGAATTTTCGACACTTATGGTACTACCCACAATGAATTTTCGATGTGATTTTATTGCACTTGTCGCACCTTTATGAAATCAACGGTCACCGACTCCGTTCAAATAAATATCCCCTCATGTACAGTTCCAGTCTGCTCCGTGGCTGGCCCACGTGGTTGTAGACCCGTATTTGTGCGCCAACATTTTTAAATAAAGAGTTTTTTGAAAAGCAAACATAGTTGTAGCGCTTAGATTGGTAAGTTTTGAATAAATGACCACTGTTTCCGATATAAGTAAAATACAGGTGAAATGAAGCAACTCGATTACTTAAAGGTTAAAAAGCAAAGTACACAGAAAATATTGCAAATGTGAATGGTCCAGGTTTGTTGTGTGTGTGTGTTTTTTATTATATTTTTATTTTTGTGCAACGTAAAGCAATCGATAAAGGTCGCGGTATTTAGCCTTTACTTTATGTGCCACATGTATCAGGGAAGTAGTTTCAGATGCCCCTAAGCCACTCCGAAGGAATGCCACCTAGCCCCTCTAGTTTCCGTGCCTGATGAACAAAAACGACCCTGCACCACTGTAGACCATCCCTCCTCCTCGAAGGAGAGAACGAGTTCACCCCCACCTTACACTGACTACCCTTTGTTTTGACCCTTCCCTACACACGATCCGTAATACCACACTTGGGCGATCTATGCAAATATACAGTCCATCAATGATTATCTCTCCCGCACTACCGGTCCCTCTGGGCTTAAACGCCGAGATGAAAGGGACTGCATCCCGCGGAGATAGGTCGAGTATGTGGTAAGTAAAAGCATTTTCGGGTTTATGCGCGCTGATGTGTTTTAAAACGCTGCCCCCACCCCTTCTTTTTTCCCTTCTTTTCTGCAGGTCACATCGGAACGTCGACTAGAGTATGGAGAAGACCTACGCAACACGCCATGGTTACGCACGAAAAAATTGTATATTGTCTATGGGGACTGCCCTGAGAACGTGACGAATTTGTGTGATATGAATGCACGCGTGTATGCCCTGATGTGTATATTTTATGTATGACTTAAAGTGATGATCGAACGGCAGATGGAATGGGGAAAAGGGGTCTGAACATGGTGCCTATACACGACGAACAAACAAAGATATAGCACTCCCTTACTTAGAAACAACTGTCTCTCTCTCTCTGAACCCAGCGATTGGGAGGGTGGCCTGAAGCAGAAACTTGACAGGTTATTGCAGTATGACAAAATATGACTCCAACCGGCACCCCAAATAATGCAACCAAGAATGACGTGCACCCTTGAGTAAATTCATACGGTAACTAAATAGGGAAAGGTTTAGGAATATTCCAGGGTGAGGTTTACCCAAGTACCCTCCTCCTGGAAGACTAGGAATATTGTCAAATGTTTAAGATTTACCACCTCCTTCTTGCACCCTCATAGACATGAAACTCAAAGCTGCCCCATTATTCTCCCGACTGACACCCTCCGTTGCCTCAGCCTGGATACCCATTCGCTAAAAATGATTCGAAGATTCCACCGTGAGTATTAGCCCGACCAGGTTAGTTCCCGAACAATTGACAAAGGTGAAAGTATTTGCAACCGAGGCCACCAGCAAAGGCAGCCAGATGAATTAAGTAGGATACTAAGGATGCGCAGCATGCAGAAAGAAATCTTTTTGGCCTAGTACTGTTCTATGTTTTGTCTTGGATTTTTGTATCTAAATACATGTGCTATCCCCCCGCTTGAATTCATGTGTACGTAATGTATGGATCTACGTCGTCCCTCAGCCTGTGTTTCTATATAACTTGAACTTGAATTGGCTAAGAAGGAAAGGACAGGTAAGACGACTGATGTCCCCTAATCTGGCCTTTTTTTTTTAATTATAGGGGGACTATATGTCAGTGGCCTTCTGTTCTCAGTTCGTTAGAAACACAATCCCCAATGCCCAGATTGCCCCACCTCTCTGCACCCAAGTACGGATGTCCAAAGCGTCCTCGTTTCTCCCGATTGACCCCAGCTCCATATCCCGAAGTATAACTGATGACCCTGAATAACCGTTGCTCCCCGAGAAAAGAATGTTTAGCCTCTGTCCCTCTCTCATGATGATAGAAGATTGCCAGGGCTTGGGTTAGAAAGACGAGTCTCTACCGTAGGATCCGATTTCGAGTTTGATGGAATACGCAGTTGATAGGAGCCTGACTTCTCTCCATGTACGTCATGAATGAACACCAAATAGACTTAGTACGAACTCAGTAGAAATGCCCGCATACATACTCCATAGTGATAACTTCTGACCGTGACCGATGAACGTATCCCCAACTACTTAAGATTGGGGGCGGAATTGAAATGTATAAATGTCTTCTCCTGCCATTTCTCTAAAGCTTGTTTTGTACCCCTTCAAAGATACACAATCACCGGAGGAGAGGGGCCGGACGTGACGCACAGCCTAGCCGCAGATCATGAAGCACATGTGACCTCGACCAAAGGTGGAGCTGCAGAGCAACGAGACGCGGGACGAGGCACCACTCAAACACGGAAAATGAAAGGATGGAGGGCTGCCTTGAAGCCCTCTGCTTGCTGACCCATGCGTGCCAGAAGTCCCCGCCCCTTTGAGCCCGATTGGTGGGCCTGCCTGCTCGTTATCCTTTGCTCCCTTGATTTGTCTCAAAGATCTGATCCCACTCCGCCCTCTCTTCCCTCGATTATCCGACAACACCCCCTTTTTTTTCACATGGATTTTGACTCAGAGAAGAAGAACAACATTTAGGTAGAATAGGGTTTGCCACGGAAGGAGAAAGAAATGCAGGTGCCCAGCATGAGGCACCCTTCAAAAGATTAGTTAGGAAACAGGACTGTGGTCTAACAGCAGAGGACAGATCGCACCCTGCGACGTGTAAGGATGGATCCGAGCTGGACCTACAGCTCCACAGCCGGTGCTCAACAGCGCCAACGGAAGAAAACGAACTACTAGAACCTACCAGTGATGGCTCGCTGCTAAAAAGACACTGTGGCGAAGACCCCCCCTCCCCTTTCTGGACTTTCTACCCCACCCCCCCCTGGACTAATTGCTTGTATTGAACTGAATTCCTCCCTCAACCACTTTGTATTGCTTTCAAAATGTTTCATCGGTCACTTTTAACTGTACATTGATACCGCCGGAGAGAGAGTCAGAACATGGTTCCATAATGTGTCAGAACATTTCCTTGATTGATTCCGACTGAGTTGTATACCGATCTCTAGACTCGTTTATATAACACAACAAATGTAAATTCATATGTATTGCACCTCGTCTATCGCATCGACTGCACATGGTTATATGCAATCCGCCAGTATTGACAACCGCTATTTCATTGACCACACATGGCTATATGTACACCCCGTCAGTTAGGATAAACACGGAAATGAACTAACTTATGTTAAAAAGCGGCGACTGTGGAAAATGACAATGTATATGTACATAAGCGGCGTTCATTTGTGTTCACCATACCCCTCGCTGTAAGCAGAACGAATACCGCGAAGCATTGACCGCATCATCCCGCCAGCATAGGCCCATGCACGCACGTACGCGACAGCCATTTTAGGCACCAAGGCCTCTCTGCCCGTTTGTTAAATCCCCAGCACGCCCCCCTCCCCGTTGAACACCCCCGCTCTCTCATGCATAGGCCATAAAAACCCTCTCCCTCTGCGCGACCCCGCTCTAAAAGTGACACCCCTGACTGACTGACATCCCCCTGCATTCCTCCCAGGAACACCCTTCCCCTCTTCTGATGACCCCCCCCCGGCTACACCTGGCCTCTCGACCCGGTCCCAAGTCATAAAACAAAGCCTCGTGGATGTACCCCCCCCTCCCCCCCCCCCTGGCCCCGCATAGCAAAACGTGATACACCAACCGAAGTGCCCGATCTTATCGCCTGCCCAACCTTAGATCTGACCACCCCCCTCTTGCCCTGTTGGAATGTCCGGCCGCAGGATTACAATCACATGTTACATTTGGGAGGGGAAACGACATCCGAGCGACGGGTGTGGGAATAGGCCTGAAGCTGGGATTCCAAACATGCCTTTTCGTACTTCAAAGTTTCTTTATTGCAATAAGGAATGTTTGTGCATCATAAACCTGTGTATAAAAGACGGAGCCTCAGAAAAACTTGTTAGAGCACCTCTTGAAGACATTGTGCGCGTGTCCGAAATGACAGGCTCTCCTCATGAGAAATAAAAATCTGTTCTTGCACTCCCGCTTCCAGCGCCCGTCTCTTCATTTGGTAACTGGTCAAAATGGGAACTAAGAGGCGTCTTGTGCCAGCAGCCTGGGCATCGGTTGTAAATTGGGCTGTTTTTCCTCAAATCAACGGTTGATCTCCAAACAGATCACCGGGAAGCCTATCAAGGCCAGGGGCCTTGCCCTTGGCCAACTTACTTATGGCAGTATAAACTTCTTCAACCGAGAAGTCTAGCTCGGCACCTTCCCCTGGTCTAGATGTATTTACCAGGGAATGTTCTACACCTGAGACTGCTGCGTATAAGGTCTTAAAATGAAGCTCCCAGACCCCCGCCTCAATATTGGGTTCGATTGCAGATCTAGGCTCTCCTGACCCGGAGTTAACTATTGCCCAGAATCTGCCATACCCATTTCTCCAATGTACATTTCTGAGGGAAGCCATTGCGTCCAGTCTTTCAGTGTACTTCATGCCCCTTTTCCACAAAATGTTTTACGAATGCATTACTTGATCAACAACCTTTATATAAACTCAGTCTGGAGCATTTTTGTGACATCGTGTCTATATCGAAAGATATCTGTGACGTCAGATTTATTAAATGATTTGTTAGCATTCATCAATACAGGACCGTTTTCATAAAGCCCTTCCCAAACAATATAAAGTCAGGCATTCCACAGACGAAAATATTTACAAATGACAAATGTTCAGGATAGTCTTATCTAACTAGGAGTGGAAACCCCAGCAAATGTGTATGGGATTGTAAGAATCCGACAGCTAAATACAGGAACGTAAAGGCCTCTGTCAATAAATAAAACTAGAGTTTATAATTTCACTTTTAGACAAACTAAACAAGTATGGGTTCAAAGAAGGGTAGACAGGAGAAAAACTCATCTCCAAAAATAACTTTTAGGTTTTGTAAACTAGCACCTGAACAAACAAGAGCTCATTTACTACATTTGGGTTCACTTTAGATATCCAAAGAAAACCTTTGTGAAAACCCTCCAAACACTTCCCACATATTTGATTTACATAAGTGACTGAAAGGACAACCTAAAAAGAAAAATGATATCACTCAGAGAATAAGAATTGCAAGTTACAACAAAATGTTGTAATCACATTCTAACAAGTGTCTCAAATGCAGCACCACACAACTAAAAGTTCTATTCAAACAATGTACCTACGCATTATTAAAACACAATGCATAACAGTAACTGCTCACCTAGATAACTAGTTACTCAAATCCAAAAACAGACTGCTTAAGGAAGTGAGAAGTACTTCTTACAAACGGTAATATTTCAAGTCAGTGAACCTATGTGGAGAGAAACAAAACATACCCATTGACGGTCTTGGAAATCTGGTGGCAGTTAGGAACCAGATTAAAACAATCCCTTCAAATGCCTTACTACAACTCCCAAACGATATGTCTATGAGGCGTAAAAGCTCACCCTCAGGACTCTACACCAAGAAACACCATTTTCACACTCATGACGTAGCAGTCGTCACTCCATAAAAGTCCAAACTAAAAAAATTGTAATTTCCAAGTAATGGATAAAAGTAGGCTATTACTCACTCATAGACTTCCTCAAGTTTTAGTACAAATTAGGACTACTAGCTAATAAATAGTGATTTAGAAAACCAAATGCTTGAACACAGTAATTGTAGTATGGGTAGAGAAAAACTAAATTTGAGGCATTTCACAGGGAGAGCTGCAGTATCTTGTCACTTTGCTATTCTTTTCAGGTTACAAACTTCACACCCAGAGCAAAATGTGGAACTCACCTGAGTATAGAATCCACTGGCTGCCTCTAGGAACAGGGAGAGATTGGCCTGCACTTCACCGCGATTAGGATTAGCCCGATTCTTTGCCTGGCTCTGGAGGGTCGTGATCTGATTCTTAAAGGCGTGATTCCAGCTAGGAACAGAATTGTGCACAATTCAATTAAAGCACAGTACAACCAGAGTATCAGTGAGTTTGTATGTGCATGCCCTTTTATGAATAGTTACCTGTAACAATATTTTTCAAGCAAACTTAACATAAGCAGAGATCTGTGAAAAGTAATGAAGATCTCAGTACTTAACACAAAGCCACATCACGGAGATGAACAATTGTAAACCCCTTAGTGGTCCTTTAAGTCCCACAGCTGAAGATAAACATTCAATTTTGGCCTTGGATCAAAATAATTAGAAAACTGTGCAAAAGTGGTGGACCGAATCATGAGAAACCCTTTGTCAACAGAGGGTCAGGAGGACTTCATGACACTAAATCCTTTAACATAGAAAACATGCTGGTTAAGCTAAAAATTAAAGACTCATATGCCACTTTTCGTGTATCTGTCCAACAGGGGGCATGCTGCAGAGAGGAATTATATACTACTGGCTGGCAACGTTCCAAAAGGCATGAAAAAGAAATATTCCCTTCAAGAAGCATCTCCCTGTGGAACTACATGAACTGAAACAATCAACTTTGTTCTCCAATTTCATCTAAAAGGGAGAAGGAATGAACATCACATCTTGTAAAGGGACTAGTATAGTTTAAGGCGGCCCCATCAACAGGACACAATGTTAGAAGGATTTCTATATAATGATAGATGGGGGAGTGGATGTATACTAGAGAACGATTACAGAACAAATGTCAGGAAACTCAAATCTTTCTACTCTCCGGAGCAGATCCCCCCAAAAATCAGAAACGCTCTGACCAGAAGTAAAGAAAACCGGGATTTTTGGAATAAAATAAAAGATACAACATTGCCCTACATTTAAATAACCTTTGAAGGAAATATCCCAAAAGGTCATGCAGCAAAAACTCCATTGCATAATTAAGCTTCCGAACACAGGTCAATTGCACTTTCCCCCCAAAAATAAAGGGGATTCAGAAGGTCACATGAAGACTGTCTTCCAACCTGAAAGTATCAAAGCTTTGGATAAAGATGAAAAAATTATAAGAGACTGCAAAACATTGATTAAGCAAACTGAAGAAAAAAAGCTTAGCAAATGCAGTGAGTTCACAGCCAGAGTAGCCTTAGAGCACCATGGAGAATAAACACCTCAGTTTCAATGTGGCATACAACACAAATATACTAACACATGTTTTCTGAATTTGAGGCCTCTAACAGCAAAGTTGTCAACAGCAAAACACTATCCAAGAGACCTCACCGCAAATCCATAATTAGAGGCCTCAATCAACCATGACAAGAGGGAGTACCTAAATCAGAGTCTGATGCACACTAGGACAGAAGGTCAAGTGATGTGACACAAATTATTATATAAGAGTTGTTTGTCGAGAAGTAATGACACATTGGACACCAATCAAAAGATTAGCCCACCTCAAAATGAAAATCTCAAGAGACATCACCTTCTTCTGCGGATTTGCAAAAATAGAAGAAATGCATTACTTACCTGTAACTAATAGTTTTCTTACCTGTCGGTATAGTTTTGCAGCTTGAAGATCTTTCTGGATTCACTATGCTGTGCATTATTCCGCGGTCTTGTGGTTGGGTCCGGAATCGTAGTCTTTTCTTTGTTTTTTTTGTAGCCCAGGTGGGCGTCGGCGACACACCTCCCTGGGTGTATTTCCGGTGACGTCGGCATGCTTCCTGCGGAAGCTCCCACTCTTGGGCGCCATCTTTGGATTCTTTTTTTCGTGTTTGTTCTGTTTCCGAAGTAATGGCAATGTTCCATTAAGTGATTTACCGCTTTTAACCTTTAAAGTTTTTTGGTTTTTTTTGGTCTCTGCTTATAACCACCTTTTCTCTCTCCAGCCTCATCTTTCTGGCGGAGGTGGGTGGGTTCGCTAGTGAATCCAGAAAGATCTTCAAGCTGCAAAACTATACCGACAGGTAAAAAAACTATTCGTTTTGCAGCGTGAATCTTTCTGGATTCACTATATGCTGTGCATAGATTTTGTAGCGGTTTCTCATTTCTGTGGCGGCTGGGTGGAAGATGAGCGTTGGTTATTGAATATGTGTTGGAGCACCTTTTGTCCGACTTGTGCTTCCTTGTTCATCTGTATATCCACACAGTAGTGCTTCGTGAACGTGTGCACCGAAGCCCATGTTGCCGCCAGGTATATGTCTTGTATGGGTGTGTTAGCCAGGAAAGCTATTGTTGCACCTTTTTTCCTAGTGGAGTGGGCACGTGTCCCCTCTGCTAGTTCTTGTCCTGCTCGCTTATGGCAGAGCTGAATTGTTTGTGCGATCCATCGTGCAATAGTCTCCTTGGTTACTGCTTTCCCCATGAAACTGTTGGCGAATGACACAAAGAACTGTTTTGTTTTCCCGTGTCCCTTCGTTCTCTCAATGTAGTGCATGACTGCCCTTCTGGCGTCCAGGGTGTGCAGAGCTCGCTCTGCGCTAGTTGTTGGTTTTTGGAAAAAACTCGGTATCCGTATAGACTGGTTCATGTGGAATTTGGACACCACCTTCGGCATGAAGTGTGGGTCAGTTCTCATCACAACCCTATCGTGTATTTGTATGTAGGGTTCTTGTAGCGTTATTGCCTGAAGTTCGCTTACTCTGCGTAAGGATGTTATTGCAACCAGGAAAACTGTTTTCATAGTTAGCATCTTTAGGGAGGCCTTGTGAAGTGGTTCAAAGGGCTCTTTCATGAGTTCCGTTAGGACTATGTTCAAGTTCCATGCAGGTGGCGGCACCCGCTTTGGTGGTGCGATCCTCTTCGCTCCTTCCAGGAATCTTTTCACCACCTGTGATGTGAAGAAACTCCTGCACGTTTCTCCTCTTGTGTAGGCGACTATCGCTGCCAAGTGAACTCTCAGCGAGGATGAACCAAGGTTCTTCTCCAGCAGGTGCGTGAGGTACTTCAGCACTGTGGAGTCCTTCTTCATTTTATTGTGAAGTTTTTCTTTTGTGCACCACATTGTGAATCTTTTCCACTTCGCAACATAGCACTTCGAGTGCTGGGTATTCGTGCCTCCCGAAGGACCCTCAGGGTGCTTTCTGGCAGCTTCAAATGTGCAAACTCTATGTCTTCAGGAGCCATGCCACCAGGCTCAGGCTCTCTGGCTCTGGGTGTAGCACCTCTCCGTTCTGCATGGAGAGTAGGTCTTTCCTCTTGCCGAATCTGTGGGGTGCACACTGTGTCATCTCCATGATCTGCGAGTACCATGTCTGTCTGGCTCACTGCGGCGCAACCAGTATCAGGGTCATGTTGCTCGCTCTGCATTTGCTCAGCACTCTGTGCATCAGTGGTATCGGGGGAAAAGCGTAAGCAAATGTCCTGGACCAATCTATCCATAGGGCATTCCCCAGGGACCCCTCCTCGGGCTGTCTGGATGCGAAGTTTTGGCATTTTGCATTCTGGCGTGTGGCAAACAGGTCCACTGATGGCGTTCCCCATCTGTCGAACAGCCACCTTGTCTCTTGAGCATTGAGCTCCCACTCGTGGGATGCCGAAGCCTGTCTGCTGAGCCAGTCTTCTTGTATGTTGTCCTTCCCTGGTAGGTGTATGGCTAGCAGGTCTATCTTGAGTGGGATGGCCCATCTCCATATCGCCTGCGCTAGCGTTGAAAGCAGGGGTGACTGTGTCCCAACCTGCTTGTTGATGTAGAACATCGCTGTGGTGTTGTCTGTTTGTAGCAATACCTTGTGCTTGTACAGCCTTGTTTGGAAGGCTTTCAGTGCAAGGAAGATTGTCTTCAATTCCAGGTAATTGATGTGCTTTGTCGCATCTGCTGGTGTCCACAGTCCTCTCACCTTGAGTTCCTCCATGTGAGCGCCCCATCCCTTCAGGGATGCGTCTGTGGTGATGGTCACTGTTGGTCTTGGGGGCGTTAGAGGCTTTCCCCTTGTTATGTTCTCCATGTTCCACCATGTCATTTCCTTCTGCACTGAGTGCGTTACAACCACTAGATCCTCCCAACTGCCTGTAGCTTGTGACCATTGCTCCTGTAGCCATTCTTGAATGGGTCTCATGTGGAGTCGTACATTTGGTACTAGGTGGATGCATGATGCCATCATGCCCGTGATCTTGCTCGCAGTCCTCACTGTCCGAGCTTGCCCCTTCTGGTAGAGGCGAGTTTTTCACCAGCGCTCTCGCCCTCTTCTCGCTGGGGACCACCTTGCCCTGTAAGGTGTTGATCTGTGCTCACAGGAAGATCTTCACTTGTTCCGGCTCCATTGATGATGATTTCTTCCAATGGATGGAGAACCCCAGGTTTATGAGCGTGGTCGTCACTGTTTGTGCGTCTCGCTTGCATTTCTGGTATGAGTTTGCTTTCACTAGCCAGTCGTCCAGGTAAGGGTATACGTGTATTCCTTGCCTTCGTAGGTGCGCTGCGACTGCCGCGAGGCACTTTGTGAAGACCCTTGGTGCTGACTTTAGCCCGAAGGCTAGTGTTATGAACTGGTAGTGGTTTTCTCAGATGGTGAATCTGAGCATATGCTTGTGCTTTCTGTTCATTGGGATGTGCAGGTAGGCGTCCTTGAGGTCTATCGTGACCATGAAGTCCCCGATTTGCAATTGCGGGAGCACCTCTTGTAGGGAGGTCATTTTGAACTTTTGCGTTCTTATGAATTTATTCAGGAACGTTCGGTCCAGAATGGGTCTCATTGTTTCGTCTACTTTTGGCACCAGGAAGTACGTTGAATATACCCCCTTGTTCCTTTCCCTGAAGGGTACCGGTTCTATGGCCTGCTTCTGCAGGAGCTCCTTTGCTTCTTCCTGAAGACGCTCTAGTTGTTTGTTTGCTAGTGGTCTACTTTTTGGTTTTCTGCTTGTTGGCCTCCCCTCCAACTCTATGCAGTATCCGAATTGGATGATGTTGAGAATCCATTTGTCTGATGTGATTTCTCTCCATTTTTGGAGGTAAAATCTTAATCTTCCTCCCACTGGTGTTATGTGGTCGTAGGTGTGTAACACCTGATCCCTCTGTACGTGCTGCCCCCTGGGATCTTTTCTGTGGGTGGGCACACGGAGTTTTTCGAAGTCACTTAGAGGCGGGCTGCTGCCCCCCTCTTATTCTGTCCACGTCCATTTCCTCTCCCTCGAAAGGACTGTCCTCTTGGCTGGTACTGCCAGGACTGCTTATGCTGACCATGCTGAGCTTGTGAGTCTGCCTGGTGCGTTTGCTGGAAAGCCTGGTGTGATGTACCTGGCTGGTTTCCGCCTCTTCCGCCGGCCCTTCGTGACGGGGTGCCCCTTTTGCTACCTCTGAACTGCAATGCTCCCATGGACCTTGCCGTTTCGTTATCCTTTTTCAGTTGACTGAGCTTCTCATCAACTGTTGTTCCAAACAGTGTTTCGCAGTTGAACGGTGTGTTCAGGATGCTGTGTTGCACCTCGGGTTTGAAACTTGAAATCCTGAGCCAGGCGTTTCTCCTTTCCGTGATGCCCATCATCATGAGCCTGCTGGAGGTGTCTGCTCCATCCAGGGCAGTTTTGAGGCAAGAATTTGCTGCGTTTTTCCCCTCCTCCACTAATCTTTCGGCCTTTTGCCTGGCCTCCTGGGGCAGGTCTTTCACCAGCTGACCCAGTTCCTCCATGATCTGGTACATGTGCCCGTTGATCAGGGCGTTGGAATTTGCCATGCGCCAGTGGGTCGTGGCATTCCGTTCAATCCTCTTGCCCACCAGGTCCATCCTCTTGCTTTCCTTATCTGGTGGTGGCCCAGAAGTAGTGGGCACGTTAGCCCTCTTTCTTGCTGTGGCTGTGATGATGGAGTCTGCCGAGACCGTGCCCTGAATGTAGGGTGGGTCTTTTGAGGAATGTTTGTATTTTTTCTCCGTCCTGGGAGTGACCGTCTTGCATGTTGCGGGCTCCTTGAATGCTTCCCTTCCCTGGGCCAAGACGCTGTCGAGCATGGGCAGGTACTGGCTCTTTGTGTGGGGAGCAGTGTTTCCAGAAGGAAGTCAGCTTTCTGCTTCTCTTCGTCGAGCTTGAGTCTGAATGCTGCTGCGGCAGTCTTTATCACAGAGTTGTCGGCCCCGATGTTGTCCGGCGGCGAGGGCCTCGAGGGATATGTGTCTACAACCTCCTCTGGGCTTAGAGTGTCGACGTCCAGATAATCCACCTCCTGTGATTCAGAGGGAGCCGACCCGGCGTCCGTCCTGTTGTCCTCTTCCTCCTCATAGTCGTAACTATAGTAGGGACTCTTCTACTTCCTGGTCGTCGATTTCCTCGGCGTCAGGCGCCTGTTCCTCGGCGTCATAGTCTTCCTCCTCGACAACCTCCACAACCTGTGTCTTTGTTTTCTGGGGAATCGTGAAGGCCTTCATCTTGGCGTCGATTTCCTTCTTCAGCTGCAAGATGTTTTCCATTTCGGCCTCGAGGCGCCTCTTCCTTTTCTCCATCTCTGCTACGTGTTCCGCGCCGGATGGTTTGGCCGCTCTTGTCAGCGGCTGGCTCGGCGCCGAGCAGGTCTTCGGCGCCGAATGTTTCGACGTCGAACCGGATTTCGTGTCTCTGGTTGGCGTTGGTGCTTTAGGGTCCTTCTCCCTCGGCGTCGATCGATCCTTTTCGGAACGAATTTTGACGACTTTTGCTGTTCAACAGCTCTCGGCGCCGGGGACTCCTCAGAGGATCCGCTGGGCCTGGATGTAGCCGCGGGCACCGAAATTTTTGGCGCCGGCGCTTTCGAGGCCTTGCCCTTTCGAGACTCCGAGTCTCTCGGGTTCTTAGGGGCCGTAGAGTCTCCTACCTTATCAGAAGTCTTGGTGTAATCGGTCTCTACGAACGTGTAGCTGTCTTCTACGGCGGCAGCGTTGTCCTCTTCCTCGGAAGACATCCCCAGTTCGTAAAGGGATGGAGTCGGGGATTTTCCCTGCAGGGTGGTGTGCGCTACCCTCGGTCTCTCTCTCACACGAAGGGTCTTCGGGTGAAGACGGAGCAGGCGTTGCAGTCCTTGCTTTCGTGGTCTACCGGTAGGGAAAGGTTGCAAACCGGGTGCTGGTCCTTCTGCGCGTACTTGTGGTGGCAGTTACGGCAGAACTTGAACGGCGTGTTGTCCATCTTGAGCACTCAGGGGGCCCCCTGGTCGTGCGTTCGTCGACGAAGTTCTCAAAGATTTCTCCTTCTCCTTCTTTGGCCATTGGTTGATGAAGTCTCCTGGAGTCTCCTGAGATGTTTTCCTTCCAAATTCTGTATTCTTCTTCTTCCTCCAAAAATGTCTGGAGCCCAAACGGGAACGATCCAGACCCGACCGCGGAAAAAAGAATCTGAAGATGGCGCCCAAGAGTGGGAGGTTCTGCAGGAAGCATGCCGACGTCACCGGAAATACACCCAGGGAGGTGTGACGCCGACGCCCACCTGGGCCACAAAAAAAAAAAAAAAAGAACAAAGAAAAGAAAAAACTACGATTCCGGACCCAACCACAAGACCGCGGAATAATGCACAGCATAGTGAATCCAGAAAGATTCACGCTGCAAAACTGCAGTTATCCAGTATTGGTATCTTTCATAGATTCACATGCCTGATTCATTCCCCGTCATCGGGATGGGAGTCCCCGGTACATAAATAAGGAAAATGCTACTTACCAGTATGCATCTGTTCTTGGCATGTAGGGCTGCTGACATTCATATCTTAGCATAGATCGCCGCCTAATGTTGGGTCCAGATGTTTGCACCTTGTTGTCTTGGAAGAGTCTTCGAAGTATCACGAGATAGGTGACTCCTCCCCTGGAATACAGTGCCCATGGGCATCTTCTCCATCTTCAGATTGTTTTTCGCCACTGTGGCAAAGATGGAGTATAGAACAGTAAGAGATGACCATGTAAATGTATGTTAAGAAGGTAACCCTGCAACTGTGACAGGCACCGGTGAGGAGGGTGGGCGATATGTCAGCAGCCCTACATGCCAAGAACAGATGCATACTGGTAAGTAGCATTTTCCATTCGAGGCCTGTGGGCTGCTGAATTCATATCTTAGCATAGACTGTATAGCAGTTTCTCCTCTAGCACTGGTTACCTGTACCAGCAGCAGTGGTT
Organism: Lissotriton helveticus; assembly: GCF_964261635.1. Taxonomy (NCBI): domain Eukaryota; kingdom Metazoa; phylum Chordata; class Amphibia; order Caudata; family Salamandridae; genus Lissotriton; species Lissotriton helveticus. The sequence continues at coordinate 1,911,541,920 of NC_136057.1, forward strand.
TGAAAAAGAGTTTTAAGGACAGCCTGGCATACAGCAGCTTGTTGCTTAGCTTGCACGTCAACACAGTAGTGTTCAGTGAAAGTGTGTATGGTAGACCATATACCTGCCCTACATATGTCTAAGGGAATATTTCCTTGTAACGTCATGCATGCCCCCATTTTGCGCGTTGAGTGTGCTCTTGGGGGAACTGTTAAAGTGCGATTTGCTTTTTGATAGCTTATTTGAATGCATTCAACGATCCATCTGGCTATTCCTGTCTTGGAAATGGGATTAACCTTATGTTGTGGTGAAAAGGCAACAGATAGTTGTTTTGTCTTTCTGAATGATTTAGTTCTGTCAACATAATATAGCAGAGCTCTCTTAACGTCTAGTGTGTGTAGAGCTCTTTCAGCTACTGATTGCGGGTTTGGAAAGAAAACTGGCAATTCTATGGACTGATTGATGTGAAAAGTGGAGATGACTTTTGGCATATATGTAGGGTTTGTACGGAGTACTACCTTATTGTGGTGTATTTGCATGAAAGGTTCCTGAATGGTTAGTGCCTGTAGTTCACTTACTCGCCTAAGGGAGGAAATGGCAATTAAAAAAGCCACTCTATGTTAAGAATTGTAGTTCACATGAATGAAGTGGTAATTCGAAGGGAGGTCCCATGAGTATGGTAAGTACTATGTTTAGGTTCCAGACTGGAGAAGGTGGATGCTTTGGAGGGATAGTTCTTTTAAGTCCTTCCATAAATGGTTTGATAGGTGGTATTCTAAACAGGGAGACATGTTGTCTGTTTTGAAGATATGCTGCTATAGCAGCAAGGTGTAGCCTTATTGAGGAGTATGCTAGGTTACATCTTTGAAGATGTAGCAGGTAACAAATTAGGTTTTGGATGGAGGCATCCATTGGATTGATTTGATTATTATTACAATAGATTACAAATCTTTTCCAATTAGCTGCGTAGCATGCTCTAGTAGTGGGACATCTTGCTTCCTTGATAATGTTCATGCAGTCAGGAGGCAAGTTAAGATATCCGAACTCTAAGACCTCAGGAGCCAGATCGCTAGGTTCATCTGATTGGGATCTGGGTGCCTGATTTATCCATGGTTCTGTGTTAGCAATTGTGGCGAAAGGCGCAGCCTTTGGTGGGGGACCACAGAGAGTTCCAGGAGTGGCGTGTACCATGGTTGTCTTGCCCATGTAGGAGCAACCAGGATCATTGTGAGTGACTGTTGCCTTAGTTTGCTTGCCACAAATGGAATCAGTGGGGTTGGTGGAAAAGCGTAAGCAAATCTGCCTGACCAGTTCATCCATATCGCATTGCCTTGTGACAACGGGTGTGGGAACCTGTCGGCAAAGGACGGGCATTTTGAGTTTTCGTTTGTGGCAAACGAATCTATTTCTGGATGTCCCCACTTTTGGAAGAATGGTTGAAGAACTTGAGGGTGAATCTCCCATTCGTGTACTTGTTGACTGAGTCGGCTCAGTAGATCTGCTATCGGATTGTCTAGTCCTGGGGGATGTTCTGCCAGGAGATAAATGTTTTGTGGAATCGCCCACTTCCATATGCGTTGTGCTAGGTGAGACAGCTGTAGAGAGTGTGTCCCTCCCTGTTTCTGGATGTAGTACATGGCTGTCATGTTGTCCGTCCGGATTAACACAGCCTTGTTGCACAAGTATTTCTGAAAGGCTTTCATTGCTAGAAATACTACTAGTAACTCTAAGTGGTTTATATGTAGTGTCTTCTGTTTGACTGTCCAGAGACCTTGGACTGTGTATTGAAGGAGATGGGCACCCCAACCTGTCAGTGATGCGTCCGCTGTTAAAACTACTTGTGGAACTGGCTCTTGGAACAGTCGCCCCTTGGAAAGGTTTTGTGGGTTCCACCATTGCAGAGAGTTGTAAGTGCGACTGTCTACCAACACTAGGTCTTTTAGTTGTCCTTGAGCCTGGTTCCACTGCCTTGCTAGGCATTCTTGTAATGGATGCATGCAAAGGTGAGAATGAGGGACGATGAATATGCAGGAGGCCATCATGCCTATAAGCTGCATGAACACTCGAGCTGGTAGAGAGTGTTGTATGTGAAATTTTTGCATGAGAGACTGTATGTTGGCTATCCTGGCCGGATTTGGATATGCCTTTACCACGGAGGTATTTACTGTAGCTCCCAGATATTGTTGTATGTGGGAGGGTTGCAGATGTGATTTTGGGTAATTTATGGAAAACCCTAAACTGTGCAGTAGCTGGATTGTCTGTGAGGTATGGCTGGCACACCGAGCGTATGAGTTGGCTTTTATGAGCCAATCGTCGAGGTAGGGGAACACATGGATGTGTTGTCTTCTGAGGTGTGCTGCTACTACTGCTAGGCAGTTTGTAAACACCCTTGGTGCTGTAGTTACCCCGAAGGGGAGAACTTTGAATTGGTAGTGTTGACCTTTGATTGTGAACCGGAGTTATTTCCTGTGAGCTAGATGTATAGGGATGTGAAAGTATGCATCCTTGAGGTCTAATGTAGCAAGGAAGTCACCTTGCTGGAGCAGTGGGAGCACTTGTTGTAAAGTGATCATATGGAAATGCTCTGATAGTATCAAAGGTCTTGGGTCCAATATTGGTCTGAGTCATACGTCCTTTTTGGGGATGAGGAAGTATAGAGAATATACTCCTGTCCCTTGATGTTGAAATGGGACTGGCTCTATGGCACCTTTTTGTAGCATGGAGAGTACCTCTTGTTGTAACAGCGTGATGTGTTCTTTGGACATTGGACGGTGTTTGGGCGGTATGTTGGGTGGAGTAGAAATGAGTTCCAGCCAGTAACCATACTGGATAATTTGTATCACCCACCTGTCTGTAGTGATGGCGTTCCAGACTGGTAGGAATTGTGTTATTCGCCCTCTGACTGGTGTTAAATGGTCTGGAGGGACAAGTCACTGTTTGGTGGTGGTTGAGGCTCTGGTGTTGTTACCACCACATCCTCTGCCCTTGTTATTGTTCCCTCTATAACCTCCTCTATTGGAGCCTCTATTAAAGGAGCTTTGTGTAGTACTTTTAAATGAGGAAGAGGCCAGGGATGTGTTGCCTCTGCCTGAGCCTCGAAAAGAAGAGCGACTAAAGGAGCTTCGAGACTGTTGAAATTGAAGTGCACCCATGGACTTAGCGATGTCAGTATCTTTTTTCATCTTTTCTAAGATGGTATCCACTGCATGTCCAAACAAGAAATCCTGAATAATGGGTTGGTTAAGTATGGTAGACTGCACTTCATCTTTAAATCCAGAAATGCAGAGCCAGGCATGCCGGCGTAGTAACATGCTAGTGTTGACAGATCTAGCGGATGTATCTGCTACATCAAGGGCGCATTTAATGGATGCATTGGTGATGAACTTCCCTTCCTGTATTAATGCATTTGCTTTTGCTTTATAGGGTTCTAGTAGGTAATAACCCTTCCAGTTCATCATAGTGTGCTCTGTCATAGCGTGCTAGGAGAGCTTGTGTACTGGAAATTCTCCATGTATTAGCCGCTTGAGAAGCTACTCTTTTGCCCGAGGCGTCTAAAATCTTTGACTCCTTGTCTGGAGTGGGGCATCACCTGTTTGCGAATTCGCTCTTTTCCTGGCGTTAGAAACAACTAAAGAGGCAAGTGGTAGCTGAGCCCTGATATAGGAGGGGTCTGTAGGGGCTGGTTTATATTTCTTTTCAATCCTTGAATTGAGTAAGCGCGCTCTAGCGGGGTCTTTAAAGAGGTCTGATGCATGCTTTAGTACTCCCTTTGACATAGGTAGTGCACGTACAGTCTTCTCTGATGTTGGGAAGGTGTTAAATAGGAAATCCTCCTCTATAGGGTCAGTGTGCATGTCTACGCCATGATACTGAGCTGCCCTGTCTACTAGCTCGTTAAAAGCGACAGTGTCATCTGTAGCAGATGGCTTTGTGGGGTATGTGGAGGGATCGGGAATGGGTTGTGTATCATATGGGTCATCAGGGTCGTTTTGATCGTCCCATGTGGTATCTTTGTTTCTTTGATCTTTAGGGTCTACAAAATCCTGTTGAGGATCTTCACCCATGTCGTCTTCCTCATCATAATGTGGAGGTGTAGGAGAATATGGAACATAAAGCATGTCTGGAGTGAAAGGAGGAGGTGTAAACGGTCTTGAAGGGGATGTCCCAAAGTCTTTTTTCTTAGGAGGAACAGGAGAAAGAGCTTCAGTGTCCAGTCTTCTCTTGTTTTTACTGTAAACTGCTATATGTCCTGTTTCAGGTTCTATATACAGTCTCTTTTGGCCTGGGCTCACTAGATCAAGATGAATAAGGATGAATAAGTTCTTCTTCTACTGTCCGTGGCTTTGGCCTACTGTCTTTTTAGGCTCGATGTGCCTTTTCGGTTCGATTACTTTTTTCGAGTCGAGTGTCTTTCGGTTCGACAGCCTTTTTCGGCTCTGCGGTATTCTTCGGTTCGAGGCCTTTTTAGGGTTGATACCTTTTTTTGGGTCGATTACCTTTTTCAGGTCGATGCTCTTTTTCGGATCGACGACCTTTTTCAGGTTGACAGTCTTCGTCGGATCGACGACTGTTTTCGGGTCGATTGACTTTTTCGAGTCGACGACCTATTTCGCGTCGACGCTCTTCTTCGGTTCGACAGCTTTTTTGGTGTCGGAGCCCGTTCTCGGCTCTGTGGCCTTTTTTGAATCAACAGTCTTTTTGGGAAGTGTTTTTCTTGGTACCGGTGTACCTGAAGGCTTAGGTGTAGTCTTCGTAGCCGAGTCGGAAGGCGGGGCTTCTGAAGCTATGTTTCGGTCTCGGCTAAGGCTTTTGGGCGATGCTTTGACCAGAGCCTTGAATGGAGGTGGAGGCAGGGTAGGGGCTTTGGTACTCACGGTTTGCCCCGGTGGGATCTCGTCATTGGAGTCCGACTAATCTTCTACGTTGACTAGCTCTAAGTCGGAGTCCTCTGCCTCTGGAAGTTCATGTTCGTCCTCGAAAATGTTTTCTGGTTCTGGTGCCTGCCGCTGCATCTCTAGTTGGGCAGCTGTTCGGTTCCGGATAGTCTTCTTCGACCGGAACTGAGCACAAGCTGGGCAGTTTTCTTAGTTTTCCTCCGGAGCTAGGCACCTGGTGCATACTGTATATGCTTGTCGCTATGTGGAAACTTGGATAGACATTGTGGGCATCTTTTGAACGGGGTCCTTTCCATCGGCAGGAGGCCCACGTGGCGTCGAAAAGGCCCAACGGCCCGCGTCGACGACCAGGTGTAGATGGAAAGAGTTGTCGAGTCGAGGTATACCGTGCGGAAACAATACCGTCGAAAGTTGAAGGTTTTCGGCCTTTGAATTTTGTAAAACTTCGGTCCCGAAGTTGGAGTTGTCGAAGTGCATCCAAACCCAATGGCGGAGAAAAACAATCTGAAGATGGAGAAGATGCCCATGCGCACTGTAGTCCAGGGGAGGAGTCACCTATCTCGTGATACTTCGAAGACTCTTCCAAGACAACAAGGTGCAAACATCCGGACCCAACACTAGGCGGCGATCTATGCTAAGCTATGAAATCAGCAGCCCAAATGCCTCGAACAGTAATGTTCCATTAGACATACAGAGTAATAGGCCAAAGGCCTCACATTAGTAACATATCCAGGTCCTTTTGTAATAAGGACTAAACTCTAGAGAGCAACCAATCGGCTGCCACCAACCTCCGGAACCTTCCTGGAAGGAGCTCTAGTACCGCAGATTTTCGTAAGCACAGTGCTATATAGAGGAACAAATGAGAGTACTAGGTGAGCCCTTCCAAGGTAGGCGGGTGGGTTGTATGTGAATTTATGAATGATAACACAACAATAGAAGAGGTTCCTGGGGAAATTTAAAAGACCTAAGTGTCAGCTACTTTTCCTGCCTGTGGAGGCACCTCCCCAGTCAGCTTGGATGCCGGCTAAGAAGTACCGACGGACAGAGCGGTGCTTCCCCTTGCCCTGAGCCGCTGCCGGGTGGGGTGAGGCTCATTTCTCCTGCACATCTGTGGTACAGTTTATCCACAGGCAGGAAAAGTAGCTGACACCTAGGATTCCAGGTGATCACGTTCCTTTTTCCTTTTTCACATTTATGTTTTCACATTGCAGTAGTACTAGTAATCTTAGGTCCTGAAGAAAGCAAGGACGATTCAGTCCATGATAGTTGCTGAAACATGTCGACCTTCCTCTCCACCTAGGCAGTTATTTGGTCTAAACTGCTTTACTATATTCTGCTTTTAATATTGGACGAGCGAGCAAAAACAAGAATAAAGTATGCGTTGTTCTCCCACACAATTTTAAATACACTTTAACACTTTTTCATTATTATTTACACTGCAATTCAGTCACCCCCATGTCACATCACGGAGATTTCTGATATTAGGACCATTCAGTTGGCTATTTTAGGTACGGAGGATGTTCCATTCTATCCTCACATGTTATTAATAGCCTGCGGTAACAAGGTCCACAAAGGAGCCCCAAATGATGAAGGGCGGTATCGAGTGGTGACTGATGGGACTTCTCAAGATTAGGTTAGGTTCACATTTATCCACTTATTCTTAATTTAGTTTTCACATTCTGTGGGTTGGTCTGCATCACGTTCAGTGGAATCTTCCTTTTGAGACCCATTGACACTTATTTGTTAGAAATCTATGAAAGATACCAATACTGGATAACTGCAGTTACAGGTAAGTAACGCATTTCTTATCCAGTATTAGGGTAGCTTTCATAGATTCACATGCCTGAATCAGAGTAGAAAGCAATGATAAGCACATTTCCTTTTGCATAAAGAATATGAAGCATTAGTTAACAAATACATATATACATATGCATATATCACAACATTAAAATACAAAGCAATAAGTTGCAAGTCTGGCAAAAGGTATAAAAGTGATAGGGAAATGTGCGTGGAAAAATAAGAGAAAGGTTGGTGGGAAGGAAAGCTCACCTCTATCGAAATAGATGATGCAACACTGCATGTCCCATTGCAGCATCCTTCGTGAGTTCTGTATCCAAACAGTAATGTTTGGTAAATATATGCGACGTCTTCCATGTTGCTGCTCTGCAAATCTCCGTGATGGGCACACCTGCAAAGAGTGCCGTAGAAGTAGAGACTGCCCTAGTGGAATGGGCACGTATCCGCGATTGTAAAGGCTGACCAGCCTGCTGGTGACCGAAGACAAAGGCACCAGAGATCCATCTGGAAAAGCTTTGCTTTGTGAGTGAGAAACCCTTTCTAGGTAAGCTGTAAGCCACAAAAACTTGGTTGGATTTGCGCAAAGTTTTTGTTCTCTCAAGGTAAAATTTAAGGCAGCGCTTTAAATCCAGAGAATGGAGAGCTCGCTCCGCTGCCATTTGAGGATTTGGAAAGAAAGTTTTTAAGACAATAGGCTCATTTAAGTGGAAGTCCGATGGTACTTTTGGAATAAATTTTGGGTTTGTCCGAAGAATTACCCAGTCATTTTTAAATTGTAGAAAAGGATCTTGAAGCGTGAAAGCGTGAAGGTCACTAACTCGCCTTGCAGATGCAAGGGCTAAAAGGAACGCAGTCTTCCAAGATAGAAACTTGAGGTCAGTTCTGTGTATCGGCTCAAAAGGGTGCTTCATCAGCTGAGCAAGTACTGTGTTTAGTTGCCATGTTGGAGGTGGCGACTTTACAGGAGAGAAAGTCCGAAACAGACCTTTGAGAAACAGTATTATTAATCTGTTCGACCAAAGAGAAGGTCCAGTATAAGATCTCCTGAAACGGAATATTGCTGCCAGGTGGACTTTGATGGAAGCATGGGCGGGGCCCGAAGTAGCCAAATAAAGGAGATATGGTAATATCTCTTCTGGAGAGGATGTGGAAGGATGCACTTTAATCGACCTGCACCAGAGGCAGAATCTCTTCAATTTAAAGGACAAGTCCTCTTTGTGCAATCTGCCGGGAGCAGGTTAGGACAGCTCTGCATTCCGGAGGAAAGTTCAAATCTTGAAACTCGTGGAACTCAGGAGCCAGGCCGATAATTTGAGAGAAGCTGGGTCGGGGTGCTGGACTTGTCCTTGGTTCATTGTGAGGAGCGATGGAAACAGCGGGAATGGAATTGGTGTTTGCAGGGAGAGGAGATGAAGCTTCGTGAACCAATGTTGGCGAGGCCATGCTGGGGCTATTAGAATCAGCGTGCAAGGTTCTGCTTTCATCTTCCTGAGGATCCTGGAGATCAGTGGAATCGGTGGAAAGGCATAGGCGAATACGCAGAACCATGGTATTAAAAATGCATTCCCCAGTGATCCCTGTTGGGGATGCCAGCTTGTGAAGTGTTGGCATTTGGCATTCTGTCATGTGGCGAAAAGATCCAACGGGGGTTCGCCCCACAGAGAGAAGATGCTGTCAAGAGTGTGTCAGTTTAACTCCCACTCGTGGCAGGTGGTCTGCATTCTGCTCAGTAAGTCTGCCAACGCATTGTTCTTTTCCTGGAACGTACTCTGCTCGTAGAGAAACTTTGTTTCGAAGAGACCAGTTGCAGTTTTTTTGTGATTCTTGAGAGAGTGAGAGCGAACAAGTCCCTCCCTGCTTGCTCTGGTAGTGCATTGTTGTAGTACTGTCTGTCCTGACAAGCACTTGCAAATCTTTTATTCTGGGAAGGAACGCCAGGTAGACAGCTCTGAGTTCTAGGAGGTTTATGTGTAGTTTTCGCTCAAGAGTTAACCACTTCCCGCTCATTTGAAGCTCCTGGAGGAAGGCTCCCCAACCATCCAGAGACGCATCCGTGGTTATAACCTGAGGAGCTGCTGGAGTCAGGAAGGATAGGCCTCGAGACAGATTGTGTGGCTGAATCCACCAGTTGAGAGCGGTGACCAACTGAGGAGTCACCTGTATGATGTCGAAGGATCAGCTGATTTGAATCCATTGTGCAGAGAGCCTCTTGGAGAGGACGCATGCAGAGACGACAGTATGGAACCAGGAGGATGCAGGAAGACATCATTCCGAGGAGAGATTTGAAGAGGCGCACTGAAAGCGACTCTTATGCGCAGGTGTTCTGCCAATCGTAGGAGTTTTTGTTGCCGCTCCTGCGATGGATACGCTTTTTTCAGGACCCTATCTAGGACAGCTCCCAGAAATGTTATACGCTGAGAAGGCTGTAAAACTGACTTGTCCGGGTTGAGGGTAAGAACTAATCTTGTGAAAAGCAGCAGGCAGGCTTTGGAAGATATTCTTGCGCTGTCGAGAGAGGGTGCCTTGACAAGCCAGTCGTCGAGATATGGAAAGATTTGGTGATGCTGTTGTCTGAGAAATGCAGCCACTGGCGCAAGGCATTTTGTGAAAATGTGTGGGGCTGACTTGAGCCCGAAAGGCACGACTCGGAATTGGTAATGCCTGCCCGCCACAGCAAACCTTAGAAACTTTCTGTGCCTTTTGTGGATCGGAAAATGAAAGTAGGCATCCTTGAGTTCCAAGGATGCCATGTAGTCATTCACATTGAGAAGCTGTAGGACTTCCGGGATAGTGAACATGCGAAATGATTGTTTATGAGATATTTGTTTAGACTTCTCAAATCTAGGATTGGTCTCCATTTCTTTTCCTTCTTTCGCACCAAGAAGAACCGGGAGTAAAAACCTTGTCCTTTTTGATTCACAGGTACTCGTTCTATAGCACCCTTCTGGAGCATCGCTGATATCTCCATGAGTAAGAAGTGCAGATGCTTGTGATTCATATGTTGAGGGGGCGTTGGCGGTGGGGTTTGGACAAATTCTAGGAAATGTCCGAACTGCACCAGTTGAAGAACCCAACGATCCTTTGTGATTTGACTCAAATTGTTAAGATAGTGGGAAATTCTTCCTCCGACTGTGGAAGGTGGAAAAGAAACAGAGACTGGTGGTAGAGAGAAGTAATTGACGTCACGCAGAATCCTTCTGCCGTCCGTTTTTCCCGCGAAAAGAAGAAATGTTGTATGAAGTCTGCGCTTTGTCTTTGCTGAAACTGCAGTCTGTACTGGTTAGGAGGAATATGAGGACCTATATTGTTGGTAGCCCCCTCTCGGAGTATTGTCCTCTACCCCTTGAGCCACGAAAAGTGGTGTTTTTATATTGGAGGGTACCCAGGGCTCTAGCCGTATCGGTGTCTTTTTTTAATGACTTGGAGGGCCTCATCAATGTGGGTACCAAAAAGGAGTTGTCCGTCATAAGGCATATTCTGGATCTTGGTGCGTATTTCAGGTCGGAATGTTGTTGCCTTAAGCCATCCTTGGCGCCGCAGAACTGCCACACCAGCCAGTTGCGGGAAACCAGTTGAAGCGATGTCCATAGCGCAATCTATGATTTCAGAAGCAGACCTTTTGCCTTCCAGAAGCACCTTTATTGCTTTGTCTTTAGATTCCTGCGGCAAGGACTCCAAATATGGTGCAATATCTGACCACATTTGTCTGTTGTGGCGTCCCAATAGTGCCAGAAAGTTAGACGCTCGAACTATTAGTGCTTACATAGAGGAAAACCGTTTCCCAATATTTTCCAGGCGCCTGCCCTCCTTATGCTGAAAGCTGAAAGAGTGACAGAAGGGTTTTCGATCAGCGTTGCGCTGCCAGAGTGATCACAGAATCAGGCTTTGGATGCCCAATGAGACAGGCTGGAGCGTCGTCTGGAGCCCTGTATTTATTGTCCAACCTTGGCAGAACTGGAGGGACTGTAGAGGGATTTTGCATGATCTTGATGCCTTGATCCCAAATATAGTCAATGATGGGCATCGACCTAACAAACTTTTTAAAAGGTTCCTTGAAATCGTAAAGGAAACAGTCCTGTTGGTGAGAGGGCATAGGTAGTTTGAATCGTTGGGCAGCTCTCTCCAGGAGATTATGAACACCTCCTATATCCTCAGGAGGGGAGTCCGCCTGAGGAGGCAAAGGCGATGCGGGAAGAGGGATAACAGTCTCTCCCATTCGTCATGGTGTGACTGAAAATCCTAAAGCTCCCCCTCTTCCTGTCCTTCATCTTCATCGTCCTTAGATGGAAGGGGTGGCACCGGAACCTCAATAGGAATAGGTGGTGAAGGCGGTACGTGCACTCTCTGTGGCGGTGATGACACCGGAGCAGGAGACGGCACAGAGGTAGGAAACCTTTTTCTATAGTCAGAGATCAAACTGCAGATCAGAGACCAAGGCTGAAGGAAGACAAACCATCTGTTGTTGAGTGTCCTCAAGTTAATACTCATGGTCCTCCATGTCCTGATTGTCATAATCAGAATCCTCCTGATACTTAACATTAAGTTCGGCGGGACTTCTCGCAGCCCTAAACGTACTATCTTTATCTGAATCCTTCTCTTCATCCAAAAGGTGCGTGGGTGGCAAAGGTTGAACCCTACTGGGCGATGTAAGAGAAGGAGACAGCCTCCGCGCAATTTTGTGATGAAAATATGAAATTTTGAGTCCTGACGTAGGTGTCGACGAGGCAGTCGTCGGTATAGACGTTGTCGATGAGGATCCGATGATTGTAACAGATGCTGCTGTCGACAAGGGACTTTTAGTCGTCAACGGGATGGTAGTCTGTGGTACACTCTGTCGACTACGTTGCACTGGTCGTCGACGCTGCAGTCGACGCAGTCTTCTTGATCCTTGACGACAGATGTACGTGCCGTTGACGAAGACGTCGTCGGCGACGAAAGAAACGCCGACGAGACTGTTGAACTCGTTGTCGAAGACGAAGTCACTCCAACGGCAATCTGTGGAGATTTCGTTGTCAGTGCTATCGTCAACGAGGTGGTCGTAGACGGGGCGGAGGAAGGCTTTTTGAAAGTGTGCTTTATCCTCTGCAGTGGAGTTAGAGGGTCTTGAGCTGACTTCCTTGACCCTGGAAGGGAAGAACACTCTTTTGCAGACAACTCCTTAAGCTTTGGAACCTCTGAAGACTGGTTTTGCGTCTTCTTTTGAGGTTGCTGCATAGAAGGTCCTGGAGAAACTTCTCTGGTCCTTTTCTGAAGAGTTTTTGAAGTAGATTCCAAAGAGGTTTTGCTCCCCTCAGAGGACAAGGGGTCTTCTTTGCCTGCAAGTCTTTGCAGCCAAGGCAAAAGCCTTCCCTCACGAGTTTTTAAAGTTTTTGTAAAAAAGTCCGATATACCTTGCATTCTTTAGGGAGAATGGTCTGGATAAAGACAGTTTAGGCAATCTTTGTGCTGGTCATTGACATGCAATCTCTTCTTTTTGCAAGTCTCACATGGCCTAAATAGGCCTTTTTTAGGGGTCATGAAGACAGTGTAGACTTCACTCAGATAGAGAAAAAAAACGAAAAAAATACCTCAAATCCAAAGATATTGAAAGACCCTGAGCAGAGCTCATTGGAGACTCCCTTAGCACGACATGCAGTAGAAAATCTGAGGGAATAGAGCTCCTTCCAGGAAGGTTCCAGAGGGTGGTGGTGGCAGCTGATTGGTTGCTCTCTAGAGTTTGGTCCTTATTACAAAAGGACCTGGATATGTTACTAATGTGAGGCCTTTGGCCTATTACTCTGTATGTCTGATGAGACATTACTTTATTTATGTACCGGGGACGCCCATCCCGACGACGGGGAATTATTCAGGCATGTGAATCTATGAAAGATACCCTAATACTGGATAATATCCAGTAACCTTCAAAGGTGCACAGCATAAAAGACAAGTTACACCAGACACAGACATAACACAAGAATAGCTCCAGAAAAAAAAATATGTTAAACTCAAAAAGGGGGACAAGGCTCTGTGAGGTTACAGCACTAGCACAGCACGTCTTGAAGTCTACACTGCAAATTTGCATTACTACAAGAGAAAGTAAATAACCCCTTCCACACGGTTATACAGGGATTAAGTCTAACTTTATAAACAATGTCCATGTTACCAACTCTAAAGGGGTGCACACAGACCACCAATTCAGTTCATGCCAAGGGAAAGGGTGAGAGTGGAGCTTGGGGAGTAATAGTACAGAAAAACAAAGGGGCTAAGAGTGTGAGACGTAAAAGACCTTTAGAGTTACTCAAATTCATGAGGTTTTCAACTTGGTCATTTGAAACAGCATTAAAACAAATTGTCGAAATTGTTCTGAGATCACTCATACCATATGCTAGGATATGTGACAGCATCTGAAAAATTACCCCAAACTAGTGGAGAAACCTGCCACTGTTTCCAAATCAACAGCCAAATTTACGTTTTCAAGCCTACTTGTTAACAAACTAGTAAACCTGGGTGTTTTGAATGAACGCAGCACCTGTTAACATTCATCTCAGTGCCTCTCCTCCCTTAGCACAACATTTATACTCACAGGTCCTGTTCCACCTTCTTGTCCAGTGCACACTCCAGGTCTGTGACGAGCATCTTCTGGTAAAGATCCTGCAGAGCTTGCCTTGATGTCCAGACCTCCGTGGGACCTAGTTTGGAATCTGACCACAGACAGGGACAGAATCAAATATGTCACTTTTTCCTACAACATTGTATTTGACTGAACTGTAGAGCACAACTTATAGATTGTCTATAACATGCAATAGAATGCACAAACTACATTTTGTCACAAGCACATTGTCCTGTATTGGAAGAATGTGATTACATGCCATAGGTGCCCCAGGCACCTGTAGTTTCCAGTCACACTGTGCTAACTTCCTCTTCAGTTCAGCTTTTTTCAAAAGATGGAGCAATAGCTTTTTTACCACCTGGAAATAAAGAATAGACTAGGAGCAATTCAAGGAAGTGGCGCAGAGCGGGCTGTTATGGCCACAAAAATGGTAGGGAAAAATCATTGTTTCAGATAAACAAAAGTTAGCTTATTTTGTACTAACTCTTTCAAGACGACATAACTGTTCCCTCTTTTGCAGTATTTCCTCTATATTAATGATGGTTTATTTATTCACACTAGAAATATGTTTCATCTGTCTTTAGTACTACTACATCGGTTTGTAACCCTATGAGGTGATTCAACAAAAGAGAAATGGATATGCTGATACTGTTCAACAAGCAAAATGTGACCGACAACAAGAACTGTCAAATCTAATATGGGGCTTTCACAATGGTTTTTCACCCGCTGCATCCCAAACTTCAGCAGTTCAAGGCCAAATATAGCATAGAGCCGTGATATGTCGAAAGTCTGACTACAGTTTAAACTCTCTGAAGTCAAACACTAGCAACTGAAAAACCTGCAAACAAAAAAGTGCCCTAACAAAAATGTTATCTACTTTTTGTAGGAAGCTGGCTCTCTATATACCTTATCTAAGTAAGGTATAGTGTGCACAGAGTCCAGTAGAACCCCAAAAGGTAGGCAAAGGTAAAAGTAGATAATACCTTTTTCTCCATTTGAGGTAGTGAGGGCAAGCAGTAGGGCTTAATAAGATGGCAGTGTTAAGCATTTGTTGTACGCACTCAGGCAAGAACTTATGTCACACACTCAGACTGACCTCAGACCACTTTGTATAAAAATATTTAGTTGTATTTATTTTCTAGAACCAAGCAAAGCTGGTACAAGTAGGTGTAAATGGTATTTTTCAAGGCAGGTTGAACAATACAAGCAAGCTGAATGAAAAAGGACCGTGTTACAGGTTTGTAAATGCTTTGAATATAGTTGAAATTACTGTTCGATTACTTTGCAGATTACTTTTCAAGTTACTTTTTCTACTCAGTGTGATATGCCTAGATATCACACTGGGACACTTCCTAGAGAAAAGATAAGTACATCAGTTGTCGTATATTTGCAGTTTAGGAGTTCCATACAAACCAACTCCACAATTTAAACAATTTTCAAAGAAAAGCAGTCAAAGCAATCCTACAGGAGGGAATGAAGTTATCGGTTTACAGGTATGTACTTGTTTGTGGGGGTTGGGTCTCTGGGATTAGAACTAGGATTGCCCCAGGGTCGAGGATGCACTCTCAAAGTACCCTCAGTGGCACTAGGGCGGCCGGGTGCACAGTTCTGAGGCCCGATGTTATGAAACGGGGATAGGGGGCATCCGGTTGGTGGCTGCTCACGAGCAGGCCACAAGGTTGTGGAAGCAAAGCTCCTGGTGTTAGGCTCAGGGCAAAGGGGGATCCGATTTAGCACACAAGGTAAACCCACAGGGGCAGCAGGGTGCAAGTTGCCGGTTTGGCGTCAGGTGCCCTGGTGATTTCAATGGGGATTCTCCGGTTTCAACAAACACTGCAGGCTCGAGGACAAAGATCTTCTGGAGGTGACTACTGGGTGGAGAAATAAGTTGGGATGCTGGGAATCAGTCGGTTGGGCCACCCAAGGCCATAGGATGTCTGGTGCGGGGGATTCTTTAGGCGTCAAGTTTTTCTTACCGGTTCCCGTCGCGGTCGGGGGGATCCTCCAGAAAGAGGCTGCGGGTGTCGTTTGGAGACTTGAGGCAGGTCAGGGATCACCAGATTCCAGGTAGGGATCGCCGGGGATACCTCCTCGTGCTCTTGGGCCACTATCTCGGCTGTGGGCGTCTAGTGCAGAGAGGTGCAGACTCGCGGATTTGGCCAGAGCCAGAGTCTGTGGGTGAGCAAATCCGGTGCTCATGGGGACCAAGTCTTGGATTAGGAAGGCAGGGCAGGACCTCCCGGTTCTTGGGGGCTTCTGGTTGCAGGACACACCAAGGTTGTGCTGGAGCAGGTTCGGGGTTGGGACAGGCCGGTAGGTCTGGAGCCAAGTCAATTGGTGTCCTCTTTCAGCACTGCTTTTAAGGTCCTCCTTCTCTCTTCTTGTCTGTAGATTTAGGGGCGTTATACGGTACAGGTCGGGACCAATTGGTCCCTTCCTTGGAGTTGGTACACCCCCTATAATGCCACCCTCCAGGGGGGGGGCGCATAAGCCTCACTCTGGTTGACTGTGTCCCCCATCTGCAAGATGGCAGGGGACAGAGTTGTGCTTCATCTCGCCTATCCCACCTGAGGGGTAGGATTGGCAAAGGTAGGCACATTTCTCCTCCGGACTTGGTTTTCCCGCCGAGTCTCCCACACAAAATGGGGGTCAGAACCGGTGGGGGGCAGCTGCTGGGAGCAGCAAATGGCTGGGGCAACTCACAAAGGCGGCAAGCCTTTGAAGCTTCCCCTTTGTGGACCCTGATCATCCTGGGGGTAGGGGCTTGGCAAGTCGTCCCAGGATGTGCATCATTTCAGGACCCAGAGAGCGTCAGGCTCTCGACCCAGGGTTCCAAAAACAGGTCTGGTGGCAGCCGCTGGCGAGCAGCAACTCCGCCAGGACACTAGACGTAGGTCGTTCTCCAGAGGGCATCTAGAAAAGGCCTCTGATCGCATTTTACATTTAATCCCACACTGGCATCAGTGTGGGTTTAATGTGCTGAGAAGATATATATATCCCCTACAAGGGACTTACATGTGGCCAGTGAGTTGCTAATTGGGTTTTGCAACTGAAGGGAAATTAACATAGGCCCTGGTTGGCAGACCTAAAAGTCTGCTCACCAGAACAGAGAGGAGAGTAAGTAGTAGTATTCTTTACTGCAGGAAAATGTCCTACCTTTGAAACCAAGAGTGCAAAAGGTAGTACATACTGAAATTATTGACAGATGCTCACATGGCAGAGTGGAAGATGTCCAACCGGAACAACAGAAGCCAGGGTAATAAATAGCAGCTTACGTCCAGGAGAAATACACCCAATTGCAGTCATAAGTATCCTTTTCGGGCCAGGAGTAATACAGCCTGATGCAAAGGACAATCCTCGCAAAGAGGTTCTTTTCTGGACCACTTTTCCTTTCATTACTTCAGCAAATCCAGCAACAAATTGATCATCCTTACTATGACAAAATGAGACTGCACCGCATAGGCAGGGCAGAAACGTCCACCTGTTTGCGTTGTCTAGGGTCAGAGGGTACATTTTATCATATAATGTGGGAAGATTCAAAGGTACTGGACAACTCTGATGGGGAGATGGAGTGTGTCCTGGGGAGACGATTCCACTCAGTCCCACGTTTGTTTTGCTGGGAATATCTACAGACATTGACCTTCCTAAGTTGGTCTTCCTAGTTGGTCTTGCTGCAGCTAGGGTTGGTAGTTGCAAAACGAAACATAGCTAGGGCATGGGGGGCCGCGGCGAGTCCATCTCTTGTTGAGTGGAGAAAGAGCATGGACATGTATATGCTAAGGGAGAAGACAACCTATAAAGCACGGGGCTACCCTAAAAAGTTTTGGAAAATATGGAAGCCGTGGCTTGTGCACTATAGACTCTCTCTCGGATTCACAATGATTTTATACGGTTGGGTATATGGCTGGAAGGGGAAGATGGGGCCCACAATGATGCTCTGGTGCATAACATCGTTTGATATTTTTAAAAAATTGATCCATTCAGTACTAGTTATTCCTAATAAGGTAAAAACCTATTAAAGAAAAAACTTAAGGCCCTGCTTAGGATGCAGCTAGTGAAGCCTAGTGATTGATTACCCCAAATGAAAAGGTAAAACCACTTTTGGAAGAAAGGATGTGTTCAACTGAAGCACCAATTTGTCAGGGAACAAAGTGGTATTTACCGAGACTGAACTAATAATTCACTGATGCGATGTGGAGAATTAATTACAATGAGAAATACAATTGGGGAGCCATGAGCAAGATGGCTGCCCTGTATCCTGCACCACCGGAACTTTCCCCAAACACACATACTCAGAACGGGGGCTTCAAACAACTGAGAAAAGAACCCTAAAAGCCCATGAAACAAGAAAGTTCAGCACATGAATGCTACATGAGAGAAGAACTGACTCTGTCCCATTACTCGCTGAGCAGGACCTAAGCAGTTATCCAACAGCTGGCAACAGACACTCAAGGCAAGCACCGCTGCTACACCCCACCACACTGCAGGCCCCTAGATGAGTGCAGCAGTGGGTGTTGGTATCCTAGTTTAATGCTACATTCCTCCCTTAAGTATGCATATGGACCCATCCAAGTCTGGTTTCCTTCAGAGGAGGCGTCACTGCAGACCTCTGCGGAACAGAGATTTCTCCAACCACCTCATCTGCCACCCCCATTGGGGCCTTAGACCTCTTGACTACACGACAGACAAAAGGTGGGTGACAAGGGTGGGTGGGTGCCAGTGCAGCTGCAGCTTACCACAGCAAGCTGCCTCTCGCCCCAGCACCTGTGTGGAGGCTCCCCGTGACTGGGCCCCTGTGGTGACTACCACCGGTAAGGAAGCCGTGGATCAGTACTCCCTCATCCATCTCCTTCCAGACAAGCAGAGTCTTTCAGACACCCAAAGGGCCCAGGTCAGCAGGGAGGGGGTTGGCACTGCTGCACTACTTTCTCTGTGGTAAGCCACCCCTATACTCCACAAGTGTACCTATGAACAGGCACACACAGGAACTCAGCTATCCCAAGTGGCGCCACAAACAGGAGATTAACGCCTGCCCTGCTGCCACTCATATAGGGGTTACTTTGGATATCACCCGCATGACTGGCACCATCCCCTTTCTAGGTCATAAGGGTTGCCCTAGACAGCTGGGCTGACTCACCACTCCGTGCATGAGAGCCATCTTGGATTAGAAACCAGCCCTAACGCAGTCATAATAAAACAGCACGCCACCTTCAAATATCATCTACAGGTAACCCCTATGGTGAAGGTACCAAGATCATTTACATTGAGGACAGGCACTATACTCACTTGTGGGGCAGCACAGCAGCTGCTAGATCACAGGGAGAGTATATTCACTGACACCACTACTGTTAATGACTATGGGGAAGACGTCCGAACAAGTAACTTTTTCCAAAGTTGTGTCTTGTGCCAACGGCAAACTTCAGATGGGAGCAAGCCATCACTATTGAGGTACTCACGAAAGAAATCAAAAGTTCAATGCACACAGTGGAAGTGTCCTCTACTAATAAAATGAGTAAAATCTAGACTAGACAGACACCAGATAGCAACACAAAGACAAATTCTGCAACTCCCCTGACTCGGGCAAGCAAGGTGGACCCTCCAAAGAAAAGTCACAGACCTAGAGAACCGCTCCAGGCGCAACAAGATCTGCATGTACGGCATATCCTAAAAGAGGAGATGGCATCCAGGGCTTTTTATGTACGTTCTTCCATGCTTAATAGGAAAGTACAGATCCCATTGGAATTTGAAAGAAAACACAGGCTAAAATAAGGGGGGTGGCGATTGTCCATGGCCAATTAGAATGTGTCTTTCGCGACATACACAAACCCGGCAGATCCTAACACTTCAGCAAACTCGCCACAGATCTGGGGCACAATCTCATCCCGGAAGTTATTGCCTCACAAAGATCAGGCTGAACCCTGCGCTCGTGCCAGACATAGCCACTCTCTAAGGGTACATAATAACTCGCAAGGACCGAATCAACAAACACAGAGGTGGAATTGCATCCACAAGGACACCATACACTGTACAATCTTCTCAGATGACTCAATCCAGATATTGGAGCATCTCAAATTCCAACTTCACACAGACGAAAAAAGCACCATTAGAGGCACCCTTCCATACAGACCACCGGACCACGTCCCAGCTTCTGCCAATGCTATCCCAGACAGCATCAGCCCAATCGCCATCAACACCACAACCAACCTCCTAGAAAGCTTGAGCAACATCGGCCTCAAACAACTTGTCACAACCACACCCACGTCGCAGGACACACGCTCAACCCCATTTTTTTATTTTGTTAAATCCAGCGACAGAAGTACAACCACATCTCACCTAGACCAACCACAACAGAGTACATTTCACCTTCTCAGGATCTTCCAACACTGGCACCAGGACTGCCTCATCGCTTCAGGAATGTAGGAAAAGACTCCAGACTTGGCTGTTTGAATTAAGAGAGCACTACGAAGCAACTAGCAACTCCAGTGCTTTGAGGCCCTCACGGGTGATACAAGTTTTATAAATATGGACTGATTATAAATCTTGATTGATAAGACTTGCAAGTCAACATGGTCCTTTCACCTACAAGGGAAGTTGATTAGCGTTCTCTGCAAACTCTTCCTATGAAACGTATGTGCTTCGTCGACAATTCCGCTCTGCCCTTTACTGGAACAGAAGGGGGAATCGGGTACGGATTATTGGGTCCGGCCACAATGATCCTGGCTATCGACAGATCAACCTGAGATTTCACAGAACCTCAACAAATTGAGTACTTTTTAGACTCAGACCATGCCTCGAAGGATACAACACTGCGCCACCCACCCACCCACCTAGATGCCACAGCTGAATTCCACCATCCTTGAGATTTGCCTCGTTCCCAACGGAATGATGGGCATTAACATTTGCCATGTACCCGCGGATACCCAGGGGATGTGACGTACCCACCCGCCAACCACAATGCCAAGGTACAGGTTAAATCACGATTTCCCTCAGGCCATGATGGACCTCTTGAAATGCTGAGGGCAGACCCTGATAAATGCCTCCAGCCCTATACTGACTCATGATATTTTCCGCAATCCAGGCTGTATATGCTACTCACTCACTCTTAATTAAAGCAAGTATTGACAGTAACATTGCCCTGGCAACGACACCCGTATAAAGTTTACGACAGTAGCTTTTACTCACAAGCACTCAACTTGAGACACTGGATGCCCTGCACCACTTCGGTCTCTACGGCTCCGGAAGTTGCTCTGCAGAGGCATACCGCTGCGAACGTATCAACCCACTGGACAAGCTCCACCTCAGGATGGTTATCGACACTCAGAGAGACTACTCAGGCTGACCTAATGGCCGAATCCACTATGAAACCGCCTGGTTTAGAACCCTGAATGTACATATCACAAAAGGGTACGTGTAAAGCAAGAAGGTCCTCATCATGCAAGGATCCAAGAAAAAACTGACAGGGCTAATTCAGGAAACACATGAGCCTTATGGAAACAGACAAGCGAAGGAAAGACTGGGTTTGGAAAGTGATCGCCAGCCTCAGACACAGGATCCCTGCCACCACAAACTACACTCCTATCACTGCCAGGCAGGAAAGATGGGGTGGCTATTCTTCACAAATGCTTTGCAACAAAAATACGCAAGACCTGAATCGAACCCCTAGGTGGATATGTGTTTGTGACACTCACGTTCCCATCCAAAACATATGTAGCGGCTCCATATACACAACAACAAGAGACCAAAAGGATAATGTTACTTAAACAGTAAGCATTTGTTCTTGGCATTTAGAGCTGTAGATTAACATGCTTTGCATACTACTGCCATCTAGTGTTGGTTCCGGATGTTGCAAGTTATTTTTCTTTGAAAAAGTCCTTCCAGTCACGAGGTAAGGGGACTCCTCCTTTCGGTAACAACAGGCATGGGTATCAACTCAATTGTTAGATTGTTTTGCCACAGAGGGTGAGAATGGAGTAAGTGTAGAATAGAGATATCCATGCTTATGTATATAGGTAGAAGTGACAGGGGAGGCGGGTGGGCGCATGTGAACATACAGCTCTACATGCCCAGAACAGATGCTCACTGGGTAAGTAACATTATCCATTCAAGGCATGTGTGCTGTAGATCACATGCTTTACCTAGACTATAAAGCAGTATGCTCCCAAAGCGGTAGCTAACTAGTAGCTGTTGTAGTGGTTTGAAACCGTGTTTTGAGTACAGCCTGGCCTACATTGGCTTGCTGCCTTACGAACATATCTACACAATAGTGTTTGGTGAATGTGTGCGGTGTAGACCATATTGCTGCCTTACAGAGGTCGGCTAGGGGAATGTTCCCCAAGAAAGCCATAGTAGCTCCTATTTTGCTAATGGAATGTGCTCTAAGGGGTACTGTTAAAGTTCTTTGCTTTCATATAACATGTTTGTATAAATTTGACAATCCATCTAGAAATGCTTTATTTAGATATGGGATTGCCCTTGTGTGGTGGAGCAAAAGCAACCAAAAGCACCAAGGAGTTTTTGGTTTGTTTTGCGAAAGTCTTTTGTTCTTTCGATTTAACAAAGTAAAGCTTTTCTAATATCAAGTGTGCGTAGAGCTTGTTTTGTCAATGAATCAGGTTGAGGAAAAAGCACAGGCAACTCAACTGATTGATTTATGTGAAAGGCAGACACCACTTTAGGTCACTATTTACTGGGGGAGGGCGAGTTGTGTGGAGCGGAACCTCTGCCTTTACCGTTGTTCCCTCTATATCCTCCTTTGAAGAAACCGCTTATGGAGGATTGATTCTTTCCTTTATACGAGGAAGTACTGCTGTCCGAAGATGTATTTTTGGAGCCACCACGGTAAAAGGAGCGACAAAAAGAACCACGGTAAAAAGGAGAATGTAATGCTCCCATACATGTGGCTACCTCTCTCTTTTTTCATCTTTTCTAAGGCCTGACCTACTTTAGGTCCAAAAAGGTGTTGCTTATCAAATGTAGTATTTAGAATAAACTGTTAAACTTCTGCTTTGAAACTAGAAATTCTTAACCAAGTGTGTCTCCTGAGTAACACACTAGTATTAATTTCTCTGGCTGCAGTGTTAGTCTCATCTAAGGGCATCTAAATGAATTATAGATGAGCTTCCCTTCTTGCACTAAATCTTGTGCTTTAGCCTTGTGTTCATCTGGTAGATATTGGAGAAATTGTTCCATTACATCCCAGTGTGAGCTGTATCATATCTGTCTAAAAGGGCTTGGGTGTTAGCAATACACCAGTGATTTGCAGCTTGAGAAGCTACTCTCTTACCAGAGCATCTAGCAGCTTAGATTTTTTGTCTGGAGGGGAGCATCTCCAGAGGTTTGTGAATTAGCCGTTTTACGAGTGCTTGAAACCACTAGGGAGTCTAAAGGCAACTGTCCTTTATTTTTTACTGGATCAGATGGAGCAGATTTGTACCTTCTGTCTACTACAAATCTCGGACAGGATCTTTAAATACATCAACTACAGGTCTCATGCCTTTAAGCATGAGGACAGACTGGGTAGACCTGTGCGTGCTGCCTAATGTTTCAAATAAGAAATCTTACTCAAGTAATTCTTTGTGTAACTGTACTCCATGGTACAGTGTAGCTCTAGCCAACAGTTGTAAATACCCTACATTATCATAAGGAGGGGAAGGCTTTGCAGGGTAAAGATCTGGGTCATTATATGTCGGCTGATCAAAATCGTAATCCCTCCAGGGGTCTACTGGTAATGGATTATCTTCCTAATCTACATCATCTTAATTATATTTGTGATAATCATCAGGCTGTGACGGTGGCGAGTCCTGTGGTGTAGTAGGCAGCGGTGCTAGTGTAGAAGTTGGTGGTGTAGTGGAACTTATCAGAAGAGGAGGAGAAGGATTAGTCTCAGTATTCTTCTTCAGTGGAATTGTATATGGAATGTCCTCAGATTCTGGTTTATGCATTTGAGGCATGTTACTGATCAGCCGTCCTGTATCTGGATTGATGTACAGTTCTTTTTGTCTAGTATCCATTTTAGGAGGAGAAAAGTAAAAAAATCTGATTGTGTTCTAGGAGGAAAGTCTTTCGATTTCGGCAACAATGACTTCGGTACCGGAATATATTGCCCTTTCGGTACGGAAGGTTTCGGCTCCGAAGACACTTTGGGTTTGGACGTCAAGTGTTTTGGCTCTGAAGCGTGTTTTGGCTTAAAGCTCCCTGGTTTTGGCTCCCACTCAGTTTTAGGTCGACTCTGCCCTGAACCGGAAGGCTTGATAACATGTTTCGGTGCCGCACCCGTAGGCGGGGCATTAGAAACCGTCTCGGTGCAGACTGACTCGAAGGTAGGGGTGGCACTGAAGCCTTATGTTTGATGGGATTTGGATTTCGGGGCAAGGGGTGTTCCGTACTCACGCGACCGTGGCCCATTGGCAAGTCCTCTTCTATATCCTAGTCCGTTCTATGCACTGAGATGGACTGCTCCATCATCTCTTCTTCAGCACCTTGTGTGTCCGATTCCTCCTGCTCTGGACTGTCTCCGAACAGTTCTGGCGTATATTTGAAGTTCTGGCTCTGCATTTCATGACATAGAGCCAGATGATAGCGGAGTGTCTTTTTTAGATCAAGCCGATCTGCACGTGTCGGAGTCCTGTTCATTGTGCTCGGGTGACAAGCATAAGTTGCACACTTCTTGCGAGTCGCTGCGCGGGTACTTCGTGAGGCACATAGAACAGAATTTAAATGGAGTCCGTTCCATCAACTGCGAGGTGGACCAATGCGGTCAGGCCTAACGGCCTTCCACGAGTTTCCCAATCAAAATTGAAATTTTTCTTTGACTGATATGCGGAGAAGTGGGATATGCGTACAAAAACAATACCATCGAGTGTACAGTGGCTTGTGTACAGAGGGGAACCCGAAGAACAGCTCGAACCGGAGCAATTCACGTCAGAACCCGATGGCGGAAAAAAAACAATTTAACAATGGAGTCTAAGCCCATCCATGTTGTTACCGAAAGGAGGAGTCATCTTTCCTTGTGACTGGAAGAACTTCTTCGAAGAAAAACAACTTGCAAACATCTGGTCCCAACACTAGATGGCAGGAGTATGCAAAGCATGTGATCTACAGCACACATGCCTTGAACACATTTTTTCTCCAAACTTAATATATTCTTGACAGGGGTAGGAACACATGCTCATAGTTGGCAGTGATTGGAACATTGCCCAGCCACAACAGCTCTTACACAACCTACTAACCAATCAAAGGCAGGTGGACCCTTGGAGACTCACTTATCTGACTGACTGGGAATACAATGTTAAGTCATGCTTGCACAATGTAGAATCCGGCATAGTTTATTTTCTTCTCAGAATGCCAAAAGTCTTACCCTGCACTGTAGCAGTGCACTGTGTCTGGGATTATACCCAATCTCTCTGGAACAAGACTGCCACCTTCAATTTCCCCATGATAGAGTCCAGAGAATGGATACCCATAGGTACAAACTTTCTGAGAACAAGCGGAACCTGTTGGGTTACCTACAGAATTATGTAGACCTCAATAGTGGTTCAGTATTTTTTCTGCAAGTCCTGTAGATGGAAAAAAAAGCATCCATGAGAGCCCTGATGATCAGCAATTCGAAGAGGGCAAATAAATTAACCCTGCAAAGCAGGCTTACCTTAGAAGAAGAGATTCTAACTATGACTCAGTTGTACAAGAGAAATCCTACACCTACAAATCTTCGCTTCTTCACAACAACAAAATTTGAACTTCATTCCCTGCTTACAGCGACCACCAAAAAGGCCCTTCACCGCCTTGGGAGCAACCACTATGAAGGAGGAGAAATGGCAAGTATTACTTGCCTTTCAACTGAAGCAATGGACAGCGCAATCTCCAGTTCCTGCTATATATGGACGGGACAGTAGACTAGCCACTCACACGATAGCCATTGTTACAGAAAATGCACAGTAGTACTCCGCCCTATATACTTCTGAAGCCTCGGACACCAAGGCTCAAGAAAACTATTTTTAAGGACCTTCCCAAGCAGACCAGATGCCAGACAGTCAAGCAGATCTCGATGGAGAAGTAACCGATGGCGAAATCATGGAAGCCATTAAAGCAATGCTAACAGGCAGGACGCCAGGAATGGATGGCTTCTCCATAAAAAAAATTATAAAATCAATTTCAAACACTGTACTATTACTGGGAAAATTGTTTTGAGTCTCCAATGCACAAACTCCTCCATTACCAGAATGTACCCAGGCCTCATTGGAGCGGATACTAAAGCAGGAGAGAAACCCCTTGTATTGTGAAATCCACGGTTTGATATCTCTCATCAATTCAGATATGAATATTTTTGTCAAAGTCCTAGCCAAAAAAGTTCAAACAGTACATCCTGTCCCTTTATTCATCCCAATCAAATGGGATTTGTCCCTTTGACGATTGTCGCGCAATCATCAAATTCGATGCCCCACATGGATTGGTCCGCCAGAAATATAAACACGGAACGGATTGCCCTCTCCCTCGATGTGGAGAAGGCTTTTGACTGGATGGTGTGAGGTGCCAGGGTCTTTGACCTACATTCCTTATCTGGCTTGGGGGGCTATACCATACACCAGCAGCATTAATCAGC
This sequence comes from Lissotriton helveticus, assembly GCF_964261635.1. Classification (NCBI taxonomy): domain Eukaryota; kingdom Metazoa; phylum Chordata; class Amphibia; order Caudata; family Salamandridae; genus Lissotriton; species Lissotriton helveticus. The sequence goes on from NC_136057.1 coordinate 1,911,567,778, forward strand.
TGCAATGGCTTCCAATCTTCTCCCCATAACATCTGCAGAGTGACCAAACATGGGCGCCCACTCTCCCCCTGCGTTTCAACTGGGTCTTAGAACATTTGGCGATAACAATTCGCAAGTCACCAGTAGTGAAAGAAATGCCTACGCCAGAAGGGGAACAGAAGCTAATGCCTTACATCGATGATATGCTATTAACTCTCTCTTCTCCGGCTGTTTACATCCCAGTTCTAAAGGAGCAGATGGTTTATTTATCTTCAGCAGCTACCGCATCAACTGGTCCAAAAGCAAGGCCCTTCCCTTGATCCCAGTCCCAGTCCCAACAGTATATAGCCTGCATGAATGACAGTTGCCTTGGATGCCGACACAAATGAAATATCTTGGAGTCCCAATTCAAACTAACCCACATAGCATTTTATCTGACAATGTTGACTAAAGATCAGATGCAAAGAGATATAAGGACTTGCAACATCTATGGGGAATGATCCAAACCATCCAGATGGTCGAAGCCACCACTTTAATTAGGTCTTTGGCATGCTGCTGGTACAGGTACCCCTGCCAAAGTTATGCTGTATTGCGTCTCGGATCAACCGATACATCTGGCAGGGAGCTGCCTCCAGACTCAGCAGCTAAGCTCTACACAACCACCACCTCTGGGGGATTCCGTCTCACTAGACGCGAGAGGTACCATGCGGCAATACACCTCTCCCATTTCACCTACTACTTCCAACCTATGCTTGAATCCCCACACTGGCTGCTTCTAGAGAACTATATTCAAGAAGCACTCCACAATGTCTCAGTGGTGTAGAACAAGACAATGCCAATAGACACCAACCATACTTCAAAGTACTCTGAAGATCTGAGAAGAAAGTCACAGAACTCTAAACAGAAAAGGGATCACCAACTCCCCACTTTAGAACAATCAAGAACATAAATTGGAGGGAGAGCAGCCCGCGTTAGCCCTGTGGTCTGGGAAGGGCATTAGAACACTGGACAATTTGATTTGCAAAGGACACCTAGTTACCTGTGCTGACGGAGTGAGGATTAGCACCTCAAACAAAATGTCTACATTATCATCACTTGAAAGCTAAAATCTTGCGGAAACTAAGTGGTGATCACCAAGTGACTCCACTGGTATTTATCTAAATGGGGAAAATACAAAAAACATACAACAGGCCTTAACACTCTTATAGATCACTGTAGGAGAGTAGGGTCTGCAATCCTATGATCACCCAGATTTTTGCTTTTTGCTGCACTGGTTTACGACTTTCCCTGGCTGTGGGCCTGCTAATCAGACCCACAGCTTAGCTGTTCTCTCTATCCAAATTGTACTCAGGTACTGAATTGGCACTGGGCCCTCTCTAAGTCCCTGTACCCAGGGCTGAGGTGCACCCAGAAGTCTCCCAGGGGCTGAAGCATGTATTGTGCCACCCCTGGGCTGACTAACTAAACTGACACAACTGGCTGCACGACAGCTGGGGCAAGGTGGTGTAATCACCCTTTGCTTTAGATATAGTATACCTATATCTAACCCTAAAAATGGACACACAGATCTCCTATCAGTCACTCCTATGGCAGGCCTTAACAATCCTGAAGGCAGAGTGCTTGGAATCGTGTGAGATGGTGCTCTGGCATGAGCTGAGCCTGTCTGCGGCTTTCGGGATCCATCCCTTAGCCGTTTCCATGATATCGCATACCATATACTCTTAAGTGCATTATAATCCTCGCGGTTATATGCCAACTCTGGTATCGCTTTATCAAAACATGTCGAGTAAGGTGTCATACGAATTGGAATACTAACCCCTCGCCAATTCTGGCGACGGGGTTAGCATTCCACCCTTCTAGAGGGACACGACATGTATGTAACCTGTAACCCCGGTTAAAGTCAGACATAGCCTCAGCTCCACAAAATGGATGCTGCCACCGAGACACAAGTCTGCCCTCCTGCTGCTGGGAGTCCTCCCAGAGCAGGAGGCAAGGACAAAGGGTTTCCTGCCAGGGGCGGTGCCAGCACCGTCCCAGACAGGGTTTTGTGTATTCCAGGTAGGCAGGGCTACAGAGGAAGGTGACTGCAAGTGGCACCCCGGTGCTCACTGTGCATAGGCCGGCTGAAACCAGTTCCAGGGGCACTCCAGCCCCTGGCCTGGGGAAAGCCCGCCAAAGGAGAGGGGTGTAACCACCCCCCTCCTGGTCCCACCCATAGGGCAGGACTTAGTCGCGTGCCAGCCCCCTTTTCCCAGATAAAGGTAGGAGCAGGCTCCCTTCCAAATTAGATCATCTTTGGAATCAAGACACGACTTTCTACGAAAGGACATCAAGATTTCTTCTTCAAGATTCTCCCTTGTGGCTAAGGAGTAGTCACCCTGCATCCGCAGGCACCACCTTAAGAACACTGCGGTCTGCTGCAAGTCCTTCCTCCGGAATCCGACTGCCCAGCTCGACGAGAACCGGCTTCCCTGGCACCTCTGACCTCTACCCACCTCTACAGCCAAGCTGAGAACCGTGGGTGCGACGAGACCTCGAGTGACCGGCCATCTTCAAGACTGCACGACTTCTTTCCAGCACGACCGCCGAGGGATCCTCTGGTGAGTGCTTTGGGGACCGAGAAGCCCCGACCCTGAGCAGCTCCAGCACCGAAGTCCAGCCTCCCAGCATCTCCACGATCTGCGTGGGGCCCTTCTGCTTTTTGCTGCTCACCGCGTTGTTTGGCTACTAGCCCGCTGGCTTGTGGCCTTCCTGACGACGCCATCACTGCTGCTGGTCTGGTTGCTCCAGACTGGCCCTTGCTCCCTTCCAAAAGAGGAGCACCCCGGACCCTCCTGGTCCACTCCAGACGCCATTTTAGGTCCACCGCGTGGGCTTGAATTTGCCAAGACTTGTTGCCCCAATCCTGGGTCCAGCGACGTCGAGAGCATCATCCATCGTGGGACAGCTCGTACCTCCATCCTGGTCGCCGACAACGCCTCCTGGTCCGTGAGACTACAGAGCCCAGCAGCGCCCACTCACCTGACTGCGGTGACTTCGCCCGGTGCCATCCTGGTGCCCACTTAATCACTGGCTAGTGATTCAAGAACTTGGTCCCCTCTGCTTTCAGGTTTCTTCTTCCCTGATCCAGGCTTGGATCTCTTCGAACTTTTCTTCACTGGCCGCCTGCCAGCAACTTCTTCTTCAGGCTCCTGGTTCGTCAACGAGGAATCCCGACGTCTTTTCAGACCTATGCAGCCGCAGCCCCTGGGCTAGGTAACTTCGGCATTTCGGTGCCCCAGCATAGCCTCACTATCCAAGGGTCCAGATCCACTGTCGTTTTCGACCTACCTAGTCGGGTTCGCCCGAGAACAGTAACTTTGTGAGTTCTAGCTTCCATAGGCTTTTTCCCGCCTTACGCGTGAGAGTTCCCACTCTGCACGTGGTGTCCCTAGGCCTCCTGCTCCTAACCTGAGTGTTTAGTATTGTAGGCCTAGCGTTTCTAAAGCCTCTGAGAATTGTTACTTACCTGCTAGTAATTCGCATTCCACTTTTAGAGTATATGGTTTTTCGTGCCCCTCGGGCATTTGTGTAAATTGTGCGACTTAAAGTATTTTTATAAGAGTTTTGTTGTGTGCTTAGCTCCCTGTCTCATAAAGAGCCAGGGTAGTCTTGTTATAAATAAATACACTGTTTATTTTCATAACAACTTGTGTGGTGTCCTTTCACTGGGTGTTCAAGGGGTAATGTGATGGTAAAACAGCTGGCTTAACACGCCCTCTAGAGTCTTAGCCTTAGACTGCTCGTATCCATGCTACTAGGATAGCTGGTCTATAAGGTTGACTTACAACCAATCATCAATAAGGGTTGTTTGGACTGATATATAGTGATCACTAGAATAGTGAGCACTGCACATCAGGCCAACTTCTCACAATCACGTATACTCGACCCGTCTGTACAAGTATTGGAAACCATACCTCTCAGCCTCCCTGACTTAATCAGAATAGGAAGACCTCCTCTTCCTCCATGACAAAAGCTTGAGGAAAACGCAACTCACCTCCATCTAGCCACTTCAAGATCCTTCATGACTGGCACTGATCACCCTTTAAGCTCCAAAGGGCAAAGTTAGCGGTCTCTTGTTGCTGGAGATGTGGACATGTTCATGGAGACACAATAAATATTATAGCGTTGGCCAATGGTTCCACATGACTGTATGGCACAGTGGGATAATCTTCTGAATGCCACTGACTTGCAGATCCAACCTTCCTTGGATCCAACACTCCTAAACGCAACCCACAATATGGAAGAAGTCTCCTCGCACTTAAAGAAATTGTCTGGGCACCTCTGACAGTGACCACAGTCCACAACCTGAGTAAGTGGAAATCCGTCACCCCACCATCAGTGGAAAGAATGGGCATCGACCATGGCTGGCACATCATCATACGAGAAGCTGAACTACAAACTGAATGACCAGGTGGAAGTGTTTAACAAGATATGGGGACTCTTTGTCTTGACTATCACAGGTACCACCAGCTCCTGGCCCCCTTCCTTTTTAACCTGTATATAAATGGATTGGAAGATGCCTTGTGCAAAGATAGCTTGGATCCCCCATTTGTAGGTGGTCGCCCAATACCAGCACTTTTGTACGCTGACGACGCTGTACTTATGTCACGTACTCAAGTGGGCCTACAGCGGGTGGTTGATAGCTTTTCCCGCTTTATGAAGGAGTTAGGCCTGAAAGTCAACACATCAAAGACTTTCACTATGTATTGTGGTAGACAAATTAAATCTAAGAGGCCAATTTTTATAGCGGGACAGAAGCTCGAATTCGCTAAACATTTTTCTTATCTTGGGATACTTTTTGCCCAAAATGAGACGTGGTCCCAAGCTGTTTCTGCGGAAAAACTCGAGCTCATTAGATCAACCGCTGCTCTCAAAATCTTTTCAAGTAAATTAGGGACCAGACCCCCTGTAGAATTGATTCAAATATATAAAGCCAAATGTGTAGCTGGTGCTACTTATGGTAGTGGGGTCTGGGGCTTTGCAAACTCATCGCCTATCCAGGCTGCTGAAAATTCATTTTTAAAATATATATTGGCACTCCCCAAAAGCTCCTCCAATTTTAACTGTCACTCTGAATTAGGCCTTTGTCATATCACAGACCTGATTAAAATAGAGCCAGTGCGGTTATGGCACAGACTATGGACTCAAGAAGCAACACACTTAAAACAGAGACGTCCTAACAGACATTCTGAAATTGGAGGGTGCCACTAAAATACCGTGGGTGAAGTATCTTTTCAACTTCTTGAAAGATATTGGGAGAGAGGAATATTTCTCGAATCCCATGGATATTTCAGAAATCTCACGAAAAGATTTGAAGAAGGAGTGTCTAGCCCTCTTAGATTTCCACCGGGTTGCTGCGGAGGTCTTAAAACCTTCTGTTCAGCAGCACCAACTGGTTTTAGCAACTTTTAAGATTCAGCCCTATCTAATCTATGTAACTAATAATTATGAGCGTTTTTTACTCTCACGCTTTAGATTCAATATCTTCCACAGATTGGTTTGTTTTCCTACGATCAATAATTGGACGCACGATCTACCTCTTTGCCCTTGCGACAATGTCTCGCCTCCGAGTACTATTCATGTATTCCTATTTTGTAAACTGTATCATGAAATGAGGAAAAATGTTTTACTGCCATTTTTTAGAGTACTAGGATTTCGTCATTGCCGTGCGGCGATGATTAGTATCCAAGCTTTAGATAATCATGTATCTGTAGCAACAACAACTTTGTACCTAAGAAATGTGATGATCATCAGGAAACGTATGATTACATAACTGCACTTTAAAATTGTAATTGTTTCTCCTATGAATCTAATGAATTATCATATTTTTATATCCTCTTTTTAAAATTGTAATCTGTAATTTTTTATCTGTACTTTTAGGATTGCACACAATAATCGAATAAAGATATTTTGAATTGAATTAAATATCACAGGTACCACCAGCTTATTAGAGTTAGCTCACTCTCCCATTTTCCCCGCACAAAGTCTCCAAACACATCCTCTAGTTCAAACTAAGTTTAACATATGCCTTGAAGACTATGCCCAGAGCCATAGAGCTCCCCAAACCAAATAGGGTTGTTGAGATTAAAGACAGGCAATCATGCTAGGGTGACTAATCCACCTCGGATGGTCTATGCATGGTATCTACCCACAACTCACTTGAACTCAATCATTAGTTCTCTTAGCTGAGAGACAAGACTATGGAACATTCCCAGGCCAACATGGTCAGAAGGCAGGAAAGCACGGACTGGAACATCAGAGCCAAGACAAGTGCCTCGAGCAAGGATTGCTTATGAGTGGAATGGCAGTTTCATGTAACATGTCATTGTATACACTTGCTTTCCACCTACTGCATGACCGGATTTATTCTACTTTATACCTGACGAAACATTTACATGTGTTTCTGTAAAATTCAATAAAATATTTTTTGTAAAGAGATATATAATTAGGTAAGTAGGATACAATTGTAAAGAGGCTCGAAGGGAGCACACATCAGAAAATGAAGGACCAAACTTCAATCAGACCATGGAATAAAGGCGGCGGCAAAACCCTTTCAAAAGGTTATCTAAACAGGTGACTTTAACTTAGAAAACCCTGCAGTAGACTTAAACAGTGCCCACAGCACAACCTTGCTGAGCTAACAGCAAAATAAGGATTAGAGAGCACAGCCTTGTAGAGGGTCAACCTGCTTCACCTCACACAAGATAACCAATTTAGACTAACCGACCGATTAAATGGACACTTTGTAGACAGACAGCAAGCAGCCAAAATGACAACCAACGCCTCTGATGGTAGAGCAAAACCACTTAGCTGACATTGTGCAATTTCAATGCATTAAGGTGTAGGAAGCTGGCAAGAGTAAGGTATAGTGTGCACAGAGTCCAGTAGATCCCCAAAGGCTTACAGAGGTAAAAGTAAATAATACCTTACTCTCTATTTGTGGTAGTGTGGGCGAGCAGTAAGGCTTTATCAGAGGGTAGTGTTAAGAATTTATTGTACACACTCAGGCAAGAAATTATGTCACACACTCACAGACCTAACTCAGACAAATTGTTAGTATCAAAAATATTTCTCAGTTGTATTTTAAATACAAGCAGGACTTGGTACAGGTAAATGGAGTTGTACTTTTGAAGACAAATTGTTTAACAACCAAGCTGGCTAAATATGCCTAGATAATCCCACTGGGACATTTCCTAGATTAAAGGAAAGTAAAACAGTTTATCAAAATACACTTTAAGTTTCCATACAAATCAACCTAAACATTTGTGGAGAAAAATTAGGTCATCGAATTGCAGGTGTGTAAATGGTCTTGAGGGTTGAGTTTCTGGTGTTAGAACAAGGGTCAGGTGCAGAATCGTGGATTTGGCCGGATCTAGAGTCTGTCTCTTGAAAAGTACAGCGCTCACAGGAAAAAGTCTCTGGAGGGATGGCAGGGTAGGTCCTTTAGGTTACTGGTGGGCTGCTGGCTGCAGGACACAGGTTTTCTGTGGAGCAGCTCAAGGCTGGCACAGGCCGGTAGGGCTGGGGCCAAGCCAGTTGTCCTCCTCTTCTTCCTTTAGCACAGCTCTTCGGTTCTCCTTCTTGCGTGTCTGAGCCAAGGTTTGGGGTTGCCATTAAATACTAAATTTAGGGGTGTTTCAGGTAGGTACAGGTTGGGAACCATGGGTCCCTTCCTTGGGGTTGACTGTTCCCATGAGGCACAGGGTGTGAGAAGTTGGCCTGATATATGCTGCTCACTAGTTCTAGTGATCACCTTGTATCATGCCAAGCAACCCTTATGGTGCAGGTTGTAAAGTCAACCTTATAGACAAGCTATCCTAGGGGTAGCATGGACTAAGCAGTCTTAGGCTAAACTCTGTAAAGGCATGTGAAGCAAGCTGTTTTACCATACACAATCCCTTGAATACCAAATGAAAGGACACCACACAGATATATATTGAAAATATATATAGATTTATTACTACAAATATCCCTGATACTCTTTATGAGCACAGAAGCAAATGCGTTAAAACAAAACACACAAAAAATACACAAAAGTTGCACAATATGGATGAGCCCTAGGGGCCACCTAAACCATATACTAAAATAGTGGTATAAGAACCACTATGGGGAAAGTGAAGAGGCCTAGGGCCTGGGGAATCGCTGGAGCTGTTCGGGACTAGCAGTGAAGAAGTCGGGAAAGGCCCGCGGGACTCGGGAGCAGTGCGGAAAGTGCACGCGTTACCAATGCAATGTCAATGGTGCGCAAAAAGTACAAAGTTAGTTAGAAAGGAACCTTCCGAGTGACCTAGAAAGCTGAAACTTGAGACACAGACACTAGAGGTGTGTACCAGTGTGGGAACACCGGCGGAGCTGAGTTACCTCACCCACAGGAAGCGGGTGCATAGGGTCGAAGTAGTGTCGGGTTTCGTCACGCAGGTCGATGGTGCTTGGAGCTGAAGATGCTGCAGGCGGCTCGATGTGAAGAGTTCCGGTGGATCCAAGGGTGGATCTGAAGAGGTGAAGACCTGAAAGCAGAGGGGACAATGTTCAAAGTCACTAGCCAGTGACTACCGTGGAACCAGAGTGGAACCAGGCGATGTCTGGTGCAAACAGGCGTCGACGTGTAGCTTCTCTCTGCAGCCATGTGGACACGAGGGGTCGAAGACGTCCAGGAGTCGGTCACGAGCTGTCCCACGCAGGCTTCTCGCTGTTGGCGGTGTCGGCGACTTGATAGAAGCAAACAGGCCTTGGTTAATGCAAGCCACGCAGGAATCGAAAAAGGCTTGTTACTCGGACCAGCAAGGTCAGAGCAGGTACTCCTTTTTACAGGAGCAAGGGCAAGTCTGGAGCAACCAGACCCGCAGTGAAAGTTGTAGGTTTCGTCGCCAAGATGGCCGCTAGCCACGTGGCAAGTGGCCGGGATGGCGCGTCGAGTGGCACGGTGCAAAAGGGCCCCACGCAGATCGTGGAGATGCTGGGGGGCTGATCTTTGGTGCAAGGGCTGCTCGAGGTTAGGGCTTCTCAAACCCCAAAGCACAGCGTCGAGGGTGCCTCTGATGCTGCGCAGTCAGCGTTTCGGGGGTCTTCCAAGATGGCCGGTCCCACGTCTCTCGGTGCCTCCACGGGTCCCTTCTTTGCAGGGACTGTGGATCGGGCTGTGAGAAGTCTGGGAGTCTGGGTCTTGTCAGGCTCTGGGCTCGGGCTTCGGCGGGAGGCGGCGGCAAAGCAGACGTCGAGTTGCTGGTTGGTGCCTGTGTTCACAGGGTGGTCACTCCTTGGCCACAAGGGAGATTCTCTTCCGTCTTCTGTGCAGCAGAATGTCGAAGTCCAGTCTTCTTCTTTATTTCAAGTTGATTCAGGATGATCTGAAGTCTCAGGACACAGCTCCCACTCTTATTCGAATCTGGGGGGCCGGATCACCTACTAGGTCCCTCCTCTGGGTGGGACCAGGAAGGGGGGTGGTTACACCCCCTTTCCTTTGTCCAGTTTCGCACCAGGACTGGGGCTGGAAAGCCCCAGCACCGGTTTGAACTGGCCTATGCACAGGGACACCTTGTGTGCCCCAGGCATGTCTGTTTCTTTTCAGCCCTGTCCTACCCAATACACAAAATCCTGTCTGGAGTGGTGCTAGCACCTCCCCAGGCAGGAAACCCTTTGTCCAAGCTGCCCTCGCTGGAAGGACTCCCAGCAGCAGGAGGTCAGACTTGTGTCTGTGGTGGCAGCATCCATTTTGAGATGCTAAGGCTCTGTTTAACTTTAACCGGGGTTCAGGCTATGTACATGTCGTGCCCCTCTAGAAGGGTGGAATGCTACCCCCGTCGCCAGAACTGGCGAGGGGGTAGTATTCCAATTCGTATGCCACCTTACTCGACATGTTTTGATAAAGCCAAACCTAAGATAGCATTTAACCGCGAGGTTCATAATGCACTTAAGAGTATATGGTATGGCAATATCATGAAACAGCTAAAGGACATGGTTCCGAAAGCTGCAGACAGGCTCAGCTCATGCCAGAGCACCATCTCACATATTTCCAAGCACTCTGCCTCCAGGATTGATGAGGCCTTCCATAGGAGTGACTTATAGGAACATATGTGTCCATTTTAGGTTAGGTATAGGCATACTACACCCAAGTAAGGGGTGGTTACACCGACTTACCCCAGCTGAGTGATCAGCCAGTTGTGTCAAATATGGAGGCCAGGCCAGGGGTGGCACAATACATGCTGCAGCCCCTGGTAGGCCTTGGAAGCACCTATGCCCTGGGTACACTGTTACAGGGGCCAATAAGGTGAACCAGTTCCAATTTCGTTATGCACCTAAAGTACATGGGTTACAATTTAGAGAGAGAACAGCAGGCTGTGGGTCTGATTAGCAGGCCCACAGCCACATTAAGTCAAACCAGTGAAGCAAAAAGCAAAAATTTGGGGTGACCATAGGATAGCAGACCCTACTCTCCTACACAGGGTCAGACTGATTTGCATATGGCCATGTCTAAACTGGGGTGGCATAGTGGGCTAAAGAACAGTGATGGATTAAACCCAGATCTGTTGACTGGGTGTGAGTGTTTGATTGGTTCAGATGCTCCGGCCATCACCACCCCATTTTGTACCACTTTGTTCGCCATAAGTTGGCAGGGTATGCTCAGACGTGAGTCCCTTGCTCACTTTGCCACTGGATTCAAGCAATCCGGGCTGAAGATGGCTGAAATGCCAGAAACCGGTCCTCGGAAGCTTGTTTCCGGTCCAGGGAAGGCATGGCTTGGCAGTTCAGGCTGGACTGTTCCCATGAGACACGGGGTCAGACTGATTTGCATATGGCCATTTCTGAACTGGGATGGCAGAGTGGGCTAAAGAACGGTGATGGATTAAACCCAGATCTGTTGACTGGGTGTGGGTGTTTCATTGGTTCAGATGCTCCATCCATCACCACCCCCTTTTGTACCACACCCCCTATTATGCCACCCTCTAGTGGGAGGGGGCATAAGTCTCACTCTGGTAGGCAGGGTCCCCCCATCTCCAGCCCAAAGTCAGAACCAGTAGGGGGCAGTTGCTGAGAGCCGCAAATTGCTGGGTCAGATCAAAGGTAGCAAACCTTTGAAGCTTCCCCTTCATGGACCCTGCCCATCCTGGGGGAGGAGGCTTGGCAACTCTGCCCAGGATGCACTTTCTTTCAGGACCCCGAAAGAGTTGCAGGCTCTCGACCCAGGGGTCAAGAAACATGTCTGGGGATGGCAGCTGGCGAGCAGTCAGTCAACCAGGACACTAAAGTTATGTAATTTTTCAGGGGCCTCTCCAAGATGCCCTCTGAGTGCATTTGCCATTAAATCCCACACTGGCATCAGTGTGGTTTAATGTGCTGAGAAGTTGGATACCAAACTTCCAAAGGTTCAGCAAAGCCATTATGACGCAGTGGAGTTCGGATAGACTAACTCCCAGACCATATACTCTTTAAGCTTTACTGCACTTAAAAGGTCTAAGAATGTACTTAGACACTGTAGGGGTACATGACTCATGCACCTGCACCTGTACCATTACCAGTGGTATAGTGCACCTTGCCAGAGGGGTGGCTTACCTATACCATAGACAGTGGGTTGTAGGCCTGGCACACATCCCACGACTCTTCACTTTTCTCTGCACCAAAACACGCAGCTTGCAATGGCAACGTGTGTGTGTGTGTTAAGGGACAGGGCTTCTAGGGGTGGCACAATATGTGCTGCAGCCATTGGAGGCCTTCTTTGGTCACAGTGCTCTTGGTAGCCAGAGAGTTGCCAATTGGGTTTGCAACATTACAGTTTTAGGGAAAGAACATGGGCTGTGGGTACCCGGTTGGCAGGAACCCAGGGCACACTTAGTCAAAGAGAATCAACATCAGACATTAAAGGGGGGCAGGGGAGGTGGGGGGTCGGAAGCAATCATGCAAAAAGGGGCACGTTCCTACATAAGGTGTAGATTGTGGAGGTGGGTTCATATGTGGGAATCTGCACTGTTGCTGGGACAGCCATTCCTTCCAATGACAAAGTCAAATCAATGGGTATATGCCAAGATTAAGGAGCTCAGACGACCAGACCCTCTGAGCACAGTCCAGGGTTATCGGAATGAGTGGAGCCAGGTCCCGCTTGATCGCAATCAGGATCCATGAGTTTAGCGGCAGAGGGAAAAAAACGTGTAAAGGAGGCTTGAGACCAACTGAAGATGGAACGCATCCTCTGGGAATCTTCAAGGAGGAAATTCCAGGGGGCAAGAGGCTAGGCATTGATCGCCATCAGAGATAGCAAACAGACCTCTCGTAGCCACACTCCAACCAGTAAAAATACTCCATGTCACCTTCAGATGCAGACATCACTTGTGATTGGACAGAAGACATCTGCCAAATTTAAAAGCACCGATACTGAGAGAAGTAAGGCGACTGGTCCTCGGGGAGGTCCCATGAGTTACCAGCTACCTTCACAGCCTCCTGGTCTCCAAACAGAGGGAAGTTGATCCCACTCTGTCCTGTTTATTGCAGTACCACATTACAGTAATGAATTCTGTTAGAACCTTGACTGCCCTGTCTCTGATAGAAGAAAAGCCTTGAGGGCAAGCTGGATGGCATGAAACGTCAAAAATGTTGATGTGATGGTGTTGATCCAAAGCGGACCAAAGGCTCTGTTCAGCACATTCCTCCCACCCCAGGAAATGGTGCTTCAATCATCAACATAAGCTCTAGCTGGGAAAAGGAGAACGTTCTCCAGTTGTCAGAATATGTGCATCTCCAACTGGGAAGATGGACCGTGTCACCTACATGATCTTTGTGAAGACCAGAGCGTCTGAGGTAAGGCCGAAGGGCAGGATAGTGAATTAAAAATGTTCTGATCCCACCGGAAAACTGAGGTACTGTCTGTGGGAATGCATGGTCAGCACATAGAAGTACACATCCTCGGATGTAATCTAATCCTTCGGGCCTTGGCCAGTGATGACATTTAGAACTTCACTTTCCAGAGGAAGGTGTACAGGTGTCAGGTTCAAAATCAGTCTCAGGCCCCCATACTTCTTGGGAAACAAAGCATCGGGAATAACACCCCATACCCATTTCAACCACGGGCATCATCCTGATCGCACCTTTGCTAAGCAACGTATAAACCTCCCAGGAGACAATACAGGCATGATCTGCCACCCTTTTAGAAAAACTATGGGGTGGTGTGGTGGCGCAGCTAAGAAAGGGGGGTGTAACCAAACTGAACAAACTAAAAAAAAACTCACTGTCAAAAATAGCCGCACGCCAGGCAGTAAGGCAATAGTGAATTCCACCTCCTACCAGTCTTACATGACAGCATGAGGAGAAACTAAAGTTGAAAGCCACCACATCTGCCCTTAAAGCCACAAAAGTAATTGGCTAGCCGTTGCACACAGGCTGCAAGGGTTGCTTTTGGCAGAAGGTAAGACTTGCGTTAACACTGAATTTGCATAAGTGCTGGTGGAAATGATGCGTGGAGAAAACCAGTCCCAGGGAAATTGCCATAACTATTATTATTGAAGCGCTGCAGTGCAGAGTCTACCTTCTCATTAAAAAGCCTAGCGCCACTTTAGTGCTTATCCATTAGAGTGACTGGAACATACCTATAAAACAAAAGTTGTGCGCATCCAAGCTCAAAGTTGGATTGCAACACTCATGTCCACAGCCCAGGAGACTGTACGTAGTGTAAAAGCTACACCTTAGAATCTGGTTTGTGGCATTCCTGGCTGTCTAACACCTTCAGTAAAGGTGGCAAAATCTCAACATGACCTTCAAGGCATGGGTTTAGCGACTGAGGAGGCACACAACCTTTAGTGTAGTATACAAAAAAAGTAATGGCTGGAATGCTTGAATTAATCTATAGACAGTGCTAATTACTCGAGACACAAACCACCCATCGTTATTTTGTACGCCATGCCATCTCAAATTTGATCCAGCCTTAAGCAAGTCAGTCTTAACCATGCTCCAATAGGAACAGTGCAGTCCAAACTGCTGGGACAGGCCCTGTCTGAACTGGAACATAAATAACCTAGGACAAGTTTCGCCCTTATTAGGTCTCATAAGTTGGATATAGCTTTATTCCAGTGACAGTGTACACAGGACAAAGGTCTCGGCATACTGGCCCCACTTAGGGAGTTGCACAACGTTTACAGTTAGGACTCCTTTTCCAGTGGTACAGTCTAGAAAACACTTGGCAGACTGACTGTCTTGGACATGACGGCCCTTAAGAGTCATATGCTGCATCAAAAAGCTCAGATCACCAGGTGCAGCCCTATATCACTGAGCAAAGGGGTAAACTAGATGGGGCTGAGCAAGCTCGAATAGCTCGCAGTGAAGGGTTCCATCACAGCATTGTTGAATGGAAGCAAGGGTTTTGAATCTGAAGTAACAGGCTGCAATATCTCTCAGAAGATTGGCTTTAGTCTCAACAGTAGACACAAGCCGATCCACAATCTCAGTAGCTCTAGGCACCACCAAAGCAAAAGAGGCACTTTCCTCAACTGGGTCCCCAATGATGGAGCATGTCAAAGCCACTAACATTTTGGAAGTAAAGTTATAGGCCATCAGTATCGTGAGTGTGAAGCAAATTATGCCCCTCATCCTCTTCATCCATGCTATTCACATGCTCCAGAGCACTTATGTCAGTACCGAAGAGTGTATCCACCCTCCTAAAGTATATTTGTATTGAGGCAAACGAACAGGACAAGAGTCCTCATCAACCTGAAGATGCACCTTAGTTATCTCATAGCACCATATGGAACACATTTTGGCCTACGCCAACCCTGAATCAATAGAGTTGGGGCGGGATTCAAAACAAATAATGGTGTAGAACTACCCAGCGCATGGTCAAAGCATGCTAGCACTGGAAGTTGGACAGGCATAAGCTGAACAGGGTTCAGTCGGAGTCCATAGGATGAGGACTAAATAGAGGAGCAGACAAAACTATGGGGTTTGAAGGCCTGACAGAGGTGTACAGAACAATTTTGAAAAGTTGAAGCTTGGCGTCCTTCAAGGCCACGATCCGATGTGGAGTGTGAGGCCTGAGGAATTCACTGGACACCTGCTCCGGCGCCAGAATTGGATCAAAGACATTGATGCTGGAATCAGCCCCTTCGAGCTCAGTCTGGATCACAGAAGCAAGGACTTCTTGCGTTTGCAACTGGTCTCGTTTTTAAACTTTGTCCTAGGATGGCGAGCGGGTACAAGACCGTGAGAAGCTGTGCTTCTCATGTTCAGTTATACTTAGTTTGGACTCCCACTTTCTCCTGCCCTTTGAATGCATCAGGCAGAATTTATCCCTACAATCGGAACTGAGAATTCATACAAAGATTTGCGCCCTGAAGAAGTCGCTGTGCACATCAATTAAGTGCGATGAAACACGTGTTGGCTAAGGATCTCAAGATTTAACTGAAGTGACTGTGATACAAGAGTGTTTTTTATTATTGTCAATGATACATAATATTTACTGTCAGCGTGTGCAAGGGACTGTTTGTTATGTCAGTGGTTGTCCACATTGGGGAGGAGGGTGGCTCTCCATACCCATATGCACTGCAGTCATAATTGTACACTAGTACTCACAGCATATTTCCCAGGAGCGCCATTACCGGCCTACACAATCCACTGACCAATAAGTCCCACTAATATTAGGAAGTAGGTTCCCTTGACAGTGAAAATTAAAAACATACCAGCAATTCTGATGCCACTGGATGCAGACAAAGCCTGAGACTCAGTGGACTGGTCATTCTTGGAACAAACTCTGATGATCTTTAATTTCTGCCACGACTTTATCAAAAGAAACTGGCTTACTATCATATCTCCACAGCGAGCATTAAAGTCAACAGCATACATCAGGAGAGGTTCATCTGTGGAGGGGAACTCGAAAGGGGTGCCCTGGCCCCATTTCCCTAATCTGTTTGCCTTCAGCATCTGACTATTGCAAGTCATATACACCATTCCAGGGAAATTGTTCGCATACAATCTGTGCCGAGAAGCATAAACTATCTCTGTTGCCTGGAAAGCTTCACCAAATCTGGGAGATTAAGACCGTTTTTGACTGCAGTGATCAAACAATTAATAACTTTAAGACTTCACAGGATATAAACGTTTTTAAATGAGAAAGTCTGAAAATTTACACATTACATTATCTAAAGGTGCAGTGATCAACTAGCAAGGGCTGTACACCTTCCAATAGGCTATACGCTTTATTGAATGACTGAGACTAAAGCTATCCCCATCAGTGGCAGAACAGACTTGAACAGACAGATTCGACATGGCAAAGTTTAGGAGCGGCAAAGCAGATTACAGTCAGTCACTTTGTTAAATGCACATCTGGAATATCATGGCCATAAAGCTACTGGCTAATGCGAGGAAAGAGCATTAGAAATGTTGCAGTCTTTTAAACCTCTGCTGGGATATATGTTGGTGGATCGCCATACTTTGGCAAGTTCACCTTGTTTTCAGGCAGCAGATCTCATCTCTTAATGTCTTACTAGGTAGCAAAGGAAAGAAATACATTGAATCGGAGTAGTGGCACTGGCATTCTCAGTTTTCCATAAGGGCTCTGGTCATAGGGTAAACAATCAGTTCAAAGCTCTTTGTCAGTCGCCACAGTATAGGAGAAGTTAAGTGATACATGGGTTTGGAGTCAGTATAATTTATTTCCTTTTTTTTTTTTAACAGACTGACTTTAAAAAAAACATGTTGCAACTTTTGTGTGTGTGGGGTGTACTTACTGTATTGTATTTTCAGAAACATTAATGAAAACCTTGCTGAAAAAAAAGTTTTAAATACTCAACCACAAACTGTCTACATTAAACACAATAACCCAGTTTGGTTTACTCACAAGAATTTCTCAAAGTTAAATTAACCTTGTTGCAAACTTGATCACCCAAATACCTATGCCTGCCTACATTAAGAATGAACAAGAATGCTGAGGATGACCGGGCTATTTTACAGGTCTTGTTGAATAAATAACATATTAAAAAGAAAGCACATTACACTTACCTGTCATGTCAGCCTTCAGGACCTCAGCCTGCCTGCAATAGAAAATGTAAAGTGAGTTTAGTATCCAAGACAAACCCTCCCATTTAAGTCCTAGAACTTTCCACCAGCAAGTCATTTAATAGAAGTGGAATATCAAGAGAAACATACCACCAAAGGAGAAAGTTACCAGTAGAATAATGAGGGTTATACTGTTGATGGTGGAAGGTAATGCGTAAAAGAATCAGACCAACAACACTACAACAACTTCATATGGTGCATACTGGAACAGAAAATAAAGTTCTGAACAGAACAAAAGAGTTATGGAAACGGCCATTGTCAATAAGACTAAAGCAGAGCCCATCCGGGACTAGACCATCCACAACCACCAGGGAACTAGCATCTGCATGAACTCCTTCAATTCTCAATCTCTACACTTCACAGTCTATTCCTTTTGACCTTACTATCTTTAATTTACGTTTTTTAATATTATGTATGCCTTTAGTGTAGGAAGAGTTATAGGGAGACTCATGCCATAGTCTTTCGTCACTCTTTGGATGGGCATGGCCAAACTCACGTTCTTCAGGGTTTTCTAAAAGTCATGTAAACGCTCAGAACCTGTTCCATTGCAAGGCGGTAAGAATGTCTAATAGGCATTTAGGGCTGCACTGATACCAAATCCTGAAATTAAATGGGGGGAAAAAACAAGATCGTGGCTATCAGAGCAACAGTCATTTCTGTTCCCCCTCAGACCTCTTCCAAAGTCTGGCCTTCCAATTTCGAATAAAGCCCCAGCCCTGTCTATTAGGTTTTGGACGCAATGGATCTTTGCGATGACTGCAGCTTTAAAAAGCCTCTCTCAGCAATCTGGTGTATCCTCTTCTTGTTAGGGTCTTGCTTGGCAGTCTTGCTGTTTGCATTTTCAAGGCTTGACTATTTAAATAGTTTGCACCTTGGCCTGTCAAAACAGTGGATTAAAACTTCTTCAGAATCTGACTGCTCAGCTAATTACACAGGCCCTGGTCCCTAGATATAACTCTGTAATAATAAATGTTTTCCAGAGATTTTCATTTGTGTTTTTGCATAATTAGAGAAGTAATTTTGCTTGGGTAGACATTGCTAATCCAGGCTGAATTTTTCTGGACGACATTTTGAAAAATGGCAGATGTGTTGCAGTGATGAAGTAATTTTTCAGGTACCATGAGGCCTACATACTTCATTTCAGAGTCAAAACATAGGTTTGGGGGCCAAGTAGTTATACAGAGACTACGTAACTCCTCAGAGAAACTCTTCTGCCATTTTCCAAAACGGGAGCTCTATAATGACGTGTTTTAACTATCATATTGGTAATTAATTTTATTATTGTTTTTGTTTCAGGTTTTCCATTGATTCAAATTCGTAAACTTGAGCGAAGCAGGTGATAGCAGAGGATCTTTACCTCCTGACAGAGTACTGCTAACTACATAATCTGAGGACTCCTTCAACAAAGAAATGTGTCATATCCCAAACTAATCCGAAAGAAAAGCTAGCATCAACTGTGGCTGGACAGAAAAGAGTGTGAGATGATGCAGAAATACGACAAGGCAAACTTCACAAAAGATTGAAACAGATGGGTCAAGAGGATCAAATATTTTATCATTATAACAAGTACTACAAGTCACATACAATGGAAAAAAGCCTGGAAAAAAGGTGTAAAAAAATAGCAGAAACCAGTGAAACACCACAAGAATCAGTCTCTTCTGAGAAAGCGACAACAACCAATATCCACTTAGAAGATAGATTGCTGCCCCTCATCCACCTCCAACAACTGCTCAGAAAGCAAAGCATCTTAAATGTGTTACCTGTGGTTAAATCAGAACAATGGTTAAAGGGCTGGACAAATGAACAAAGTACAGAGTATATGAGTCTCAAAGGGCAAATGTTTTTTATCTGCAGCTAGATTCTTCCACTATGAAGTTTTCAACTGAGTAGCTGATCTAAACAGCAAGGTGAATGTCTTGGCAGCTGATCTGTATGCCCACCTGAACTGCATATGCATATATTCGAAAATGTGAATGAACAATGATCTCCAAGCAACAGCGTAACAGTCAGTATTCAGTTAAGTTTGCATTCTTTGAAAAAGAAAATGGAGTTTTAAAATCTCTCAAGGGCTGGCTACGGGTTCACGCTCGTTCAAATCAGAGAAATGTGGGTCATCAGTGATGAAAGTGTATTAACCCATGAAATTAAATGAAGGTTTTTTTTATGAGAATGCTCAATCCCAGAATTTGTTTTTGTCAGTCTAACAAAAAGAATGAGCCACTTATGATGTTCTCAGCTGATTGGACTCCAAGTTCTTGCTGCCAAAATAAGATCACAGGATGCAGTAAAATCAGCAGGAACTGTTATAAGAAACATCCTGAAAGATTTAGATTTTAGACTTATTGAAAAAACTTTGTATTGCCCCAGAACTCCGTAAATCATGGGAGTCAACAAAAATGCCTGATATGGTCTTAACATTTTTTACATCATTGTTTAATATCAGCAAAGGAAACTGTTACAAATTAAAGGTCTTGGGTTTGGAACAGAAGCAGACAACATTTATGATGGCTTTAAAGATATAAAGCCAAGTGGGAGACAATCCCATGAACCAACAGGATTATGCTGTGAAAATGTACTGTTTTGTTCAAGTCATGGTTTATGAATTACATCAAGGCAAAAAGAAAACTTCACTACACATGATGACTGCCCACACAATCTATGACAAGTGCAAAATTAGAGAGCTAATCAATTCAATGAATAGAATTGGTGTATCAACAAGTTATAATGACATTGTACGGGACAGAAACTTGTTAGCAGCTCATGCTGTAAAATCTTGTGAATCCAACAAGCACAGCACTTCCAAGTCACTTCACCAGGAAAGGATTTACAGTTGCTGCTCTTGATGATTTGATGACAGCTGTTCTTTGTCTGGAACATCCAGCACACGATACTGTCAGTGCTTTTTCAAGACTGTACCAAAAAAGTAACTGCTGGAAAACAAGCTGTGACAGTGGCGGAGGACATGAATCTTCTTCTACCTGATGCGGCGGTCTGCAAAAGCAGATTTAACTGAATTTATCATATCACTTATTCAGTGCGGACTGAAGGATGAAGAAAAGCCAGTTCCTACGTGGGCTGGAATTCATGCTCTGATGTCCCAAAACACCGTCGAAGGGAATTGTTGGTCAGACACGGAAAAGTGAATATGCTGCTCAATGGTAGATAGTTTACAATTAAATCCGGTGTATACGCAATGTTTTCAGAGATTACAAATTCAGAATAAATAGACCATCGCGAAACTGTTCCTCATAAGGAACTTGAGGGGAACACTTTAATAAATATGTTGACAGCCTTCTTCATTTCAGGCAGCAGCAAGAAAACCCCTTTGAAATGACGGAGCCTGTGCGACTACATAACTTTGGACTAAACAATGTGGCTAACAATATAAAGACGCATCCACTAGATGTCCTGGAACATGGATCGAAACTATATGCAGAACTGAAAGAGATTTGTATTGAAAGAGAGAAGCTGTTTGACATAATCAATAAAGCTAAACGTCCACGATATAATTGTCATAGTAACAGTGTCATCCAACCCTCCACTACAAAACAGGTTACAAAAAAACAATTTACGCAAGCACTGAGAGCTGGATGTAGCAAAAGAAAGTGGTTAATTTATCAAGGACATTCTGTTGCATGATCTTCCCACAAACGCATTATTTGCTGGAGATGCTGCAAACAAACCAGTGAAGCACAAACTCGTGCAGAGCTAAAAAAAAAAAAACTTTCACCTGAAGAATTTCAATTTGAAAAGGCGTCCTCATTGAAAACTGAAGTTGTTGTGGACTATGTGTCACAACTGCGAATGGTCAAAATTTAATCCATGCAAAACCTCGGAGAGGTCGTTCAGACTGTTCTACTTCGCAAGAACTGCACATTGTCTTTGACAGTTATATTGAACTATCCATCAAAGAATGCAAGAGAATCCGACTAATGTCTACAAGTGGAACAATAGACCTTGCCTGTATCAAACACTCGCCACCAATACCTGTGCAACTTGATAAATTCTGGTCATCAACATCGACCAAGATGAACCTGAAGGTTTTAACTTGCCAAAAAATTGTTGTTGCTTCAGTAAACATTGAATTTTCAATTACTGCAAGTGGAATGATAGTCAATGAGGGGATGGTGCTGCAGAATTGCATTCAAAAGGTACAGGCTTTATTGTTCAAGAACATAACGGCAACTTGAAGGAAGCTGACCTTCGTGTTGTGCCATATGTTAAGTGGGCTGTTTGAAACGGGTCCAATTGAGTCAAATTACACAGATGTTATTACTCTGCTACTTATATATGTTACAATGTTCATAAATCAAGGATTGTCAGTTATTGATACGTTATGGAACAAGCGACAAAATACCTTAATCCCGCTTCATATTCTGTACATGAAACTTGACCCAGAGATGCCCAGTGTTCTGATCAAGGCAAATATTCTTATGGGTGATGACACTACAAGCAAAATTGGAACAAAGCTTGGAGCTTAGCTGCTGAACCTGTGAAGTTTCTAAAAGGATTTGCGGAGACAGAAGAAGGTGACTTTACATATGTGGAAAAATACCTTATGCGTGTGAAACGATTTCGGACTGCAACACATTTTACGATCTTCGGTACAGTGAGTTCAAGAGCTCAGTCCTGCTATATGACCTTCCACCGACTTCATATCCTGTGCGTGGACTGGACACATTAAAATAGAGTTCTACTTTATCAGAAGATGTGTAAATGTTTTGGATCATGCATTTGTAGAGAAAGATCCGTGTGAATTTGATTATGAAGATATTGATGGGGTGCTAAAACCTACAAAATGTCTGTGGGTATAGGCATTAGAACTTACATGTACCTGCAAAACCTGTGCTGCAAAAAGATGTCGGTCACTATGCTCTTCTCAAATGTTTAAACATTCTGCAAATGTACCACGAGTGATTGACGAAACAAATAAAGTGAACTATCAAAATGTGTCTTAAACAGGAGTGAAACATTTTCCTATTCAGATCATAAACACGGTTTTGTGCAATACATTAAAGGATTAAAAACCATTAATATGTGTTTCATTTCTTTATAGGTCTCTTCTTCCTCTATTATAGCCGCCATTTCGGAAAATGGCAGAAGGGTTGCTCTGAGGAGTTTTCTGTCTCTAGAAGTCTACTTGACCCCCAAAACTTATGCTTTGACACCAAAATGTAGTATATAGTTCTCATGGTTCCTGAATTACAACATCACTGCAACACAGCCGCCATTTTTAAAAATGCCGTCCAGACGAATTCTCCCCTGATCAGCAATGTCTACCCAGGCTAAATTGCTTCTCTGCTGACCCAAAAACACAAATCAAAAATGAAAATCTCTGGACAACATTTTTTTTTTTTTTACAGAGGTATATCCGGGGGCAGGGATTAACCAAATATGACTGCATGTTTTTCTAATTCTGGCTAAATTTCAGAGTTTCACAGTAGTCCAGAAAACGACCGTCAAAAATATTCAAAAGTTTATTTTCTCAGAGTTTACAATACTTGACATACATTTCAGCTAACACCTTTTACCCAACTGTGTCCAAAGTGAGGTGTCATGGTGTGCAAAATAACGATGGACTGGGATGCACCCAGAGTAATTGCCAGTGGTCGTTGAGATCAATGTTCCCTCTAATTATTTTCCTGTGTGTGCAGCAGTGTAAGGTCTCTGTGCGCTGCAGCCCAGGCTCTGTGCACCAAGAATCCGGCCATGTGTGTGGGGACAGCGAGAGGGGTTCCTGCTCAATTGTGCAGATAACTGACCTAGATACTGGACTGCAGGAGGCCTGGTGATGGGGCAGGCAGGGCAGAACTGGGAACCCAAAGCAGCCCTGGCAATTTTTCGGAAAGGGGGGGGGGCAAGGGTCAAGCACTACTGCTGAACAAAACCGGTCCCCAGCACTGCTGCTTTTGTTACTGGGGCCGATATTGGAGCATCACTGCAAAACTGCCTCCAGTAACAAAATCGGCCCCCACTGCTCCTAAACTGGCACCCACCCTTCCAGTCTCTTGGGCAAACGCCCGATGCCTGCTACAGACAGTCGGGCCATGGGTAAGTTCTTCGTCTTGGTGACTGGCATACACTGTTTGTATCATGTTGGAAATGAACAGGTGCAGTGTAGAGCATCTGCAATAACATCAAAGCTACACTAATATACTTTAAGAAACCAGGGCAACCTGCCTCATTCCATAGCACCAGTTAACCTCTGGTTTCCTAACTAACTACAAAGCAGCGGCTGAGGGACATCTTAAAGATTTTAAGGGCCGTTGGTGAAACATATTTAGGGAGCCCCTGTGCTGATCACCTCTGAATTTATGGTTCAGTTTCAGCTCTCTTGTGTGCTCTTTGGCCACATCACAAACAGTGCACAGACACACAGGTTCAAATTCTAAATTTGTTTATAGTTAATATTCAGGGATAGTGATGTGTTTTCCAATATTGTAAAATAGTAGAAGCTCACTAATACTACTGCAAATAATCACTGTGACATCCTCCCATTTCTCATATCTGAGATCCTGTTTGGATCTAAAACAAACACTTTTTATGAATGGTGCATGAAATCAAAACACATTTGTCAAACTGTCTGTAACAGACTCTCACACATTACCCAGATTTAAAATAAAGTAAAAGAAAATGCTTTTTGTAACAACCGGGACCTGAGGCAAGGAGTGCGATGGTGCAGATATCTTATCATAGGGAGGCAGCCCCTCCTGGTAGAAGTGGGTGTTGCTGGGGAAGAGACCAACATTACAACACCCAAAATGGAGATCAATGTCCTAGTGCTTGACTGGAGTAACGTTTGTTTATTTGCCATTTTTTTGTTTTTTTTACTTTAAATCTCAACCCGCCCCTTCTCAAAGGCGTTACTGAGTTCTGCACCAATAACTCTTTCAATGCACCATTCTTTAGTCTATGTAGAGAATGACTTGGAGATGGTGGTGGCCTACCAAACAAAAAAAAATTACTTTTACTTCAGCTGGAAAAAAATCTAATACTCATATTTCCTGTCCCTTTTTTGTGGGATTGTCGTCGGTTTCAACTGCTTCAAATATCTTTACTCTAATTGGAGAATTATTTCAGGAAATAGCCCCATAACTGTCCAAGAAATACTTGGTGCAATAGCTGTAAACTAAGCATTCTACTCCAGATGAGACTTCCAGTGCTTTTGCCAACAGTTGGCACGAGGTCCCCAGAGGCACTCCTATCCCCCGCAGGCATACAGAACAGGAATCTCAGGTGGACATGTAAATATTAAAGTCCAATACAGAGACAGTCATCAGAAGAATCTGTGAGTATAACAAAAACTGCAGACTTACCTTGCTCTAGCGAAACTGTCCTCTTGAAGGTTCAACAAAAGGCTGTTTGAGCTCAGATACACTTTGTTTTGTGATTCTGCAATCGTTTTTGTAATATATAATACAAGTAACATTATACCTACAACAAGCCAGGACGATTGGCTTTGTCAATGGTTGTTAGCTGCAGAAGATAAATAAGCAACAACTAGGGCTTTGTTGGATCTAATATTGAAGATGCTTCCGTTCTGAAATGATGAGACTGTGAAAGAACTATAGCAAGTCTCTTTGCAGTTACAACAAAGGCTTTGAGCAGTTGTACTGCTGCAGATTTAAGATTTACCCGGAGGGTAAAAATGAAGAGCCCGATAGGGACCCGTCTCACCACCTGCTTTTAAGAACTGCAGATGCTGAGCACCGGCAGGGCCCCGACCACTTAAAGCCCTGGACTTGCTGCATGCCTTTTGTAAATAGAACGTGGCTCCTGGTAGATAGTGTGCATTTTTGAAAGTACACATGTTAATTGCAGCGTAGTTTATAGGCATGACAGGCGCTGCAGTTAACATGAATACTTTTTGAATAATGCACACAATCTGCCTGCAGCCACGCTCTATTAAGAAAGGGCACTTAGTAAGTCCAGAAGCACGTTGTACGCTTTCGCTATCACTAACATATATTAGTGATTGTAAAAGCACACGTCGTGCTTTAAGGCTTGCTGCATGCCTTTTGTTAATAGAGAGCAGCAGGTTGAGTGTCTTTTTTTAAGTTTTCATGTTAATTGGAGCACCCGACATACTAATACACGGGCTGCATTTAAGATGAAAACTTCCAAAAAGGCACACAATCTGCCTACAGCCGCGTCCTATAAACAAAAGGCACGCAGCAAGCCTAAAAGCAGGACGTGTGCTTTTACAATCACTAATATATGTTAGTGATTGTAAAAGCACACGTGGTGCCTATAGCATTAGCAATACCCAAAGAATGGCACACCATGTACTGACGTCGTAAGGACAGCAGATGGGAGTTGGACTCCTCAGAATTAAAAGCTGTAACCAGACTTTCACCCCTGATGTCAGCAGTGAGCACTAAACTCGCTGACCTGTCTTGGCGGTGAGATAAGCCCTGGAACAGATTTTACAGGAGGTCGCCGAGGGGCAGGTGGTATACAATATAGAGAAACACACCCCTAGGTGTGAACTGTAGATAGACGGTCAGGCATGCTTATTAAGGATGAGCTGTGGGGCTGATGGATTAGCAAGGTCTCCGTCCTATGGGGAAACAAGCAAACCTCTGAAATGCTCAGCGGGAGGTGCGTAAACCCACCTCAAGTATCCAATATATTCTCGCACTGTAGCCGTCCGATACGTGTATTTTTCACTACAAACCTCATATTATAGGGATGTGCAACACATGAGGGAGCCATGCTCCCCTTCATATGTCAGTACAGGGATTTTCCTGAATGGTCTTGTATTCCAGCCTTGTTGCTCTGTCGTGTACTTCCTATATTCCCAATAGGCTCTGCGCATTGGAATAATATAAACAGCAGTGTAGACGTAGGACTGAGGTCATCTAGGTCTCTACTAACTATATTAGACTTAATTCGTTTTGCCAGCTAGCTCAGAGGTCACTAGAAACTTTCTCGAGTAAACAAGGAGGTGTTAATTTCCCTGAATAGACAAGAAGGGATTAGCTTCTGACAACCGCATAAACATGACAACTTTGCTCCCTCAGAATAAAGAGTATATCTCTAGAGTCGTGTGAAAACAATAGACAGTTATTTTACTCAGTCAATTATGCATACTTAGTTTCACCAGAGTGCAGAGAAATAGAGAGACGGGCGTTTTCAATAAAAGGTGTTATTTATTGAGCAGTCTTCTTTCTCATGCAAGAGAAGTGAGTTGCCACAATTGCAATGTTTATCATGAAGTAAAGTGCGTACAGTAAAAGGAGTATTATGAAATAATACTGTAAAAGCATTGATATGGTTTCTTAGCCATATGATACTTTAAAATGGATAAAATATATACATACATAAAAACATTGACTAAAGTACTCAACTGGTGCTTCTAATATACACCTACCCCGGTGTACCTGACCTAAGCCTAATACGTGGGAAGGAGTAAGTAAGTTGCAGGTTAAGTTGGTTTTTTGCCAAGAATCTGAATCAAGAATTCTCTTAAGGATTTAGCCAGCTCCGTACCTTGGTTCTAGAATGTAGGAGGTCTTGTATCTCTCTCTCAGGACTCGATCTCCCTGCAACCCGCAAGGGTGACTGGAAACATCGGAGCTGGAATTTCTCAGCAGGAGAAAAAAGACAGCGTCTCTCTCAGTGCGTCAAATGGGAGGGTCGGCTTCCTTCGGCACTCGCATCGGGCAAGTAGATAGTCGCTCTGCTCCAAACCGGCATGTGTTTGCTTAAGGCAACTTTGGTATATTTATATACCTGGAAGGTGCAGGGTTTGAAGTAAGGTTGGACATAAGATGTCACTAAGAACTAACAGTTCTTTCTGGACTCCAGGAGTTCTTGTGCAAATCAAAACAAAAGCAGGGGGATTTCCCGTAAAAATATTGGAAGTGAAAAAAAATAATTTCGCTTTCAAGGGAAAAATAGTTCCAATTGTTTTCAGTACTTTCGTTTATCAAAAAAAAACCTGAAGGCCGAATTCAGAGTTCAGGGAACGCTGTGTGCTCGTTTGTTTTAAAAGTTATTCTCGTTGTTCGGAGAGAACATCATATCAGACAGGGTTGCGAAAAATTGGTCTACAACATCAGGTGAAAGTTCCACCAAGTTCGAAAATGCTATAATAGTGCATGTGAGAGAATCATTGCCATCATCGATGTTGGGATCAGCAATGCTCACAGAAGGTTGTATCTGTGTGGTGCTGCTTTCATCTCGTACTTCACAGCCACCTAGTCGTAATGGTGAAGTCTCAACAAATGCAGTCATAAGAATAGGTAGCCGCTGGGGACAACACGTTGCATGAGTCGTTACCGGACCTAGCAAAGTATCGAAATCCATTGGTACTGCTGATGGTAGTATAAGACAGACGTCCAACACGCATTCTTCTCCGCATAGCAGACATCGAAGCACAGGTAAGATGTAAACTTGCCAGATTGGTCTGAATGAAAGAAACCAGGTAATACTCAGATCTCTTAGCCGGGCAAAGCCGAGGACTTTAGTGATTCGGTCTCGGTAGCGCATTGCTAGGATCGTCTCTTTTATCGTAGCTGGAGTTTTGTGTGTGGCTTGGCTTGCCATATCGGAGCAGAAGGATCAAAAATAAAATTCCTGCTACGAGTCCCAAAAGAAAAGGCAGGCCGCCGAATAACGAATGCACAAAATTCGGGAAAATGCCCAGAACTGTTTCAAAGGGTGCTAACAGTCCCGAAAAAATTGTCTTAAATACATGTGCGATGCCACTGGTATCAGACATGTTTAAGATTTGACCTAACATTTCTACGAAATGCACGGGGCAATTTGTTGATAATAGGGAATATATCTCTGCCGCTGACCTTGCCACTTCGTCTTTCGACGAGGTTAAAGGCACAGTTGTCTGTAAAAGAATAGACTTCATTCTGCTTAAAGTATCAATTCGAATAGAAGATATTCAAAGAAGGCCATATTGCCGCCTCCATGTCTGGATTGCTGCTTGGATACAATACTTGCATACAGCAAGTGACCATGGAAGTAAAGCTCACGAGATAGGCTTTTCCTGGCACCATGCCACAACAGCTGTGGTCACTTATTAGAACGTAGCTGCTATTGGAAAGCTGTCTGAAAAATGGCTCTATCTGTGTTGCAGGAGGGCCATGCAGGTAACATGAAAGGTTATTTGATGAACCTTCGCAGGCTCCATGCAAGTTAATACCTCGACACAGAAGTGTACCGCTTAGTGATTTTTTACAATTATTACCACTAAGAAATACCTCTTTTTTCCCTTCACTATAACATTTGTGTGTATAAGGTAATTTGTATGTTGACTTGATGTATCCTTTACCCAACCTTTCATACAGGCCTGCTGGTATATATTTTTGGCAATACTTAAACTGGAAAGTTGTTATCGGAATTGTAATTGTTCCGTGTATTATCCATTCAATGACGGGTCTCTCTGACAATGTCAATGGTAATCTCTCAAATTTTTCAATGTTCAGAATCTTATAGTCTGCTCCTTTTTGTGCCAAACTGATTTGTTTATCAGTAAGGTTAAAGATAGCGAATAATCAGTTGCATGTTCATTTTGTGATGTTGACATCGCCACTTGCTATTCCCGTATACATATGTATCGACTTGCTGACAATGTGGATTGCTTTAATGACCTCAATAAAGTGTTTAATAAAAATAAAAAATAAATTAAAAAAAAGATAGCGAATAATGACGTTGTGTTGATTAAACGCCATGGCACGTAGCCTGAGCGCAGATTTTGCAACGTCCAGCCTAGCTGTACAATAGAACGTAATTGGGACTGACCATGTTATAATAGAGCAGGACTTGCTAATGCTACATCAATAGCATATGATACAATGCTGTCCAATGAATATATTCTGGAGGACAGAGTCCTCTACAGAAAGTGATTTTCCAAATTAATACAATCAATTTCTCGTATTTTTTCAGCAGTTTCAATTTGTGTTACTTTCCAAGCCTCGTTGTAAGCAGCGTATATACCGGCGTGTATGAAACGTTTTTGACGCTGTTTGCGTGGACCCAGTATGAAATAACGCAAGTCAGCACCGTCTTTAAGTAAAGTCAAGTGTTGCTTAATTTCAGCCAGTGTGGATTTCTGTAGCCATTCGAGGCATAGTTTCCCTACACTCTAGGTTGTAACTATCCCTGGATGTTGTCTCTGGGAATATCTTGGGTCTGGCCTGTTCTGTTTTAACCCCTGTGTTTTGTTCAGGAATCTATCTTGACAGTTATTTGTGTCTATCGGCCAGATCAACCATTTTTTCCAATCAGGATTTGTTCTGTTTTGGTGAAAAATATGGGATACGTCTATCTCTACATCTGTAGTGCTATTACTATCAGGTATGGGCTTCGGAATAGACGGTTTATTTAAGTCTTTTATCTTGGCTAAACCAAGACAGGTTGTTTGTTGAATGGTGTCATTCAGGAATATTATCTGTTCTGGGATCATGCAGGCTCTAAATAATGCTTCTAAACCTTGTACCTGCCAGTCTTTTGTACCCCAGATGGTTTTTGTTTCAATGTTTTTCCAATATTCAAAACCAAATGTAGACCTTTTATCATAAAACTTTTCAGAATAAATCAATTTAGTATATGTCAACATTGTTTTCATTCATGTCTTAATTAACATTTTAAAATAAAATGTTTCTGGATCACTGTTAAACCCTGAGAAGTGTTGCGATTTCTCATAAAATGTTTTTGAACTGCCTTTTGGCTGTGTTGGACAATGTTCCCATTTGGTTATGATTAAAAACATTTTTAGGTTGAGCAGATTTATGCAGATTTATGCAAATAGTGATGACCAAAATGATTATAACAGTACATTTCTTCATAATTTGATGAACCCTGCAAATAATCATGTTCTGTGAATGTAGCTGACATTACTAAATCTGACATCATATTATTAATATTTTCAAAGTCCCAATCATCAGAGAAAGTGCTTGGTTTTTACAAAGTCACTTAATGAAACCTTGAGCTGGTGTAGATATTTCAAGAGCTCAATCGGGCCATAAATGTCATAATCAGTTTTGTCCCATGCTACCCCACCGGGTATTGGATTGGCTGTGATGTTCACTGATGACAGTTCTCTTTTCTTGATGTGAGATGATGTGTGAGCAGGGGTGTGGAATTTAATAAAATATCTACTTGTCCATGGGGCAGGCTGCTTAATAAATCTACTTGTCCTGTAACAAAATCCACTTGTCCCCTTTGTGCTATGTAATGTGGCAACAAATTACGCAACAATCTCATTATATAAGAGTTCTGATATAGCCACTCTGATTATGCCAGGGTTCATTCTATAGTAGTGTTTGAATACAAGCACTTCCCTTATGCTGCTATGTTTCTGCAGGTCTACATACTGGGGCTGAAGGTAGTGGTAAGCAATAGTTCCAGGGTTGGAATGCCCTTTTTAGTCTGTGCAAACCTACTAACGTGCATGTTTTAAGGGTTTTCACCAATTCTTCTCTAATCATTTCCCATACTGAGAACGGTTGGAAATGTGCTACTGACAGTGGCAGACTTAAAACTTCTTCCAGGGGGAGGAGCTACGTTAGCAATCAAGATGGCCGCGTAAGCTCCCGGCTCCGCCGACCTCCGCCAGCAGCTCGTATATCCTGATATGGATCCTGAATCTGCACCAGACCTCCGTGTTCATGAGGTGTTCCTGAATCTAAAGGTGCAATCCCGAGATTTCCATCTTCTTGAATGATGAAGATACGCCGTGTTTTCATTCTCAGCCTAACCCAGCATGGAAGCCGGGGCCTCGATTTCTGACCCATCCGGGTTGGAGTTGAACAACATCGGCCGCGGGACTTGGGCTGCGTCCAGTCTCCCGAAGTGGGGCATATTCCGATCGTTTTGGATGGCGACACTGATCGGTTGATTCTGAGGATACAGCAGCATGACGCACCGGTTGCTGTGGTCGGGAGTCCGTCGCCCGGGGACTCTGCTAGCCAGCCGGGGTCGGCGGGCTTGGGCCCCTGCTTGCGGTGAAGGTGTCGATATTGCGATACTGAGAGCGCCCATCGTTGTCATTGGCTTTACGTGTGCCTGTTATCCCGGAGTAGTTCGACCTCCGGGGTTCGAGTCCTGCTCTGTCACTTCGCGAGAGGGGATGGAGCGGGCGGACGCTATGCCATCACTGCAAGCCGTAATGGCCGCCATTGGGGCGCTCCACTCACAGTTCTCCGCCATCATCCAGAAAATGATTGTAACAGTGGACGATATCTACCTGAGACCGGAATACGACCCTTCGGTAGGTTTTCAGCAAGCTGTGGTACCCGCGGTGCAGGGTGCGCTAGAGACGGAGGACCCCGTGCGGAAGCCGGATTTGATGTGTTTTGTCGGTTCCCAAATAACAGCCTGCGAGCTTGGAACTATCGTAAGCTCACCCGGCTCAATCCAGATACCGCCCAAGATTGACATGGACAGTTTTCTACTTTGTAATAAGTTTCTCAGTGACTATTGGAGTGATTCATTATCTTCCTACTTGGTTCAACCACGTTCTTGTGACTCATTTTTGGTGGACAGCTATCCTCATTTGCTTTGTGGACATCAAGAACTAATATTTTGGTTTCGATCCTACTGCACTGACTTGGACTTTTCTGAACACTCTGATTCTTCCATTGAGATGGCGGTACGGGCGAGAAGGGCTCGCACGAAAAATCGTAGTGGCCAGGGTTGAACTTGACTGCCTGGGTTTGATAAAATACCTTGATTCGATAAGGGAATTGTAACCTATAATGATGTGGGAGTCGGGTGGTTTTTGCTGACTCCCCCGGTTGGTCTATAATCATAGCTTTATATTGTCTTGATTATGTTTCGGGGTGGTCGCTTCTGGCGGGGGGTAAGGGAGACCGGGGGCATGCGTGATCTCTCCTCCTCCGCTCTTTTCCTTCTTTTAGGGTTAGTTCTTGGGCGACAGGCACGCTGCTAGTGGGGTTAGGCCGTAGCCATTGCAGGGGTGCCGGGTGTTTGTGATTTTGTCTTTATTTTGTTCTATGGCCTTTTTCTTCCTTCTTTCCTTTTACGAGAGGTGGGTTGTTTATCCTAAACTGATTTTCTCATTCATTTGGGTGCCTTCTCCGACCTTAATTATCCTGTATTTTGGCTGGATGGGTCTTGCAGACGGAAGTTAAACTGGGTTGTTTAGCACATTGTCTATCCCACTTTATATGCTTAACTATGTTGACGTCATATACTCCTGTGTATTTGTTTATCTGCGTTGCTGTATTTGCCCATCGACGACTGTACTATATTCTAAAGTATGACACCTTATATCTGTAATGCCTCCTCTTGTTTTCTTCAATAAAAAGACTTTAAAAAAAAAAAAAAAAATTCTTCCAGGGCTGGGAAAAAGTGGTTGGAGGAAAAGTGAACTTGAAAACATTCAGATTTTTACATAAGCAAATCTACACCTGCATATTTGCTCATGCTAAAATGCAGTTCAAATATTTTCTGGGAGTACTATTTCTTGGCCTACTTCTGTAAATTCTTGCGTATTCATGGAAACTGTACATATGCACGTAATGCAAGGATATATACCATGGATGCACTTTTGAGACTTTCTTTAATAATTGGGCCTCTAATTTGTCCTGGCTTTAACCATGACCTTTTGTTTTTTTTATTCTGTCTCTCTCTGTCGGTCTATAAGCTGGCGTCCCTGTAAGTGACAGTATTTTGCTCTTTTAGAAGGAGCATATTGGCACACAAAGTAGTCAGTCAAGTAATCTTTATTCGATTTAGTTAAAAATCATACAAAGAGCATAAAAAACATTTATGTACAAGTAAAATACAATTAAACGATTTCGTTTCATCTAATTCATGTGGCGAAGTATATCAGTTAAAACAAGATGAAAAAGAATATAAAAGACAGTTCATAGGGGAAGTTTTATAGTATCTTGCGTCATCTTGATCTAGCCGCCGCCACTAAAAAGTTAGCCATACAGAATGTGATGTGAGTGTTGCTCAGTGATTGAAGATAAAACATGGCTGGTCTCACTTGGGAGAAACCAGCTTCCCTTAGGACCGGTAACCAATATTTTTTCCTCTGTTCAGAAAAGAAATCACAAAACATAATAAAATGCATGGTGTCTTGTACAGAAAAATTATCGCAAGTACAGGGCGGTGCTGACTCTGGTTTCACCCAAGTGTTGAAACTTCCCAAATAAAAATGGATAAGATTAAATCTAAATTTATTTAAAAGGAACCTGTGAAATGGCTTGGTGACAAAACATAAATAGGGTTCTAGTGCGATTGAGTTTACTAACAAATAGTGTCGTCTTACTGTAGGCTTAAGCAGTTTCTTTTCCTCTCGGCACATTCTTGCCCTTAGCATAAATTGTTTTTTAATAATAACTACGTCTTGATTTGTTATGCCAGAGGGGTCTATAAAAAGTTCCGGCCGGCCCAAATCCGTAAAGGACTTCCTCAGGTAGGCCAGCCACGGAATTCTACTGCTATAATCTAGAGACATGACATCCTTCATTATCAAATGACAAAGTAGTTTTGTTCAGTGGCCAGAACCGCTGTGGCAATGTGTGCTGACCAACATTTATTTTTTTGTTTTGCTTTTGCCAATGCTTGTTAGAATGGTGAGGACCCAGCAGCTCCCACACTGTTAAGCTCTTACAAAACCCATGCCTAAACAAGTCACGCCTTGACAAAACCAAAAGGCTGACCACCAATTTCAGACCCACTAGCTTTGCCAATGCTTGTTTATTTTTGTTTTCCATATTCGTAGTTAAACTGGTTACACTGATATTCCATTCTGAATATTTTTGGGAAATACTAACATACATCAACATGTTACTAAATGATGCTACAAAGATACGGTACCTAAAATCTTACAGTAGTTTAGCTAAATGCTTTCTTTTCTTGCATGCATTTTTTTGTGAATGTTTTATTTTGAAAGCAAAGAATCATCGCTCTTGCTTCCAAGCTTATGCAAATATTTGCATATAATCAGAGAGCATTCTGGGGGCATTATACAGAGCCTTATATTACTAAACTTTGAAAAATGTGTGTACACTTTTATACTGGAACCACCGTCAGTAGTGCAGGCCTAGCTTAAAACATTTACTTTTAGTGCGCACCCTAATAATAAAGGCTTTGTGTTAATGAACCATATATACAAGCTTGAACAGCATTAACGCACATATTACATATAACACACACTTTACCTTAATTGTAGAGAATTCCCTTCCCTGTTCCACAATGTGGTACTGTAAACTGGCAGCCAAAGGGTTTGTGCTGCAGGGGGTTGGGGCCTACTTGGCCCAAGGACAAAATGCACATTAAAACTTGTTGCCCTTGACCCCAAACAATATGTCCGGGCGTCGGGCTATAGGAATTTAACATCCCTGTGTGTGAGGCTTTAGGACCAAGTTGATGTTCTGACTTGCTGTGTCCATTGTACTATATTTTCCATCAATAAATCTACCCAAACATAAAATCATGATGAGCCAAAGCAGGAGGAAAAGTACACCTAACACAATCCAAAATTCAATCCATGGAGAAATCAGATATGTTTCTTTGAGTTGATGAAAGAGTCCAGATGCAGTTCTGTCAATTGTTGGAATTGCTTTCGGATTTTCTTTAGTCTTTGGATCTTTCTTTGGTACATTAGTATAGTCCGATGCTACATCATTGTAGACAGGTGTTTGACGAACTGTTGCAATTTGGGTTTCAAGAGGCACAAGTTCCATGGCTTTGTTGCATAGTCCTTTTTTGTTCACTGCAGGTTTATCAAAAGTGATTAGTCTCTCAGTTTGAACCTCATGGATTGTAGCAAGGTTTGGTCTTCTGCTTCTTCTTGGGAGTCCACTGGGCCTACTACTTATTATTGGCCACATGATTGTGGTTTTACCAGGTCGATGGATACAACTCTGTTCTCCTTTTTACCAGCAAGGGGCGGTAGTACTACTGATCTTGTTCCGCTGACAGCTAAGACAGGTACAGGCCCAAATTCTTTCTTCACCGCGATCTTCTCTCTGACTAGATCTCCATTCTTTGGAATCCAGACAGGTCTTGCTGGGACAGGTGGTTTCTCTTCAGTGGCTGTTGGCTTTAACTTTATATTACTCAGACTTCTTGTTTCATTTAAGTCCTGTAAAACAGGCAAACTGTCTTTGATATCAAAGGCTTTTTCTTCTACCACTGAAGTCTGACAATTTAAGTCCTGGATGTGCATTCTAGTGCCGAACAATAGTTCGTATGGAGTGATAACTTTTAGAGAATTTCTTGGCAGATTGTTATGACTACGTTGGACACTTGTTAAATGTTTGACCCACCCATCACCCGAACCTAATACCCTCGCCGTTATAGATTGCTTTATGTCAAGGTTTTTTCCTTCTACTACCGCATTACCCTCAGGATGGAAGGGAGAAGAGTACCGCAATGCAATGCCCATGCTGGTCATGGCCTCTTTGTAAGCTCGAGAGCTAAACGCAGAACCCTGGTCAGAATGTAGCATGCCAATTGCCAATTCCAATTCCAAAAATTCTTTATTTCGGCCACATGGGCCATAAAAGATGCAGTAGAATACAATACATATATATAAAAACACAATATTTACAAATAAAAATTTCTACTGGACCTGCATGGGGTAAGGGATACGAGGTAGTACAAGTTCAAGAGGACATTTTCTTCCTTATTATCCATGCTGCCATTAGAAATTTGGAAACAGCAAAGACAATATGGCCCAGAGTATTGGTTTTCATGACCCTGTAGGCCTGTAGGTACTTCCTAAAGCCCAGATTCCGACACAAAGGTGCTATCCAACGCCTCCTCGGTCTCTGGTAAGCATGGCAACCAAACATTATGTGCAGATCATCTTCATCATGGGCTTTACAGCATGGACAGAGTTTGTCACCCCCTGTGGACCATTTGTAGGTAAATACTTTGGTGGGGAGTGCACCAAACATCCATTGCAGGAACAGTTTCCTCGCCAAGAGAGGAAAAATAAAATCCATAAAAGGTTCAAACACATATGAATTTTTGGATTCCATAAAACGTCCCGTCAGGGTGCCACTATTATGAGCATTATCCATGTCAACGAGGTTTTTGTTCTTGTACAGCTGGGCAAGAGTTTTACGCGAAATCCTTTGACAGCCCTGAGCTGGGTCATCCCATAAGTCTGGCAAATTCAGGCTAAACAGTTCCGACTTGATAAAGGCCAGCCAGGGAATTTTGCAGTTGGCATTCAACCTCATAACATGAATAAGGTCCTGTCTATAATGATACAATTCCTCGGTGGTCCATATCCGATGCCAAAACTTCACAGGTTTCGACAGAAGATCCTCAGCAATAGAGGGAAGGCCCAAGTCTAGTCTTAAAGGGAGGAGTGGCGTACCTTGCGGGAGAGCAAGTAGGCGTCTCAGAAAGCTATTTTCCACTCCTGCCATAACCTTCCCTGCTTTATGTCCCCACAACTCACTGCCATAGATGGCTGCTGCCTTCGCTTGGGACCTGTATGTTTCCAGGGCCGGGCTTACAGGCTTAAAGGTGGACTTGTTAGCCACCTTCAGGAGTGCGCCCGATAGCTGGGAGAGTTTCAGCCTAGATCTCGCTACCTGGGAGTCCCATGATAAATTTTCTTGAAGTGTTACCCCCAGATATATAAAGGTCGAGACCCTCTCAAGACTAGTTTCCCCCAGTTTAGGATTGGGTCTAGTTTTGGTGGGGGGGTTGAAGATCATAAACTTAGTTTCTTCTGTGTTCACCTCCAACCCATGTTGCCGACAGAAAAGGCCAAAACCATTCACAATTCTCTGAATCCCCATGGGGGATTTGGAAAGCAGGAGGGTATCGTCAGCAAACATTATTGCCGGGACCCTCCTGCCTGCCAAAAGCGGGGCATCATTGTCTTTAACAGCGTCAAGATGTTGAATGACGCTGTTGATGTAAAGACAGAACAGGGTCGGGGCCAGGACACAGCCCTGTCTGACGCCTCGACGGACCGGGAATTTGCCCGAGAGCTTACCATCCCTCCCACACCTTACTTGTGCAAAGTTGTTCTCATGCAACCTGATGATGATACTAAGAAGGTGGGGGGGTACTCCTAGCTTTTGCAGAACCTCCCATAGCTTCCCTCTGGGGACTAGGTCAAAGGCTGACCTCAGGTCCACGAAGACCATGTACAGTCGTCCTCCCTCTAACGTTACCGTCTTCCAATATAGGAGAAGGAGGCGGAAGATTTGGTCCATGGTCGACGTGTTCTTCCTGAAGCCAGCCTGGAGGGGGCTCATGATGTCATTGTCCTCCACCCAGTCTAGGAGATGGTTAAGGATAAGGCGCGCAAAGAGCTTTTGGGGTACATCTATTAGGCTAATAGGCCTGTAGTTGGCGGGGAGCAGAGTAGATCCCTTCTTGTGCATTGGTACAATCTCTGCCCCCAGCCAGGACCCGGGGATCGCCATACCTCCTAGAATGGCATTAAAAAGGATGAGAAGGTATGGACCCCAGATGTCCGGGTGATGCCTAAAGAGATCCCCGGGTAACCTATCCAGACCTGGCGCCTTCCCCAACGGTAAATGCTCCAGGGCCGCCTCCACTTCCCCCAGGGATAGTTCCATGCCAAAGGCCTGGGATCCCAGGGGCGCTTGCAGGGCTGTATCAGGGCAGGGATTAATGTCTTGGTAGAGTACCCCAAAATGGGCCTCCCAGACCACGGGGGCAATGTTGGGTTCAATTGCTTTTTTGAGTTCCCCTATCCCATTATTTACAAGGGCCCAAAATTTCCGGGAGTCCCTAACTTTTAGGGCATCATGAAGGTCCTGCCAGTGGTTCCAGTCCCACTCGGTCCTGGCGGTCACCATCACTGATTTATAGTACTTCCTAAGGTCACGAACCTTGGCCTTATTTGACCCCTCTTTTATTGCAGCAATGAGCTCAGATTTTGCTGCCCTACAAGAGGAGGTATACCAGGTGGGAACGTGGGTCTTTTTCTTTCGAATTGGAACCACCGGGTGAAATACCTCAGCCAAATCCCTCACTAAATCCTGATGTATAATACCCAGTTTCTCATTATATTCTGGGGTTCTTGGTTCATTCAGAAGTACGTCCACCTCCATGAACCTTGGGACTGCCAACTCATATAACTTATTGATGGCCTCTTCTGAACTCACTAGCTTTCCCCACTTAACCCGGCGCCCATTTGTTGTAAGGAGCAATTCCCCCGTATCTTCCCCTCGGTTTGCTGGAGATATCCCCGCCGACGGCAGAGGGCACTGGATGTTTAAACAAAGGGCATTGTGGTCACTATCTGACCTATTTATTACCCTAAAGTCGAGGACGTTTGGCCAGAGTGTAATGTCCAACATGATATAATCTAGCCTCGACTCATGACCCCTTCTATTGAAAGTACACACTGAGGGGGTATCGGAAGGAGTACGACCATTACAGGCCCTCAGTGCGTAGTTCAGGGTAAGGGACATGAGTTGTATTGCTAGGGGGGACCAGGCTTTGGGGTGAGGAGAAGACGAGGGTGGGACCCCCCAGTGATCATCCTCGGCCATAAGGGCACCATCCAGTAAACCTTCCAGGGGTTCAAAGTGGCAATTGAAGTCTCCTCCAAGCACCACCTTGAGATCTCCCGGAAGCTGACCCAAAAAGGAGGACAGATCTTTTAGGGTCGGTGACTCATTTGGCGTGGCAACTGGTCACGAGTAGACATTAACAATGGCCCACGATGGTTTGCCAGGCCATGTGAGCCGAACACACTGAATGTCGTGCGAGAACGTATGTACCTGTTCCGCCTGGCACCCAGTGTGACTCGCAATCCAGATTGCCAAGCCACCTGATGGCCTCCCCCTCCCACTCCATTTGGCAGGGATTTCAAATATTTCAAACCCTCTCCTAGATTGGGTGTCCCTCGCCCATGTTTCCTGAAAAAGGAGGATATCACTGCCACCTACTAGATGATCCCACTCCGGTGAGCCTTCCTTGTTTGCAATTCCTGCCACATTCCAGGAGAGAATTCTCATCCCTGGATCAAGTGGTAGAATACCTTGGCCTCCAATAGGAGGTTGCGCAGTGACTATGGATGGGTAAGTGTCTGGCGAGACAATGCTGCAAACCGCGACGGCGGGAGGCCCGACCAACTCCGCCGCCCCAGGTTGCAAGATATCATCAGACCCGGTGTTAGGTGGAGGTCCCTGTTGACCCAGACTATCGTCCGTGATATCCGTTCGATCTTTAGCGGTATCCTGCCGGGCGTGTTCAGTTACCGGGGCTGTACTCAATCCCACCCGACTTTGCACCTCATCCACCATCTTCCCAGGACCAAGAGAAGTCTCCCCGGTTTGTGGCAATTGCGTATGTGCCGATAAAGACTCGCAAATCTTTGTATAACAGTTCTGGCGTCAGCCAAGCGCTGGGGCCTACATTTTAAGTGAATCTAGTCTTAATATTTATGGGAACGCATATCTCCGGCTGGATTTCTGCGTATAGATAGCCTGATGCTTTCTAATAAAGGAGTCCTGGCAGTAGCCTGGTCCGGTTCACAACTGCGATCTCTGTTGCAGTCTGGACAATC
This sequence comes from Lissotriton helveticus, assembly GCF_964261635.1. NCBI lineage: Eukaryota > Metazoa > Chordata > Amphibia > Caudata > Salamandridae > Lissotriton > Lissotriton helveticus. The sequence continues at coordinate 1,911,607,340 of NC_136057.1, forward strand.
CTTTGCAAATTTTTAATTTTGCAGGCTCATCCCCGGCCACCAGTATTCTGATTGTAATTCTTTTAGAGCTTTCACGATCTCTTGGTGCCTCAGACCCTGTCCTATGTGTGCTTCTTGAATCAAGTAAGCCCTCCGGTTCGTGTTTGGAATTACTCTATCCCCACTCCAGGGATTTGAGCAAAAGGAACGGAGTTTGCATCAATTATGTATGTATTATTGAGTGGATAGTCGAGAGGTAATGCTGCATAGTCTCCTTTTAATGAGGCTTTTACCGCCAGCACAGTTTCTCCGTCTATGTGTTTTTTAGAACGCTTTTTTGTGGCTACGGAAGCCAGTTGAACCGCTGCCGCTGTGGCTCTGTTAGCCAATGAATTCCCTGCAACGTGAACGCCATCACGTTGATGACTCAGTGTATGTATCACGTGAGTCTTTTGTAGTTCTTTCTGTAAAAGAACTACTTGTTCCCAAAGCTTGTTATGCTTTATTGTGGCACCGTTGTCATCTTTGTAACCGTTTTTGATCCATGTCTGCATGTCATTATTGTAAGACCTGACGCAGTAATGCGAATCGCACACTATTAGTGTGGGGAATTCGCGATCGGCATTTTCAAGCGCCATCTTTAAAGATCTTATTTCTGCTCGCTGAGCTGTACAGTTTGAGTGATTCAGTTTTGGTGATTATCGGTCTGAATTTACCTAAGCTCCAGCAACCTTTAACAATCGCGCACGCTGCATTGTTGGATTTTTTATCCACATTGTACTGTTGTGCAAATCTATCCATGTAGATAACACATGTGTATTGTTCGAGAGGCAGAATTTCGATTGGCAGAGGATATTCTTCTTCATATTCTAGATCTTCTAGTTTTTTTCATTTTCGGATCAAAAGCGTGTTTCACGTCTTCTGCAGCAAGAGAATTTTCCCATTGTATCCATTTTGGATCTAATGCCACAGCATTTGGAATGCGTGGTCTTGTCACTGCCTCAATGGCTGATCCTGCTGTTAAAACAGATATGTTTCTTCCTTGGACTAGGGCTCTTTCTTTTGCTACAGCAGTTTGAACCGCAGTTAGAATTTTTTCAGTAGAACTGAATTTCATTTCAGCTTGTGTGTACAAATGTGATTTGTAAGCTATTGGTACCGTTTCTCCCTCATTAGGTCAGGTATGTCAATCCGCATCTTCCTGGGATGACTCAGATTACAAGGTTGCGTTCAATTGCGCGTGTTTGCAGTTTTGTTTTAGTTAACATGTCTGTTTGTAATGATCTTGAAATTTCTGTGTGTTTCTGAGTCCAATTAATTGGTTTGAAAATCAGGTTTTATTAATTCATAGAGATGTTTAACCCTCTCTGCATAATTTAGAATGTATGTTCTTCCGAAATTCAGGAAACCTAGTATTGATTGTAAGTTCTTCAGCGTTTTTGGAGCTTGGAGTACAGCACATTCCTCTAAGAAATTGTCTGCCAGGCTTTTGCCTTCACTTGATAATTCATATCCTAAAAAACAGGACAGTTAGATGAGCAATTCGTGACTTTTTAAAGTTGAATTTATACCCTTCAGCTGCGAACCAAAGTATTATGGTGTTCACTCTTTTCAAGTGAGTCTCCAGGTCATCATCTGTGAGATAGATGTCATTGACATAAGATAATGCCTCATCATCATATATTTGTAGTAACTCTGTTACCCTTGCTGAGAATAATCCTGGGCGCTTCTTGAATCCCTGTGGCAGTCGACAGAATTGTTTTGCGACCCCATTGTTGAGAAAGCGGTCAAATACCTGCTTTCAAGTGCAATGTTTTGACAAAAGAAACCATTTGAGATATCTAATGTTTTATATTTTTTGCGCACGATGTTATTCATTAGTGCTGCACTGTAAGAGTTTTGTACTGCAAATGTTTTACAGCAAGAGTTTAGGTGTCTGTAGTCCAAAACTAGATATGAATCGTCTGGCTTGGAGACAGGAAACAAAGGATTGTTCATTTGTGAGGTGCATGTTTCAATCACCCCCTGATATTCAAGTTGATCTAAGATCTCCCCGACTTGCTTTTTAGCTTCTTGTTTAACAGGATACTGCCTTTGTGCAGTTGGTTGACTTTTTAACTGGATTTTATGGTGAGGAGAATCCTCATCCCATCCTACATGATTTTTATATAATGCAGGAGCTTGAGCTACTGCCCATTTTCTTGCAAATGTGTATTTTTTGTGAATTGGAATTTGATTTGAGAAGGTAGGCATAATCATTTCTTCGCCATGAGGGCACTCCCTGACAAACTCTGGTGGCCAGTCTCTCAGCTAACAGGATGTCATAGCCTTTCGAAAGGTTATCCCAAAAGAGACCCTTTATTTTCCTAGTTTTGTCCCCCTCTATACGCAATGTTATTTCATATAATTTATGGGGTTTGCTAACTCTGGTGTCTGCAGTTTCCACTTGAATGTGTTCATTCGTGTCCACTGTCTCCAGAAGATTCATCACGATCTTGCGAGCTATGGTCACTTCTGCTGCGCTGTCTAGCATTGTCTGGGCCCACTCTCCGTTTTTCAGTTGTGTCCTCAGAATCCTCGGCATGTTTTATTTTAATACTGGCTACCTTCTTTTTTGGAAATTGTAATTTTTTACTTTGATGAGCAGGTTCCTTGTCTTTGGACTTGACGGGCTCTTCCTTGTGTTCTGACCGTCCTCTTCTTTCCGCTTTCTGTGAGGAGGTCTGAAAAGATCGAGAGGGACGTGTATCAATATCTTGATATCTGTCAGGTTTTCTCAATTTTTCCCTATCTCTAAGGTTGTATCTTTCCTCAGAGGGCTCCCTCTGGGGAGACTTGCCTCCTCTTTCTGGAGATCTCTCTCTCCGTTGAGGAGACCTTCCTCTGGACTGAAAACGTTTTTCTCTGGGAGTGGATTGTTTATTACCCTCCCAACTCTTTTTTGGAGTGTTTAGATTATTCTTAATAAATGTTTTTTCAGGATTTTCAATTAGTTGAGGTTTTAGTGGTTTCCCACCCAAACTATCTCTACCTAGTTCTTCATAGGATTTTTCTATGATTCTGGCAAGTTCAAAAGGTTGTTCTGCTATATCTGTTTCTTTCAATTTCTGGCAGATCGCCACAGATGCTGCTTCTCCTTTTATGTTGGCTAGTAATATAGCCGAGACTTGCTTAAAGTCTTTCAGTAATTTCATACCTAGAGTTAAAGCAGGTTCTGGACCATATTCATTTTGAATCTGTCTTAGTACGTCTGGTATAACCGCCATGGACGGAACACCATGTGTTTTTGTGTAAATAGAAGCAAAGACTGTGCCCCAAGTGTCACAGTCCTCCACATGTGGTGCGATCCCCATTGGAAGACAGATAGTCAGAATTCTGTGTTTTTCATGAGGTGTAGTATCAGGAAATACTGCCTCTATTTTAGTGATTTTCTGAGCTAACCAGAATGGAATTTGTTCCCGTTTTGCGGGTATTTTGCCAATGGCCGATTGTATATTCTGTGGTGTGATTTTATTTGTGTTCCCCTGGTGAGGGGTGTGCTGTGGAATTTTTATATCTGGTTGGAATTTTGAAGTACTCATGACATATTGGACCAATTGTCTATGTATTTTAATTAGTAGTTTTAGCTGAGCTAAAAGTTCCCGGTCTGACATTTTTTCAATGTCGGGATGTGCTGTGTAGCTGGCTAGAACTGGCCACGTGGCTCCTGGTCTACCTAGTGGACCGAGCCTGGTGATGTGATTTTGATGTTTTAGGGCGCCATTAAACCAGAGCAGGTGTTCTTGGTAAGTTAGTGGGATTTCAACGTCCTCGAAAGGAGCGTATTCCTCTGGAGATTCCTCTATTTTGTAATAGTGGAAGAATTGTGTTACAGAGTTTGCTGCTGGAAAATGTATCCATGAATAGAATACCTCTGTCTGCCGATATTCATGAGCCTCTACCACGAATATGACTGTACCACCTCTCGGTGATAGTCCATTCTCTATAAATTTAAGAGTTATAGTTCTTCTTACATTTACCGGAATGATTATAGCATACGGGTCTTCATCTCGGAGACTTGTGTCATCCGCTAGGAGTTGAGCTGCTATTCTTGCTCTCTCACTTTCATCATCACTTTCTCCCATTTTACTGAAAGAAAGTTTTGTTGCAGATCAAGTTTCAAGGAAACAAAGATTAGGTGCACAATATTTTGGAACACTGTATCCTTCAACGTTGACTAAACCAAAAACTAATACATAGAAATCTCTTCCTACTAAGTTCCGGCGGATATTAACCTTTTACCCACTCCAGACGTCTTTTGGAGTTTTTACGGGAAAAGGGGTCTGTGTGAAAAAGCACGACTGAGTTACTCTAATGTCTTGCGTTAGATTATCGCCTTACCAAACGTTGGGCGCCATGTAGTGTAGTTCCTATATTCCCAAAAGGCTCTGCGCATTGGAATAATATAAACAGCAGTGTAGACGTAGGACTGAGGTCATCTAGGTCTCTAATGACTATATTAGACTTAATTCGTTTTGCCAGCTAGCTCAGAGGTCACTAGAAACTTTCTCGAGTAAACGAGGTGTTAATTTAGCCGAATAGACAAGGGATTAGCTTCTGACAACCGCATAAACATGACAACTTTGCTCCCTCAGAATAAAGAGTATATCTCTAGAGTCGTGTGAAAACAATAGACAGTTATTTTACTCAGTCAATTATGCATACTTAGTTTCACCAGAGTGCAGAGAAATAGAGAGACGGGCGTTTTCAAAAAAAGGTGTTATTTATTGAGCAGTCTTCTTTCTCATGCAAGAGAAGTGAGTTGCCACAAGTGCAATACTTATCATGAAGTAAAGTGCGTACAGTAAAAGGAGTATTATGAAATAATACTGTAAAAGCATTGATATGGTTTCTTAGCCATATGATACTTTAAAATGGATAAAATATATACATACATAAAAACTGACTAACGTACTCAACTGGTGCTTCTAATATACGCCTACCCCGGTGTACCTGACCTAAGCCTAATACGTGGGAAGGAGTAAGTAAGTTGCAGTTTAAGTTAAGTTGGTTTTTTGCCAAGAATCTGAATCAAGAATTCCCTTAAGGATTTAGTCAGTTCCGTACCTTGGTTTTAGAATGTAGGAGGTCTTGTATCTCTCTCTCAGGACTCGCTATCCCAGCAACCCGCAAGGGTGACTGGAAACACCGGAGCTGGAATTTCTCGGCAGGAGAAAAGACAGCGTCTCTCTCAGTGTGTCAAATGGGAGGGTCGGCTTCCTTCGGCACTCGCATCAGCTGGGCGTCGGGCAAGTAGATAGCCGCTCTGCTCCAAACCACCGTGTGTTTGCTTAAGGCAACATTGGTATATTTATACCTGGAAGGTGCCGGGTTTGACGTAAGGTTGGACATAAGACGTCACTAAGAACTAACAGTTCTTTCTGGACTCCAGGAGTTCTTGTGCAAATCAAAACAAAAGCAGGGGGATTTCCCGGGCTGCTGGAGGCTTGGTTTGTTCCAAGAACGCGTTGTACTTTCTAGGAGTCTATGGGAGTAGCCGTGCCGTATTTGGACTGCATGGGCTATGACTAGATATGGACATGATTCCTATGCCTTTATAAGGATATGTTTTGTTATAACCGTATAAGTCATGAATCGGGGATATCTTGATTAGGGTCCTAGATAGATTCACAACAGCTCCTTTATCCATACTCTTTCGCGAGTGCCTGGCGTGTGTAAAATCAGTGTTCCGGCTCACCCAAGTGATAGGAGATATAGACGTGCCCTTTCTTCATGGAGATATAGACGTGCCCTTTCTTCATGGAGATCAGCTGGGGCAGATTGTCTGTTTTTTTTTTTTAAAGTATTCATGTTGATAGCTGCGCCTGTCATGCTTCTACAGGGCGCTGCGATTACCATGAACACCCATCTCTTAGGATCTACCTATCGCCCTCCATCTACCTACCTACCTATCGCCCTCACGCTATCTACCTATCGCCCTCACGCTATCTACCTATCGCCCTCACGCTATCTACCTATCGCCCTCACGCTATCTACCTATCGCCCTCACGCTATCTACCTATCGCCCTCACGCTATCTACCTATCGCCCTCACGCTATCTACCTATCGCCCTCACGCTATCTACCTATCGCCCTCACGCTATCTACCTATCGCCCTCACGCTATCTACCTATCGCCCTCACGCTATCTACCTATCGCCCTCACGCTATCTACCTATCGCCCTCACTCTATGTACCTATCGCACTCACTCTATGTACCTATCGCACTCGGGGGGGCGTGGCTTAGCAAAATGGCCGGCTAGACGCGTTATCGTCCAGCTCCTGCCCTAGTGTCCCCTAAATCCTGCATTATCCTAACACTAGTTGAATTTTATTGGTGCTCCTGAGGAGAGAAGCTCCCCCGGACCTCGACAGCAGGCCCTTACTGATTGCTTCACCGCCGGCGACTATGGGAGACCCGGTGACCCGCGGCGATCCCGCCTGCAGTAGGGCCTGGAAGATGGCGGCCGCCGCGCAGAGAAGCAACGCCTCTGGCCGGTGAGAGACGGGAGCCCCGGCGGAACAACAGTACCCCCTGCAGAGGCGGTCGGGAGGTCGCGCAGCCCCCCGGTGCCTTTGGGGGCAGCGGAGGGTGAGCCAGAGCGGCTGCTAGGTGTGCCGCAACGGTCCCTGGAGTGAGCCCTTACGCGAGGCTGAGGAGGTGAAGCCTACGTGCACCCGGGCAGCATTGGCGCACCGCGGGATCACAGACATACCCGGGCACTCCGGCCCGAGAGACAGCCCCCCTAATCGGGGTGAGACGGGGGCCCCGGAGGAGCAACGATACCCCCTGCGGAGGCAGCCGGGAGGGCGGGAGGCCCCCCCGGTGACCAGCGGGAGCGGCGGAGGACGAGAGAGCGCCGCAGCGGACCACGGGGTGAGGCCTACGCGCATTCTGGCAACATCGGAGCACTGGCAAGGCGGCCGCAGACGGAGCCCGCGAGGACTGGGCGACCTGGGTCTTCAGTTTCCTTCTTTCCCACCCCCCCCACGCCCCGGCTCACTGGGATTGCGGTTTTGCGGACATATCTGGGGCTGCACCCAGGCCCGAGTGGGACCCTGCGCATCGAGGCCCCCCCCCCCAACGCGGCGGGGCGACGTACTCCGGCCCCCTATGGAGACGGTGGGGACACGCTCCGCGACTGAGTGACTGCCTGGGAGGCACGGAGCTGGTGTGGCCTGCGCACTTTCCTGAGGCCCGGTGAACGCTGCAACTCTCGCATTCCCCCACCGGCAAGGGGCCAGACCCTGTCCCCGCCCCCCCCCCCCCCCCGCTCCTGGGCAGCGCGTCGCTGAGGGAGCCTCTGCAGATCCGATAGTGGGTGCTGGGGTTCGGCACGGAGCCCGTCCTACCAATAGAGCTGATCGACGCCGCTGTCACACCTCTGGTGAACTGCCCGGTGGAGCGCCCTTGGAAGGTCCTATGGTCATGGGAAAGGACCGTCCGCTACGAAGAGCCCAAGCAAATAAGATTGTGCAATACACGGTCCCGGGTCCTCCGGCGGTGGAGCGTCCCAGCCTGGACCGGAGGATGAAGGCCCACCCAGATACTGCTGCCCAGGACAAGGCCGATATTCTGGCGGCGATCCGTGACTCCAGAGTGGCGCTGGAGAGCAAAATGGACGGCATGGCCATGGATATCAACCATTTACGTCTTGACCTCCGGAAGGTAGCGGACAGGGTCACCAACACGGAGGGGGATTTAACCGAATTGCACTCCGAGGTCCAGCAGCTGAAGGAAACAGTGGCGGCTCTCCAGGAACATACAGCCCGCTTGGAGGATCGAGCTGAGGACGCTGAAGGCCGGTCCCGGAGGAATAATCTCCGCTTTCTGGGATTTCCCGAATCCACGGAGCAGCAGCGGCGGACCTCTTCCTGGAAGACTGGATCGGCAAGGCCTTCCCAAACCTGCGACTGTCCAAAATGTTTGCAATAGAGAGGGCCCACAGAACCCTGGGGCCGCCGCCGAAGCCAGGAGCCCCGCCAAGGGCCATAATAGCCAGTTTCTTCAACTTTAGGGACCGGGACATGATCCTACAACATATCCGCAAGTCCAGACCGCCTAGGTATGATAACCACGACATCCGCATTTTTCCAGACTATACCAAAAAGGTACAAAACCTCCGGAATGACTTCTTACAAGTTAAACGCCGAATGCGGAGCCACAGTATCAAGTACAGTCTGCTTTTCCCAGCCGGGCTCCAAGTGCAACACGACGCCGGAACCCTTTTTTTCGACCACCCGACGAACGCGGAGGAATGGATGGACTCGTTGGGCCTGGAGGATCACGAACACGCACAGGGCTGGCAGGGGCAGAGGCGGCAGAATGCCAGACGGCGGAGCCAATGTCGCGGAGAGGAAAGCCAGCCCCTGGGGGGACGCGCTGCGACACAAAGCCGTATCACGGTGGGCCCGGATGGTACCCTCCGGGAGGAACTGGAGGAGATCCCAACCCAGAACCAATTCTCCCCTCTTTGTTTGGTGAAGGAAACGCAATCAGACTCAGGGGGTGCTGCCGGCTCAGCTACTGACCCGCCGCAAGTCGCTTGACTGGTAAATCTGATGGATCGTATCTGATGCGGGGGGGTTATGGACATTGTGAGTATTTTCTATATCTTGTTATGGGGGGGATCCCTGGAACCTGATGGACTGGACATGGGACTGTTTCCTGGAGTTCTGGGAACAACGTAAAGGAGGGAGGGGGAGCTGTAGACCTGTTGCCCCTAGTGATTGTATTATTGTGCAAAGTTTCAACTTTAAGTGGCCGATTGTAGAGTGTCGCTGCGACCGGCTAGGCCTCGGCCGGGCGGCACCAGACAATTGGTTGACGGTTCAAATAAGGGGTGCGGGGAGGGGTTTTCTTTCTTGTTTTTTTCTTTGGATTACTGTGTTTTTCAATGCGCCGTTTCATAACGCACAGAGAGAAAGTTGGTTTCTATTTTCTAAGTGTGATTTGAACGGGGAGGGTCCGTGGGGGGGGGGGGGGGGGGGGGGGGGAGGGGGAAGAGTTTTTTTTTGGGCGGGGTTCTGGGTCTCCTGACCAGGTTTGGATTTGGAGATGCGGTACTACCGCCTGTGGGTGGGAAATGTTGGGGTTCCTTGTTTGGATTTAGAGGGGGATGCTGCCGGGTTATTTTATACTTTAGCTTTGCAATGTTTAAGTTGTCTGCTTTATGGAGGGTCATGTCTCGCTGCGGGGAAGGTTCCAATGGGTGCCAGATGGGAGCTGCGCGGTAGAAAAGTGCTAACCCATGGTAAGTGATACATGTAAATACAAACTACTGACGTGGAATGTTAGGGGGCTCGATAATATGGTTAAACGGATCAGAGTAGCCACTATCTCCGGCGCTATGGGGTCAGCTTTGCGTTGCTCCAGGAAACACACCTTTGGGGGGGACTGCCTTAAGTAAGTCCAGCGTAGGTGGCGTGGCCAGTTTTTTGCCACGTCTTACTCCGGGTTTGCCAGAGGGGCTGTCATTTGGGTGGCACCGGGGGTCCCCTTTAAGGCCACACACACAAAATTAGATCCGGAAGGCCGGTTCGTAATCGTGGTTTGTACTCTGGATGGGCGTAGTGTGTGCCTGGTGAATGTCTACGCCCCAAATACAGACGATGGGGAGTTTTTAGGTCAAGTACTGGGACAAATAGATATAGACCCAGACACAGAGCTCCTAGTGGCAGGGGATTTTAATTGTGCACTGCATGGAGATTTGGACAGATGCCCCCCAAAGTTAGACGCCAAACCTAAAATTAGAGAGGCAATGACCCAGATGCTTCACAGTTATGACCTGATAGATGCGTGGAGGCACCGCAACCCTGCTCACCGGGTGTATGCGTGCTACACGCCTGCTGCCAACACACACAGTAGACTGGATTACTTCTTCCTACAGGGCTGGGTTATGGACCGGGTGGACGAGATCCACTACCTGGCGCGCTACCTCTCTGACCATTCTCCGCACCTGCTCACATACTTGGTGGGCGGACCTCGGCCCAGGATCCCACTCTGGAGACTCAATACGGAGGCCTTCGGGGATCCCACGTATAAGGAGACTATCTCGCAAAGCCTCGGGCCTTATCTGGAAGTCAATTGGGGGTCGGTCACCATGAGGGCGACTGAGTGGGACGCCATGAAAGTGGTCATTCGGGGGACATGCATGTCCACTGAGGTAGGGGTGAAACGGGTGCTGAAGCGAGAGCTCAGGCAGCACGAGGACCGCTTGGCGGAGTTGGAAAGGGCCACAGACAAAGAACAACGGCCTGAATGGACGGCCACGCGACAGCAATTAGGGGACACATGGGCCTCGCTAGGCAAATTTAATAGGGCAGCCAGCAGGCGGAGGTGGTACACGGAGGGCGACAAAGCAGGTAAACTGTTGGCGCATCTGATACGGGCAGAAACCCAACCTCACCCAATCCTGGTGTTGCGGAATGGTTCGGGCCGGATCGTATATACCAAACAGGTGATTAACGAGGCGTTCCGATCCCATTTATGCACAATATACTCGGAATCGCAGCCCTCAGCGGGCGCCGAAAGTATAGAGGTGTACCTCGAGGGGATACAGTTGCCCAAGATTGAGGCGAATAGCCAGGAGGCCATGGGGGGACCACTCCGTGAGGAGGAACTGCGGGCTGCAATAGCCCACCTGCAGACGGCAAAGTCCCCAGGGATGGACGGACTAACAGCCGAACTTTATAAAGAGTTCAAGGGGGGTTCTGGTCCCAAAGCTCCTTGAGGTGGCAATGGAGGCTTACGACCGGGGTTTGCTCCCGGATTCCATGCGGGCGGCAACGATCGTAATGATACCTAAGCCGGGTAAGGATCCTCTCCTCCCCGGATCCTATAGACCCATATCAATGTTGAATGTGGACCTGAAGATCATCAGCCAGGTGCTGGCTTCCAGACTCCTCCCCTACCAGTCAGGGTTCATCCCAGGACGGAACACCCTATGGAATATTCGTCGCCTGGCCCACGTCATGCGAACCTTAGAGGGACAGGCCAAACAAAACACGCTGGTCTTCCTGGATATCGAACAAGCGTTCGATTCGATCCGCTGGGCCTACCTCTGGAAGGTGCTTCTACGGCTGGGCCTGGGGGAGGGATTTGTAAAATGGGTACAGTTATTGTATACTAGGCCCGTGGCCAGGGTCCGCACCCATCGCTCCGTCTCGGACGAGATACCCATTTCGAGGGGGGACACGCCAAGGGTGCCCCCTCTCTCCCCTGCGCTTTGCTCTGGCAATGAAGCCATTGGCATGCCATCTTCGCACGGTTCTGCAGGGCCGGGGGCAGTGGAGCATGTGGTGTCTTTATATGCGGATGACGCCTTGGTCTATCTGAATCAACCGACGCAGTCACTGCCCATCTTGATGTCTGAGCTGCCACATTTTGCGACTGCCTCCGGCCTTGCAGTAAATAGGGCGAAATCCCAGCTTTATGCGATAGGGGAGAGGTCTGACTGGGAGGGGGTCCAACGCCCGGAGGTGGGGCTTCCCTGGGTAGACGACACACTGCGCTACTTGGGGATCTGGATTGGGCGGAACCCGACCGATTTTTTCCACAACAACATGGGACGGATAATCCGGGGTCTGAAGGGAAGCATTCCTTTCTGGAACACCCTTAAGATCTTCCTGATGGGGAAAATTGCTCTAACCAAGATGGTGGTCCTCCCGCGATGCCTGTACACAGTGCAGGTGTCCTTTTATGAGGTGCCGCATCGGATTTTTTGGGAATTGGATTCCCTCTTTGTCCTCCTGTTGTGGAACGGGAGGAGATGTAGGGTAAGTCTGGAGGTCCTGAAGCGTAGCTGGGGCGCGGGTGGACTGGAAGTCCCCGACCTAGAGTTGTACTATTTCGCGTCACAGCTACAGCATCTCATTGCATGGTTAGATACGGACCCCTCCTGGGAACGGTCCTTGCTGGCAGGGGCTTACGGAGATGGACAACTGGGAGCGCTCCTTTGGCAGGAGAGGGGATGGCGAGACCACATCCCCCCGCTGGTGCGGTTAGGGGCCGCAATGTGGGATCGTGTGGCACGTCGCCACATCGGCGGCACGCCGTTCGCCCCTGATATGGATATGTGGCTGAAGCCACCCTTCGCCCGGATTGCACGAGTCATGTCCATAGACAAATGGGTGGAGGGTGGTTGCCTGATGTTAGCCGATCTATACCCAAATGATAAATTCATCACCTACCAAGAGGCGGTCTCTACCTTCGGGTTGGGTCCGGAGCAATTTCTTCATTACGCCAAATTAGCGGCGACTGCACGAAAGTTATGGCTCTCGTTCCGGGAGGCTCCGGGGCATACCCATACCTTAGTCACTATGTTAGCAATGGCTGGGGGCCGGAAGTTTGTGACTCACCTCTACAGGGCTTTACGGGAGAATAAGAGGGTACGGCCGCTGACGATAGAAGACAAATGGCAGCAGGCGTGTCCGCAGGACATCACCCCCGTGAATGGGAAAAGATACACAAGAGTGTGAGGAAGGTGTCAGTGAGCAATCGCTTTAAACAAATTCAATATAATATTATACACATGACCTATCTTTCCCCTAAGCGACTCCAAATTATTGATAACTCCAGAGATTCCCGATGCCCGAGATGCCGTAGTCCCATGGCAGATTTCGTCCATATGGTGTGGGCGTGCCCTACTCTCCAATCCTATTGGACATCGGTTCTCGAGGTCTTGGCGAAGGTCTCGGGGTGGGTATTAGATCTGGATCTGCGCCCTTGTCTCCTGGGATTAATCCCCAGAGACCCCAAACGGAAAGTAAGCAGGCGGTTTCTCATACTGGGCCTGGTCACGGCTCGACGTCGTATTGCAATCCACTGGCTGTCCCCGCAGGGCCCGAGGTTGCAGAAATGGAAGGAGGACCTTCGGGAGTGGGCATTGGCAGAAGAGGTGCCTCATGTATGAGGCACACGAGAAGAGATGGGAAGCTGCCTGAGGTCCTACAGGCTTGGGGTGTGATGTTTCAGGAATTGGTGGGACTAGATACCCCATTGACGCAACACAGCCAGGATTCCACGAACACGGGAGCGGACCGGACCCAGGGTGGCGGGACACACGTTGACCCAGCATTGTAAAGTAGTGGCATAGACCCCATCTTTTTCTTATTCTTCCTCTTTTTGCGGACATCTTTTCCTACGTTCCTAGACCCGGCAGCAGAGGAGGGGGGGGGGGGGGAGTTTGGGGAGGGAGTAGGGTTTTGGAGAGTGGGAGGAGGGGGGACGGATGTGTTTCTAAGTTCTCCATTATTGTTTTTCTGGACGAGGTAACTGGATAAGTGGTGGACACTGCACTTCATTATACCCACCGTTGTTAAGAGATAGCTCAACTTCTGGACTTGATAGGTAGATTTTCACGCATAAGGCGACTCTGATGTAAGTTGTCGGTTTCAAAGGTGTGCACTTCGTTGATGCTTTGAATTGATATAAGTGTGTACCCTTGCCATGCACTCTTTGTCCAATAAAGGTTTTTGAAAATTAAAAAAAATATATATAAATTACCTATCGCACTCACTCCGTCTACCTATCGCACTCACTCCGTCTACCTATCGCACTCACTCCGTCTACCTATCGCACTCACTCCGTCTACCTATCGCACTCACTCCGTCTACCTATCGCATCACTGAGCATCACTCAGGGGCACCACAACATCACTGAACGCCACAGCATCACTCGTCGCCACCACATCACTCAGCGCCGCCACAGCATCAAAAGAGACCAAAGTCCAAGTGTGTGAAAAACAGTGGAACATCAGAAGAGCCTTGCGCTCAAAACTTTTTAAAAACTGTTATGCAGAGGTTCCTCTGGTCATCTGGTTACATCTACCATGTACAGATTTAAGGTGTATGAAGTATTGTGAGTGTGTGAATGTGTATGATTGGGTATGATATTTGTGTATTTATTATACACAGTCCAGGGACATTGTTGATTGTGTTTTTTTATAGGTATGTTTAAATAATATTGATTGTAAATGACCATATTTATTTTTTGTATTTGTTAAATTTTTGACTTTGAAATAATAGATAAAAGAAAAAAGTAAGAAATGAAGTGAAAAGAAATGAAATAATGAAGTGACATGAAAAAAATAAAGATAACGAGAAAAATAATTCCTTTGTTCAATTCACTGTTGCGAGACTCTATATATTAATGATTGATAAGAACTACGTCTGATTGTAAAGTATATGTAGACTATGAAGGAGGATATTTAGCAGTTTGTTGGTTCTTTCCCCTCTTCTCCCTAGTCTTTAAGTACTTCCAATAGAGAGGGTTCCCTATTTTGCGTAGTAACATCATGAGATGATTCCAGGCTTCTTTTTTCCGGATTCAAATCCTGGTAACATGCTGGGACGAAGGTATTCCTGGCGCTCAAAAAATGGCAGTTCAAAATGGGCTCACGGCTTGGTATGAACCTAGGAGAACACCAGGGAATGAGGCTTGGCATTGCGTATGTCTATTATAACAGGCCTTTCTTGGGTGAATGGGCTTGGCAGTGAGTATGTCGATTATACCAGGCCTTTCTTGGGGGAATGCGCCGTTGATGGCAAGCAAATTCAGTTATAGGCATCCTTCCTGGGCAAGGGGCAGGTCAAAGGTTGAGAGGGGCAGAGGGCACCATTTGTTGCTAGGGGAAGTAGACATGGTGAAGGTTAGCTCTTAGAAGATAAGATGCTAGTTGTTTTCTTTGGTGTGTTTCTGTGATTGCCCATCATTTTTTATTGGGAATTTGGAAAAATGCGGACTGTTCACAGAAATGTTACTTTTGAGAAATACATCTCATACAGAGCATTTGGTGCTTTGGTACAAACGTGCTGGTCAGCAAGTGAATATTCTGCTTTTCTTCTGCTTTGTGACTAATAAAACTTTGTCAACCATTAATGGTTTGAGAATCAAAATGATTTATTCATTTAGAAAAAGGTACTGAAGGGGTGGTTTTTGGAGGGTGATGGAGGGTTAGACACATGCACATAGCTTCTCCTTTGAAGTAGGTGGTGGAAAGCAAGAAGTGCAAAGATCAGAACGACAACGACAAACCTCCTCAGCAATGTATTTGGAATTATTACCCGTTTCCCCATGTTTTAACACACTCGACCAGGGAACAGTTTTCAAATCACTACATAAATCAGGGTTTCATACATATACAAATAACCTCCAAGAGTGAGTGACCGCCTTGACCAACTGGCAAAGCAGTATTGACTGCCCTTTCAGAATCCAAAAGGTAGCTAAGGCCAGGCCACACTCCAAAGGCATGGAATGCAGATTAAGGATGTTTACCCACATCACCTGCTGAAAGGAAACAAATGATAAATTGCCAAACAATCAAACTTGCTGTCAGGGATTATGGACAAATACTGCACCACCTTTCATTAACCCCTCGTGTACTACTTATAGAAGTATGAACTTTCAATTGCCTACTACTGTGCCATGGGTATCGAATCAAAAGTGACTGCCCACTCGATGAACAAATCTCACCAAATAGCAGTTTAAAGTATTGAGGTTATTCGTATTAACTAACTACTGGGGCACACATAGTGGATTGTGCCAAGAACATCGATCGACAGAAGAGAGCATTCATTTAAGTTGCCCATAAATGGGTTCTTGATAACAAGTGAACAACCTGCTACAGGACTCAAAATATAATCTTGGCAGTCTACGAAATACAGGATGTGAATGGGAAAAATAATGTTCAATTCAAGAAAAGGTGCTCGGCTGAGAGGATGGTAAGTACAGGCAACTGCGAAGTACAGATTTCTGGGTGTAGCGTTGCAGAAACAGGTTTCAACAATTATACTTCATCTTGTGCAATTAACGTACTGTCACTTCATGCACTGCTTCTACTATACAAAAAAGAATCAAGGTATACAGGTTGCACTCTATGTTCTTTGCTGTCGAAGTGCAAGCAAGCATTCCACCCAATTACTGAAAATAAAGTTAGCGAAGTCCAGTGTCTGTCCTGTGTGCTATCTTATAAAGGTCTACCAGTAATCTTCAACTTATATGCAGAGTCCATGGGAGTCTGACCGGCTGACAAGGATATCAATATTAACCAGTACGATGCGGACACCGTGTTATCTCTCTGAAGTTATGCTCTGGCTGAGGCCCTGATCAACTGAAAAAAGTGCCCTATCATCATTCAATGAAGAATACAAAAAAGTGATGGGTGCAGTGCTTAAGTTAATCTCAGCCACTGGCAAGTACTCAAGTCCACAACCCAGTCCTCTGTCAATCATCACTGGGCTGCTTGTGCTCTGGTCGAGACAGAACCTGGCCTGGCAGTTCTATTGGACTGTTCCTACTGGAGCAGGACCACGGGTGAATTGCATATGGCTGGGTCCAACCTAAAGTGACGTGGTGGGTAAAAACAATGAATTGTGATGCAGCACTGAATATTTACCAGTACATCAGGTTAATTCAAGCATTCTATTTATATCTTTTTGCATTCCCTGCTAGCATGGAAGTACAGGAAATATCTCAAACCCGAAACCAAAAAAGGCAGAAATTATGCCCATCACCAGTAGCTCCAACTACTACATGTAAAAATTGGCCTTAAAGGCTGGCAGGCAGGTGTACTAGATTATCTGCTAGCTGATGTCCAAGAGACTCAGGGCAACTGGAGCGTGTTGAAAACACAGAAGCCTATTTCAGAAGTTTTCATAAATATGACATTACACGGACACTCCTACGTACATATAATTTTGGACTTGCTGCATGATACACAAGCAGTTTGCTCCAAAACCCCAACATACCTGGACAATACGTCCAGTAGAATTCACAAGGATCACAGATGCAGATTCATCATACTTGAAATCAAGAAATGCTAAGCTCAAGAGTGTGGAACTCGATTACAGTGCTGACCAATCAAAATTCATGCCCTTGTCGACCTTCAGAAATAGCTTGCTGTGGGCATGCTGCTTCCAGTCCATTCAGAGACCACTCTCCTTTTACTCTTTTGTAAATTTGCATTTCACCCCTCAGGGCTCGACAAATCCGAAAAATGCTACTAGTCCTGCAGGTCTAGTACCATGGAAAATCTAGCTCGTCCTTATCCATTCTCCCTCGCAAATACGAGCGGGCGAGTGGATTTGTCGAGCCCTGGGGTGAGAGGGTGGGAGAGGGTGGGTGAGGGTGAGAGGGTGTGTGTTAGAAATGGGATCCCTGGCTGGCCAGGGCTTGTGCCAAAGTCAGTCAGAGACCACCACTTCCACGTCAGGGCAAGGGAGTTACACGCAAAGATAACCCCTGCTCACCCCCTTGGTAACGTAGCACGAGCAGTAAGGCTAAACTCGGATGCAATGTGAGTTAAGTGTTGGCGCACACACCCCCAGCAACAACACCCAAGGCCCACCACAAAGGAAACTCCACACAAGGTTATGTATAAAAATAGCCTTTGTATTATACCAAAACACATTAGATAAAAACACACACTTTACAATGTGCCAACAAGCATGGGCAGAATTTACAGGGGATATGTACAAGACAGGGCCACCTGGACCACTGTCAGGAATCAGCACTTTTAGAACTTAGAACATAGAATGTAAAATCACTTTAGCACACAACCAGTAACTACTGGTAACCAGGTAAGTACTACCTACGCAACCCTAACCACCTTAGGAGAATGTCACGCAGGGAACTAGGACCTCCCTAGCACCACCTGTACTAGCAAGAACAACCACCTAAGTATCACAATACCTGTAGGGGTATAAACACATAACACATGATGCATAACATACATTCAGAGGTGTAAGGAACAAGGCACATGATGCATAAAAACACATTCAGAGGTGCAGGAAAACACAATAGCGCAGAACTCACATTAGTCACCACCTGCGAATGTCCCTAGGCCAACTGGCCTCTCTAGGGCTAGGATGCCCTGTGTCCCCAATGTCAGGGGCCTAAACGTGGCAGCTGCCCACGAAGTGCTGGGCAGCTGTGTAGATAATGGTGGGGGCCACGTGGGAGCCTCCTGGGCTCTGAACAACAATGCCCCCGACGTTGGAGTCCACCCTCCGGGGACTCGTGACCCAAAAATGCCTCTGAGCCTCTCTGGGCTCTAATGAAAGAAATGCAGCCTCGCAGGCTCGTAATGCACAGGGGCGCGCTGAGCCTCTCGGGGCTCGAAAGACAAGGTAATGCCCCCGGAGCCTCTCAGGGCTCACAAGAAAATGCTGCCAACGTTGGAGCCCCTCAGGGCTCGAGAACAATGCTTGGCCTTCGTTGGAGTCCCGCTCGGGGGACTCAGGATACAGAAATGGCCCGGATCCTCTTAGGGCTCTTCACAATACTGTGCCCTTGAGCCTCGCAGGCTCTGGATCAGATGCTGCCCAAATCACGGAGAGAACACCCTGGGGGGAGCGAGCACTGGCAATGTGCCCCGACGCCCCCCTCTTCCACAATTCACCTCGGGCCCCACTCACCGGTCGGGTTGCTGGGGCTCTCCTGACTGCACACACGGGGCTCTCCTCTTCACACGGGAGCACTGTTTCTTCTTGTTAGAAATGGGATCCCTGGCTGGCCAGGGCTTGCGCCAAAGTCAGTCAGAGACCACCACTTCCACGTCAGGGCAAGGGAGTTACACACCAAGATAACCCCTGCTCACCCCCTTGGTAACGTAGCACGAGCAGTAAGGCTAAACTCGGAGGCAATGTGAGTTAAGTGTTTGGGCACGCACCCCCAGCAACAACACCCAAGGCCCACCACAAAGGAAACTCCACACAAGGATATGTATAAAAATAGCCTTTGTATTACACCAAAACACATTAGATAAAAACACACACTTTACAATGTGCCAACAGGCACGGGCAGAATTTACAGGGGATATGTACAAGACAGGGCCACCTGGACCACTGTCAGGAATCAGCACTTTTAGAACTTTAAATACTGTTAGAATTTCACTTAGGACATAGCATAGAAAATCACTATAGCAAGAAATAGCACACAACCAGTAACCACTGGTAACCAGGACCTCACTAGCACCACCTGTACTAGGAGAACAACCACCTAAGTATCACAATACCTGTAGGGGTGTAAGCACATAACACATGATGCATAACATACATTCAGCGGTGTAAGAGCAAGGCACATGATGCATAAAAACATTCAGCGGTGTAGGGAAGGAAAACACATGATGCCTAAAAACATTCAGATGTGTATCAAAGAACAATTGAGCCAAACTCACATAAGTCACCACCTGTGACTGTCCATAGGCCAACTGGCCTTGCAGGGGCTAGGACGCCCTGTGTCAGGGGCCTAAACGTAACAGTTGCCCACAAAGTGCTGGGCAACTGGTGCAAACAATGGGGCCACACGTTGGAGCCTCGCAGGCTCTGAAGAATTACACTGTCCCCCTGAGCCTCTCTGGGCTCGAGCAAATGTGGCACCAACGTTGGAGTCCCCCCTCTGGGGACTCGAAATCAGTGAATACCCCCAAGAGCCTCTCAGGGCTCGCAAAACAAGGAAATGCCGCTTGGGGGGTCGCTCTGGGACTCTAGAACAAATGGTGCCCTGAGCCTCTCAGGCTCTGAAGAAAGTGCCCATAGGGTCGCTGGAGCGGCCCTCTGCCAACTGGGGCCGCTCAAAAGTGGAAGAGACCTGCCCCCAGAGCCTCGTGGCTCCAACAACCGTGCAATGCACCAGCAGGGGGGGGGGGTTACCGGTAGTGTGCCCCGACGCCTCCCCCTCTTCCCCAGGCAGCACGGGGCCCTCCACTCACCGGGTCCGTGGCGAGGCTCTTCTCTGGTGCTGCGGCAGGGAGCGGGGCTCTTCTTCACACCAGAGAGTCCCCGCTTGGAGCTGGCCTCTTGTCTGGTCCTCTCCTCGGGGGGCTTTCCCTTCACATGGGAGCCCCGGCAGGCAGCTTCCGGCTTCCTCTCTCGGGCTGCGGGGGCGGGACTTCCGGCCCCTTCTCCCAGGGCCGCGCAGCGATTGGCCGGCCTGTCAGCTGCTTCCGGGTCGCCGTGGGATCTAAGTGTGTCCTCAGTAGAGAAAGGCTTAGAAGGAATGCCTACCTGTCCGTCGGTACTTCTCTGCCGGCGTCCAAGCCGACTGGGGAGGTACCGGGACTTGGAGCTTCCAGAATATATTACCCGGCACATCATTTGTGGAACTAGGCATGTGGGTGTGAGGCACCGCATCTGATTGGACATTCCTGAGCTTACTTGCAATAGGCTCCAGGCCGACCAATCACAGCGGCCACGATTAAAACTGAGCTAGTCTAGAAAAGACGATCAACCCCGTGGCTAATGGCAACAGTGGTAAAGCCCCAGTTAAATACAAGGCTTCTGTGAGATATGCTGGAAGCTCCAAGTCCCGGTACCTCCCCAGTCGGCTTGGACGCCGGCAGAGAAGTACCGACGGACAGGTAGGCATTCCTTCTAAGCCTTTCTCTACTGCGGACACACTTAGATCTGTCCAAAGCTTTGTTAATCTTTAACTCACATGCTATCTCGAGCGCTGCGCTCTTCTTTGTTACAACTAAACGCTCAGCGCCGGGGATTCCTGAAGACATGGTCAGGTTCGGCCACTGTCTATTCTATGCATGGTTTACTGTTCTCTTGTGGGCCATGTTTTTCGCATGGTTTAGCGACTCACTATTTCATGCGATTCTCTGTTCTGCTATGGAACACACCCACATCTTGGCTTATCACTATGTGGGTAACCTTTGGGCACCAGGCATGTTCTACCTATGAAAGGTAGGGAGCTTGTTCTCATATCTGTGTTTACTTGCCCCCTATTTTAGAGCGGTGCTTCACTCATTTCCTGAGCCGCAGCCAGGTGGGGTGAGGTCTCTACCTCTTACGAGTCTGGTAAGATGTATAGTAAGGAGGCAATAATACACTATTTTAGTGAGTGTTTGGTGTATACATGTTAGATACACAATGTTATTGTTCATGTTCAGTGACATTCATTTTCTATATATACGCGGTGATGGCTCACCGACGCGCTCACATAATATTCCTCTCTTGTGCTTCTAGTGACACACACGTGTGTTAACAACAACAAGAGACCCCAAATCAGTCAGCAGGGACCTCGGGGAACGTACTTTGTATATGCAACAATGGTCCCATGCATTCCAAAATTACAAACAAAAGAATGAATATAGACAGAGTCAATCTATATTGTGAGCGACATGTCCAGCCGGACAGCGGTCTTCCAAGTTTACTCAATAAACACTTAGTTAAAACACAAGAAATACCTTCACAATTCAACCAGTGTGGTACACAAGCCTGTGCCCAGCACTAACAGATCGGGTACAGAAGGTAGGTATAGAAAGCGAAGAAGGGCTTTTTAAGGCAAAAGACGTTTTCTGTTTTCAATTCAGTTGTACAGAATTTGTGAAAGAAGCACCATTACATTACATAGTAATCACGTTTTGTATTAAGTGCTAAATAGGTCGACAGCGTTTCGGACCCCCTATTAAATCACGGGGACCATCATCAGGACATTTCAATGAAAGCCTTAACAGTAATAAGCCTCTAGTTGCCTACAAAAGAAGAAGAGGAAATACATACAATTAAATATATAAGCTGCAGAAATATATATACAAGTGACTTATAGTGACAAGTGACGCACTCATCTCCAAGGCGGGTGGAATTCATAAGATGTGCATTTGCGTGGTGGCGCGAGCGGACATGCTGAAGTAAACTGACCGGAGTCAGAGTTTGCAGGGTTGCATGCACATTCAGTCATGCTGAGGTACACTAAGCGGAGTTGGAGTTTGCAGGGTTACATGCACATTCGGTCAGCTATGAGGGTTTCGATAACCGTGATCAGATCATGCCGGCACGGTGTAAACAGGTGAAGGCCGTGACACATGCACAGTCGAAGGATGTGGAATTGCCGGTGGTTCGTGAGCAGGCGACTGAACAGTTGTCCTGTATACGTGACTAAGAGGACGTGAACAGTAGGGTTTAAGGTGCCTAACAATAGCGGAACCTCTGAACTAAATAGGAGCAAGGCTGGTGGCCCGGGCGGGAGTTATGCGGACTTACCAGTAATTCCACCGGAGAGTGGCCGATGGAAGGTGGAAAGTGAACGCTCTAAAGGAGGAGGAAAGCGTAATTAGGGCGTGCGTGCGGGGGGTGTGTGTTAACTGAACTAAAGAGCGAGGAGCTCATGTTCTTACCAGAATCGAACGAGCCAGTCCGCGGTACAAGGTAGTATCCGTCGGAACCTAGGGAAACCTAAGAGGAAACACGAGGTGTTAGCGAATTGTAAGAGTAAGCGTGTGGGAGGCCAAGAATTATAAACATTAAAAGGGGTTCTTACCGGATGAGTCGGCATAAAGGTGTGCTCCCTGGTGTGCTCGTGTGGGAGAGTGAAGGCTGGCTATATCGAGGTGGGAGTTGATTGGGCGAGGAACATGTGATGTTCCTGGGCATAAAAATGGACAAGGGACAACAACTCGGCGGCCATCTTGGGTGAGTGGGTTGAGCCAGAAACCCGGGGAAAGTGCCGAGGTGAAGTGCAAGTGACAGTTACAGTGAGCCACATAAATTACATTTAAGTAAAGCAACAGATTGCAGTAAACAACATGACTGACTCAAGGCCAGAACTATATTAAAGCAGGCCATTCCTCCTGCAGGTTCAATCCTGAATTCAGACGGTCAGTCTTTAAAATCCATTTGAGCTCTTCTCTGTTCAATAGGCGAGTAAGATCACCACCCCTGGGTGGAATGATGACCTGAGTGATCACCGTCCAGCGAATGTCATTTTCCGTATGACCCTTGTCCACAAAATGTTCAACCAGCGGGCATTGGGTGTTTTGCAGCGGACCCGACTCCGATGTTGGGATATCCCCAGCTTGATTTTTTGCTTCGTTTGGCCAACATATATCAAGTCGCATGGGCAAAAAATGGCATAAATGATGTTGCAACTATTACAATTGGTGAAAGTTCTTAATACATTTCTCACATCTTTGTAAACAAACTCCTTACCATCTACTGAATAGTCTCATACAACACATGTACCACATTTGGAATGGCCACGGAGAGGTGGTAGTTGCCAGTGATCATGGAGTGTGGTATTCTTTGTTGATGGCAGTGCAGCCCTTACTAGCTGATCTTTAAGATTTTTATTCTTCTTAAAAGCAAAGAGTGGAGTATCCCAATTGAGTGGACCTGAATTCAGTATGTGCCAGTTCTTTTTTATGCTCTGTTTGACACGGTTAGAAATGGGTGAGAAGGTGGTCACACATACCAATTTGTCAGAGGGTTGTTTTGGTTTTGGCTCAAGGAGTGTTTCGCGTGGACAGTACCAGGCTCTTTTCATGGAGTTTTTGATTAGACGCCTGGGGTAGCCTCTCGTTCTGAGTTTCTCAAAAAGGGTATTAGCTTCACAGAAGTAATCCTCCTTTTTGAAACAATTTCTCCTGAGTCTGAGAAATTGTGAATATGGCAAGCTGTCCCTCAGGGACCTGGGGTGACAGCTGTCATAACTAAGCAAGGTATTTCTTTCCGTGTGTTTACGAAATAGGGAGGTATACAAAGTGCCATCTTGATGTTGGATATTTAAATCTAGAAAAGCGATATTCTGTCTATTGTGGGATAGGGTGAAAGTAAGATCATTACAGTTATTTTTAAGCCAATGCAAAAGTCCATGGAGGTCATCTAATGAGCCACCCCAGATAAGAAAAATATCGTCTATGTAGCGCTTCCAGGTATGCAACCCTTGATGGAATGGGTTGCTGGAATGTCAGAAACCCATTCCATCAAGGGTTGCATACCTGGAAGCGCTACATAGACGATATTTTTCTTATCTGGGGTGGCTCATTAGATGACCTCCATGGACTTTTGCATTGGCTTAACAATAACTGTAATGGCCTTACTTTCACCCTATCCCACAATAGACAGAATATCGCTTTTCTAGATTTAAATATCCAACATCAAGATGGCACTTTGTATACCTCCCTATTTCGTAAACACACGGAAAGAAATATCTTGCTTAGTTATGACAGCTGTCACCCCAGGGCCCTGAGGGACAGCTTGCCATATTCACAATTTCTCAGACTCAGGAGAAATTGTTTCAAAAAGGAGGATTACTTCTGTGAAGCTAATACCCTTTTTGAGAAAATCAGAACGAGAGGCTACCCCAGGCGTCTAATCAAAAACTCCATGAAAAGAGCCTGGTACTGTCCACGCGAAACACTCCTTGAGCCAAAACCAAAACAACCCTCTGACAAATTGGTATGTGTGACCACCTTCTCACCCATTTCTAACTGTGTCAAACAGAGCATAAAAAAAAGCAACAAAAAAAAAAAAAAAAAAAGAAGAACTGCCACATACTGAATTCAGGTCCACTCAATTGGGATACTCCACTCTTTGCTTTTAAGAAGAATAAAAATCTTAAAGATCAGCTAGTAAGGGCTGCACTGCCATCAACAAAGAATACCACACTCCATGATCACTGGCAACTAACACCTCTCCGTGGCCATTCCAAATGTGGTACATGTGTTGTATGCTACTATTCAGTAGATTGTAAGGAGTTTGTTTACAAAGATGTGAGAAATGTATTAAGAACGTTCACCAATTGTAATAGTTGCAACATCATTTATGCCATTTTTTTGCCCATGCGACTTGATATATGTTGGCCAAACGAAGCAAAAAATCAAGCTGAGGATATCCCAACATCGGAGTCGGGTCCGCTGCAAAACACCCAATGCCCGCTGGTTGAACATTTTGTGGACAAGGGTCATACGGAAAATGACATTCGCTGGACGGTGATCACTCAGGTCATCATTCCACCCAGGGGTGGTGATCTTACTCGCCTATTGAACAGAGAAGAGCTCAAATGGATTTTAAAGACTGACAGTCTGAATTCAGGATTGAACCTGCAGGAGAAATGGACTGCTTTAATCTAGTTCTGGCCTTGAGTCAGTCATGTTGTTTACTGCAATCTGTTGCTTTACTTAAATGTAATTTATGTGGCTCACTGTAACTGTCACTTGCACTTCACCTCGGCACTTTCCCCGGGTTTCTGGCTCAACCCACTCTCCCAAGATGGCCGCCGAGTCGTTGTCCCTTGTCCATTTTTATGCCCAGGAACATCACATGTTCCTCGCCCAATCAACTCCCACCTCGATATAGCCAGCCTTCACTCTCCCACACGAGCACACCAGGGAGCACACCTTTATGCCGACTCATGCGGTAAGAACCCCTTTTAATGTTTATAATTCTTGGCCTCCCACACGCTTACTCTTACAATTCGCTAACACCTCGGGTTTCCTCTTAGGTTTCCCTAGGTTCCGACGGATACTATCTTGTACCGCGGACTGGCTCGTTCGATTCTGGTAAGAACATGAGCTCCTCGCTCTTTAGTTCAGTTAACACACACCCCCCGCACGCACGCCCTAATTACGCTTTCCTCCTCCTCTAGAGCGTTCACTTTCCACCTTCCATCGGCCACTCTCCGGTGGAATTACTGGTAAGTCCGCATAACTCCCGCCCGGGCCACCAGCCATGCTCCTATTTAGTTCCGAGGTTCCGCTATTGTTAGGCACCTTAAACCCTACTGTTCACGTCCTCTTAGTCACGTATACAGGACAACTGTTCAGTCGCCTGCTCACGAACCACCGGCAATTTCACATCCTTCGACCGTGCATGTGTCACGGCCTTCACCTGTTTACACCGTGCCGGCATGATCTGATCACGGTTATCGAAACCCTCATAGCTGACTGAATGTGCATGTAACCCTGCAAACTCCAACTCCGGTTAGTATACCTCAGCATGACTGAATGTGCATGCAACCCTGCAAACTCTGACTCCGGTCAGTTTACTTCAGCATGTCCGCTCGCGCCACCACGCAAATGCACAGCTTATGAATTCCACCCACCTTGGAGATGAGTGCGTCACTTGTCACTATAAGTCACTTGTATATATATTTCTGCAGCTTATATATTTAAATGTATATATTTCCTCTTCTTCTTTTGTAGGCAACTAGAGGCTTATTACTGTTAAGGCTTTCATTGAAATGTCCTGATGATGGTCCCCGTGATTTAATAGGGGGTCCGAAACGCTGTCGACCTATTTAGCACTTAATACAAAACGTGATTACTATGTAATGTAATGGTGCTTCTTTCACAAATTCTGTACAACTGAATTGAAAACAGAAAACGTCTTTTGCCTTAAAAAGCCCTTCTTCGCTTTCTATACCTACCTTCTGTACCCGATCTGTTAGTGCTGGGCACAGGCTTGTGTACCACACTGGTTGAATTGTGAAGGTATTTCTTGTGTTTTAACTAAGTGTTTATTGAGTAAACTTGGAAGACAGCTGTCCGGCTGGACATGTCGCTCACAATATAGATTGACTCTGTCTATATTCATTTTTATGTCTAGTGACACACACAACTTGTGAGGCAAGACACGATGTGGACGCCTAGAAAATTCAGGTGATCTCTAAGCTTGTCTCCTTATGATTTCTTTATTTAGCACGGAATCACATTATATTCATTTTGTTTATTAGTGTTTGTTTACACTTTTTTGCAGTAGCAACAGTCATAGGTCCTGAAGAAAGCAAGGACAAATATGTCCAGAAGATTTGCTGAAACATGTTGACCTCGAATTACACCTAGGCAGTTATTTTAGAAAACTGTCACTGACCATTTTTAATGTTGGAGGAGTGAGCGACACCAGAATAAAACTCTTTAGTACTCCCTCATCCAATTTTAACACACTTTACTTTTCACACATTTTCTTGCACTGCAACATCAGTCACTCTGTTCCATCTATATTCTCAAAACAGAGTAGTAAGACCATATTGAGACCTATCGGAGCAGGTGAGGGCTTTTACCACCTCTGTCCTCATCTGTGACGGGCAGGGGCTCTTCCGTTTTGGTCATAAAGGAATCCCAAATGATGAAGGGCGGTTCTGTGTGGTGACGGATGGGTATCCTCAACCGACCAATCGGGAGGTCTGGGGTTAGACTTTTTTGATTTAGATGTACAGAGTAGGTATGATGTTTGTGTTGGGTGTCCGGGTCACTTTAGCGTATATATTTCTTTGTTGAAGACCCTTTGCTACTTGTGTGTAGAAAAGTGTGCAGATGCGCCAACCACCGGTTCCGAAATATTCATCTTTGTGGGATGTAGAGTTGGTTTTAGGGGAATTGCTTAATTGGACGGAAAATTATTTCATTTAAATTGGTCATGCTGCTTATTTGATATCTTTTAGAAGAGTATCAGATGTTAAGGGTTTGGAAGTGATGTCACCAAGTTATTTACCAGAGGGAGTTTGTTTCAATATTAGGAAAAAAACGGTCTAGAATAATATTTTATCCAAGTTTGGAGGAGAACAGAAAGTTGTGTGAGGTTAGATGTTCACGTAGGAGAGAAGAACCAAGAGTGAATCTCGGTTGATAATTTCCTTCAGGTCCCCTTTTAAACTGGTCTCTAGTCTGAAGCTGGCATGGTGGGTTAAGGAGGTCATGAGAAAAGCAGGAATAGATGTTGCGAGATTTAGAGGCCCAATACGCAAGAGGAGCAACGGCTTCTAAAGCATTGGTGACTGGTGGCAGATTGAGTGATATATTAGCTGCAGTGGATTTTTTAAATTTTAAACCAGTAGAGGAATATTATGGCAAGGCTTATTTAAACTTGCATTGATGTCTTGCTATAGAATTCAGATTTTCCAAAGCAGGGTGATGATTTTATTGAAAACAAAGAGGCTGACATTAGTCCTCCCTGAGTTTTCCCATCCTATAATGTGTCCTTTATGTTCCTGGTTGGGGGGGGCGGGCGGTGTAATTTAGAGGAACGGAGAAGCTTTTGGGGAATGAAGCTGTATCAACGGGAAGTTGATTCAAGTATATTTTGAAACGTTTTCTTCTTTTGAGATGCAGCAAGAAAGAAGGATGATGGCTGACTGACATGGGATTATATTGGATTGGAATGTTCTAAGATTCTTATTCTAAGTTCTATTGTTTGTTGAAGTTGCTGCTGTGAGTTGGCAGTAATGAGGATATGCATATTATCAGCCTCCGTGTCTAATAGAATCACGATTTTCTTCCCCACCCTGCTGTGGAAAATCGGATTTTACCCAGATATGTTTTGGTGAAATGTATTTTTGGAGGGCCTCTTAACAACTATGTTTGTAACAGAACCATTGTCAACAATAGAGAGTAGACCCTTTTCACAACTGAATGTCCACTTAAGATCTTTGAGGGAATGCCCGCTGGCAATTGTGAGAGAAGATTTCAATGTCACCTTCTAGCCCATTGTTGGTAAGCATCAGATTTCAGAAGATGAGGCCAGGGGTATTCCCCTATTAGGACGGGGAACCCCTTAAAAATTGTCCAAGAAGTGCAACACAAGTATCGCTCGCAACCTTAGAGTGTGGGTTAAGTGCTTGCAATGGAAGATCTAAGTCTGATGGCAGCAGAATGCACACAAGTCAATTGGATCACCTATATACTGCTAGATATCAGATTCTGGTTACAGATGGTAGATTTTAATATTGCAGAAAGACATGACCGGGACCACAATGCCCATATTTTGACCATGAAAGAGTTTTGTCCTTTTTTCGTACTCGGGGAGGGGGGGGGGGGGGGTAGTTAAAGTGGGAGAACTTGTTATCGCCTTCGGTCAGAGGACTGTTAAATGGACAAAAATCAAAGCTGATAGGCCCAGTGTAGCAGATATATATATATATATATATATATATATCCTATTTTATAAAGAATTAGCACCATATGCTTATTTAGACTAATGTCACATTCCAAGAGTACAGCTACTTTCTTCCTTTCTTAGCCTGCTGAAACAAGGGTTCTTATTCCTTCGTGCAAAAACCTAAACTGAAAGTTAATCCTTGGTATTCTACAGACTGTAGGAAAGCAAAGATTGAACTGATTAAATCCATTAAAACCGGAGACCTAAAATTGATCCAAGATAATAGAAGGATCTACAATCAGGTCCGTAAAAGTAGAAAAAGACTGGGATGACCAAAATTAATATGGAATTGCTGGACGCTTCAAGGGAGAAGAATAGGGCTAGGTTCTGAAATGTACTCACACATGGCGGTCAGGTAGAATCTACTGCAAACAGAACATTTTATTCAAGTAGGTAAATGGGTCAATCATTTTGCTTCCTTATATTCTATATTAGATTATCCAAGACCATCTGATCCACTCTCTTATGGTAGCCTGGAAAGCCACTTGCCTTCTTTGGTGTTTACTCTTAGGAACACTCAGAAGACAACTGAGTCTTTAAAGCCAGCGAAGGCACTGTGACAAGATGGGAAACCTGGAGTCCTTTAAAGGTTTGAACAAAGGTTTTGAGTTTCTATCTCAAAAGCTCATATCGGTCAAGAGGACAGCTCGGCAGCAGTGCGTTTTGGCACCCCCTCTCTTTTCCCTCTACCTGGAGTACACCCATAGCACTCCAAAAACATAGTGGACTGCATATACCTGCCTTATTATTTGCGGATGACACCTTGCTCATTTCCCATACCTCTGTTGGTCTACAAAAGTTGTAGGGTAGATTCCAGGCCTATTGTAACAAGGGCCTGGAAATAAACAATTATTTACTATTTACTCAGGGCTCGAAAAATCCAAAAAATGGTACTAGTCCTGCAGGTCTAGTACCTTGAAAAATCTTCTCGACCTAACTGCTACCTACTTGACCTCCGTCTCTGAAAGCGGACCAAATGTGACAAGATAAGATTTAAAGGCATCTTTATTGCTCATTAACTGTGGAGCAATAAAAATGCATTTAAATCTCATTATCTTGTCACATTTGCTCAGTTTTCAGAGACAGAGAATAAAAGTTAGTTTGTCCTCCTACTCGCCAGAAAGGGCGAGTAGGACCTAAAAACAGCTCGCCCGCGTTAAATTTAGGTTGCATAAGCGAGCGGTCGAGAGGATTTTTCGAGCCCTGTTACTGATTTAATGCAGCGCATAGCTGTCCCAGCGACGGGACGTCCCAGCGCTACCCAGCTAAGCGTTCTTAAAACAGATCGAAAAAAGTGAGAAGGCGATTAACCCGGAAAGAGCCAAGTCTTCATGGCTTTGCGAAACTGTAGATGGTTCAGAATTCCCCTAAGCGCAGAAGGAAAAGAATTCCAAAGTTTTGCCGCCAACAGCTTAAAGGAGCGGGCACCCGCTCTGGCTCTGTAGACATGGGGAATACAGACCAACCTTTTATCCGTGGAACGGACGACTCGGTGAGTATGGTACTAACATATTGGCTAACACAGTAGGAGCTCGATGAGACATAATTTTGTTGGCAACACAAAGGGTCTTGAACTGGATTCTTCTTTCTACTGGCAGCCAGTGTACTTTGGATAAGGATTTGGACACTGAGCACGATTTAGGAAGTGCTGCTGAGTTTGTATGCTTTGAAGCAGCAGAATACAGGACTTGCTGGCACCTAGATATAAAGAATTACCATAGTCCAGTCTAGACAAAATCATGGCCTGTATGATAGTCTGGGGGACAGAAGGATCAAAGAAACTCAGAGGTTTCAGACCCCCGAGTAGCCCGAAGCAGGCCCCGGCAACTGACTTGGATTGAGTATCAAAGGACAAACTTCTATCAATCCAGAAGCCCAAGTTCTTAACCACCTCCTTAGGTATAGGAGCTGGTTTAAGTTTATCCGGCCATCACTGCTCGGACCATAGATCGCCGTCTCTCCCCAGCAGAAGAATTTCCGACTTGCTTGCATTTAACTGCAAACAATTTGCTGTCATCCAATTGCCAATTGCCAACATATCCTCCTTGAATTTAACAAGATGTGATAAAGCAATGACCAGTTGGGTGTCATCAGCGTAGGACACCAATGATAGCCCTCTGCTCCTAGCTTCCACCTCCAACGGTTGTACATAAATATTGAAGAGCAGAGGGTCCAAGATCGAGCCCTGAGGCACTCCGTATTTAATAGAATACTCCTGAAAGTGGAAAGAAGGCACAATGACCTGAAAGGTTCTACCCTCCAAAAAAGAGCGAAGCCAAGTTAAGGCCAACCCTCAATCCCAATCTCCTGGAGCCTGCGCAGTAGTATCTCATATGAAATTGTATAGAATGCGGCACTTTAGTCAAGGAGAATCAAGGCTGCCGACTTCCCGTCATCAAGACTACCACGGATTTCTTCAGTCATCGCCTACAAAGCAGATTCAGTGCTGTGGCGAAAACTGAAACCGTTTTGAGAGGTATCCAAAATTTCATTTTGTCTACAAACTCAGTAAGAATGGTATTTATATGAGATTCCGTGGCTTTAGCTAGGGAGGGGAGCTAAGAGATGAGGCGGTAATTGCCAGGATCGGATGGTTTTAAAGAAGGTTTCTTAAGGAGAGGAATTACTTTGGCAAGTTTCCCGGCTGATGGTAAAGACGCTGAGGATAGAGACAGATTGATCAATTCTCATGCCACAGGTAGGATGACATTATGAAATTTGTGAAACTGAGCAGGTCTCAAAGTATCAACTGAAGAGCCAGATTTGATCTTCCAACATAAGAGACTCAGTTTCAGTGAGGGATAATGGAGGAAAGGAGCACAGAGTATTGATTCCCCTGTTGGGTCTTTTATCTTCAACACACTCCCCCCTGTTGAGGTGGGCAGTAGGGGCAAAGCTTTTATAGATTTTTTCCACCTTATCGACAAAATATCTGGCTAATTCATCACATTGAGAGTTAGAGGCGATAGGGGCGTCTGCTTTCGAATTAGAGCCTTTCATTACCTTAAGGAGAGAAAAAATCGTTTTTGCGGGGTTGTTATTCTCCAGGATTTTATTGCGATATACACTGCTCTCCGGGCTAATTTATGATAAGTCTTGATTGAATTACGATAGTTAATTTTGGCTTCCATGTCGTAGGCTCGTCTCCAGACTTGCTCTAGTTGTTTACGGTTTGTTTTTGCCTTACTCAGAGATTCATTAAACCAGGGATTAGATTGCTCGCTTTTTTTTTAGTCGGACAGAGTTTGGCGGGAATACAGCTGTCTAGGGTATTAGATAGCCAATCTTGGAAAAAGCGGCGTAGCTGATTCAATAATGTGGGATTTGAATGTATTGGTGTCTAACTAATGCCTGGGTCTTTTCAAAATTGGCATAGAACCTTTCTTTGCCGGCTTACCTTGCCAGCGACTTGAAAAAGGGACAAGAAAATGATCTGTCCATGCCATGGGAATCGGGGCCACAGCTATCAAGGAATCTAAATTATAAAATATAGGGTTTAACAAATGACCTATTCACGACACGCTGGATCCGCTGACAGGCCTCCAAATCGGCCAACAAATTGGTGATGTCTGTCTTACGATATTCTTCCAAATGAAGATTAATAGGAATAACTTTTTTAATGTAGCGCTTTATTACATACTTCGGTTTCAGAGTGCTATAATCAAAACATTTTACTGACACTTCAGTGGTGCTCTTAAAATAGTAAAATTAGCTGCCCCACTGGCCAGTAAAGTGACCTGAATACATGACCATTCATGCCCATAAACCCCACAAGGGGAGATTTAGATTGGGGGGCATTAGCTTGGAAAACGTTGATGGGTTTATTTCAAGATTAGAGTGGATAGCAGGTTGTCCTGGGTCTCCCACATTGAAAAAAAGGATGAAGACTCTTATCCACAGAAGTACGGCTGTCCTCAAACAATATAGAAAAACTCATTCTAGAGAAGTATTCCCAGCATTAGAGGTTTATAAGGCAGTGACGCAATCTGTAGCACTCTACAGGGGAGAAATGGGTCTCGGAAGAGTCCACTATTTTAGCCCTGGGCAAAATTTCATTTTTTTAGATCACTTCTTGGGCTGCCAGCCAGTTTCCTACCCTCCCAAAGTCCACATATTATGACTTGGAATTTAAAAGTGTGGCTCAATTGGCTGTTCTTTGGCCACTACTGTATTGTATTCACATTTTGGTGATGCCAGAGTTACACATCTACAGAAAAAGCCTGCAAGAAATTATTAAGCCTGTGAACTGGACTAGAGGTAAAAACAAGCCTAAACTGGAGGAATTCATCCAATCAGCAGCAGCAGGAAACTTATGAAACAAACCACCACAAGAAGCAAAAAACTGGTTATAAAATCAAAGCATTTAGAACCATCTTCCCTACCCCCAAAACTAGTCACCAAACATTGTATATATGTTGAGTATTCTTGCCGGCATTCATATTATCAAGTTCAAATTTTTGGTAAATGCCAATTTGTACTCCTGTAAACCAGACGTCAAAACACAATCTATTTCTGTTATATTGTTCATTGCTACACAAGGACAGAACTGCATCATTCAGATTTCCCCACACAGTCTACTTTAGTTACTGCTGTGGCCTTTTCTAAACCATACTAACAAAACAACCCCACATCCTCAGTGAGACCATACATCTGATATTCTTTAGCAGCATAACAGACTGGCTCTCCATCTGTTCCAGCTATTAAAATGTCAGAGTTTAAATTATTTCACTCAAGACATTTGGAAAAACCTTCTGAAGCACATACACTGTTTTGCAATCCTGCTTGAGCAGCAAGCACAAGTCCTGTAAATCATGAGTATGACAGTTACTAACAGGATCAAAAGGATTGTAAGCAAGAGGCATAATATGCTCTAGACAAGTTTTTATGCTATTATCAAAAGAGCAGGTGAAAGACTAAGTTACTGCTTGGCTGAGCTCCTGGTTCACCTCTTTGTGCCTGAAGGGAGGGTAATCCCACAGCACGAAAGCAGGGGAGAGAAGCTTGGAGCCAGAGATATCCATGGCACTCAATAGTGTTATTATTATTATTATTAAAAAATGTTGTAGAGCGCGTAGTCACCCGGGGGTATCCCAGCGCTAAGAACCCTACCCCAACCTGTCACAGGGCTAGGAAAGGAGGGGGAGTGGGGGAAAGGACTGGGATTTCGATAATCCGGACAGGCGGGATTCATTGGGGAAAGAGATAGGTTTTCAGCCGCTTCCTGAAGCGAAGGTAGTGAGGTTCGTTTCTCAGGTCGCGGGGGAGTGCGTTCCAAAGGCGTGCGGTGTGAACTGAGAAACGCCTTCCGCCTGTGCGTGCCTTCCTGAATCTGGGGGCGATGATGAGATTCTCCGTATCCGAGCGGAGGGATCTGCAAGATTTATAGGGTTTGATAAATTTTCTGAGAATGGGAGGGCCTTGATTTTGTAGCAGTTTGTGGGCTAGGCCCAAGGCCTTAAATTTGACTCTCTCCCTCATGTGGAGCCAGTGGAGGAGTTTTAGTGCTGGTTTGGCCGAGTATCTGGCAGGAGTCTTGGTGAGGATCCGG
This sequence comes from Lissotriton helveticus, assembly GCF_964261635.1. Classification (NCBI taxonomy): domain Eukaryota; kingdom Metazoa; phylum Chordata; class Amphibia; order Caudata; family Salamandridae; genus Lissotriton; species Lissotriton helveticus. The sequence continues at coordinate 1,911,641,563 of NC_136057.1, forward strand.
GCAGCGATGTTCTGAATTCTCTGCAGTTTGTTCATCGTTGCTTCTGGGGCGCCCAAGTATATCACATTACTATAGTCCAGCCTGGAGATTATCAGGCCTTGGATTAGTAGTTTTTGCGAGTGGTGGGGCAGGAGGGGCAGAATATTCCTCAGTGATTTCAGCAGGCCAAAGCATGTCCCGGCTACTTTTTTTGCTTGCGAGGTAAACGAAAGGGTAGTATCGAGCCACACGCCCAGGCTTTTTACCTCTTGTTTTGGTTCCGGGAGGGGGCCCTGACAGTCTGGCCAGATGTTCGGGGGAAAAGTGATTCCTTTCTGGCCAAGGAGAAGGACGTCGGTTTTTGCTCCGTTCAGTTTTAAGGCTGAGCTGTTCATCCAGTGTTGAACCTGCGTAAGGCAGTTGAGTAGATCTGCTGGTTTTTGGCTGGGATGAGAGAGTGATACGACCAGTTGTGTGTCGTCAGCGTAGCTGACGACGCTCACTCCGAACGGGGTGATAACCTCCTCCAATGGGGACATGTAGATGTTGAATAATGTGGGGCTCAGGGAGGAGCCCTGAGGCACGCCACATTGGAGGGGGGTTTCGGAGGAGCAGGTGTTGTTTTCCCAGATCTGAAAGGTACGCTGGTCTAAAAAGGATGAAAGCCAGGATAGGGCGGAGCCTACCACACCGACTCTTTCGAGCCGTTTGATGAGAAGTTGGTGGTTGACGGTATCGAAGGCCGCACTCAGGTCGAGGAGGATCACTGCCACTGATCCTCCTTCGTCTAAGAGTGCTCTGGCCTCCTCTACCGCTGCCAGGAGGGCGATGTCAGTGCCCTGCCCTGGACGAAAGCCTGTCTGAGAGCTTTTTAGTCTGTTGTTGTCCTCCAGAAACTGTGACAGTTTATTATTGACTAATTTTTCGGCAATCTTGCTTATCCCTGGGAGAAGAGAGATCGGCCTGAAGTTGGCCAGGTTTTCGGGATCCAGGGAGGGCTTCTTCAATAAAGCCTTAACAACTGCCGCCTTCCAGCTCAGGGGCACGGTTCCCTGTTGGAGTCAGGCATTGATCAGGTGGGTAAGGGGGGGAACGATGATGGAAGTTACTTCTTTAAGGGTCCGAAGCGGGGCGGGGTCTCTAGGAGATCCACTTTTGATGGAGTTTAGAGTCTTTTCTACTTCTTCGATGGTTACTTGACCCCAGGAGGAGAGACAAATAGATGTCAGAGTGATCGCGGGATCGTTATCTTCGCACGGGCCGGCAGGGGGGATTGAGTCAAGGATTTTTTGTATCTTTTCTTGAAAGAAGTTAGCCAACTGATGGCATTTTTCCTGATCCGCCTTGGAGTCTGGGGGGTTTGTCGGTCCAGGTTCTGGGGTCTTCAGAAGCTCTTTAAGAATGGCATAGGATTCTTTGCTCGAACATACTGCTTTTTCTATTCTTTCCTGAAAGAATATGGTTTTGGTTTTGCGGATAGATGATTTATAAGTTGCAAGGGAGATAGAATAGGCACCTTTATTTGCTATGGATCTATTTTTCCGCCAAGTGCGTTCCGCTCTCTTACACTCCTGGCGTAGGGCTTTGAGCTCTGAGGTATACCATGGAGCGGAGGGCACTCTTTTAGTATGTTTAAGAGTAGTTTTTTTTGGGATTAGTTTATCAAGTGAGGAGGTGATCCAGGAATTAAACTGTTTATTGGCCGTGTCAGGCTCAGAGGAGAGCTCAGGAATGGAGTTTGAGAGGGTGGTGGCCCATTCTGTAGGCACAAGTTTGTGCCACCGTCTATCGATGACTTGGGTTTTCCTGGTTTGAGGGGTCTTAGTGGGGACATCCCAGGAGATGGGGACTAGGAAATGATCAGTCCACGGTAAAATCAGGGGTGGGCCGGTGGTAATGTTAGTGACATTGGTGAGGACTGGGTCCAGCAGGTGCCCTTTATCATGGGTGGGCTCGTTGTTGACCAGACGAATGTTAAAAGACGACAGGTCTTGAAGAAGCTCGGAGGCTATCCGATCGGTGGGGTCCATAAAATGCAGATTAAGATCGACTACAATAAGAGAATTGGGAGCGGAGGAGGCTAATTGTGAGACCGCCTCTGTAATGGCATTAAGAAATTTCCCAGGAGCACCTGGGGGGCGATAGATCAGTAGTCCCAACAGGGTGTGGGCCGGGGAGGTTTGAATAGAAAATTGGCAGCCTTCACAGTCGTCGATGTGAGCATTAGAAGTTCTGCAAGTAAGTTGTTCTCTGTGGATTAGGGCTAACCCCCCTCCTCTCCCTCTAGGTCTATGTAGGGTTTGGCAAAGATAGCCTGGGGGAAGGGCAGTGACGATGTCCGCATCAGAATTGTCAGATAGCCACGTTTCCGTGAGAAACAATGCGTCAAGCTCCTGATCTTGTATTAATAAGTTGGTTTCGTGTGCGTGCTTAGGGAGGGAGCGGCAGTTAAGAAGACCTATCTTAAGTCCGGATTTGGCTAAGTTATGGGTGATTGGATTACAATGTACACAGTAAGAGAAAGGTTTACCTTCCATATGCGTATGATGACAGGGCAGAGTTTTATCCGGTTGGAGAGCGCGAAGCATGTCCCTAGAGTACACCAGGCGGTAAGGAGAAGCTTCCGGCAGGGTCCCTGGGCCTGGGTCCGGTCGGGCCCAGACAGGCTTGCCTTTGGCGCGCCTTCGGCGCGCTGACAGGCGCGCTGACGGCGCGCCCGCTGCGCCCGTCCGCTGCGCGTCCGTGGGGCGCACATAATTTTATTCAGAGGATGGGGGGAGATGGGCGTGGCCTCAGAGGGGGCGTGTCTTCGCGGGTCGCCGGTAATGGCGTCGGGAAATGATAGTCTTTGCCTCGCGTCAGCTTGTGATCAGCAGCGCGTGGAGACTAGGACTAAGCTGTGTCCTGTCTGAGCGGCGAAGTGCAAGTTAAAACACAGAAATAAGTGACAGTTCAAATTTTTAAAAGAAACCCTCCCGGCTTTCCGCCTCAGGAGTGCAGGTGAGTTCTGTTGGGCGCTAGCGGTCAGCGTCTATTTATATTCCACACAGGGGGGCGTGGTACCAGAAAGGCTGCACCTATGCAGGTCTGGGTGTAGGTTTCTAGGTACAGTACGCTTAAGCATTTACATGGTATACTCATACACTGGAATGGCAGGTCATCGATCTCTTGTGGCTTTCCAGTAGGATGAACCCATGGTTTGCACTACTTGGTGGCCCAGAGGGGGGAGCCCTTAGCACGCAACAAACAACCGTTTAGGCACTTTTTAGGACATACAAAGAATGACCCCTTCAGACGTTCAGTTCTTCACTCTCCATTCATTAACCCTGTAGCACCAAGTCTTCACGGAACTTAGCAGTGCTTCAAGGAGAAATACTCTAGTTCCTTTATGTCTGATTCAGTAAACAATAATACGGGTAAACAGCAATGCTTGCGCCTATTCTCACAGCTGCAATCAAAAGTTGTAAATATATGCGCTGACGCTTCACTCCTAAATTTTGATTAGATTTCTCAGTTTTTTTTTGTTTTTTTTTTAAATCACCCGGAGTAACCATGTACATGTATTCAAGTCACAGATTAATGGGAATTCCTGAAGCCACACATTTACTTCTGTGGATGGTTTTGAAAAACGCAAGTCACAAGAGTAAATGTGGCTGAAATGTGTTAAAAACTCGTGGATTTTCAGTGTAAGTAAACTCTATATTCAGACTTAAATCTCTGCAGAGTTTGATTTGGAGTTGGGATCTCAAAGGAACAGGTGGAATGTGTGCACCAAGAGAGTGAACTTGATATGCATAAAGCTTTGTGAATCAGTCGATTTGAAGCATTACAGGCTTCTAAGTGTGTGTGTCTACACGTCATCCTAGCTGAATGACAGCAAAACATTTTAAATCAGTCACCGTTTGTGCATGCGACAGTCCACTCAAAAATACCTGTTGCATATTTCACTGCCACTGCAGTTTTGTACAGTCATAGTCTATGGATTTCACATTGGCCTGGCTTCTAGGCAGACAGACGCCTAGTTCCGCAGGCTAAATTAATTCGTTAAAACCCAGATTTATTCGTTTTTTTTTTTTACTTTTGGGCCTGCAGGTTAGGTGAAAGGTGGTGGGTACCCTGTATGAAGAGCACAGCTAGTGAAGTGCACGCCTAGAGTCCAGGCCACAAGCCTCATATCGGTTACAAGATGTCTACTGACTTCTTTATAAACAGAAATTTAATTTGTACTCCCCTTGTAATATAAAAAATACAATGTTTGAAGCATGAAGACTACACAGCTCTACGTGTCAATGCTCCTGCTGATGGGTGTAACTTGCAGAACAGGGATTGTAGACTAGCAGTCACACTCAGCCTTTCAGTCTCCCATATCGATAAAATGAGCACAAGTAAACTAGTAACTCCTTCTGAAAATACTACAAGCCTGTGTCAGGAAGCAGATATGAACAAGCATTGAAAATGCAATAGGTCTCGCAATAGAAGAGTTTGACATTTTTCGTTTTGCATATGGATGAGTGGCGTTGCGTGGATGAGTGGCGTTGCGTGGATGAGTGGCGTTGCGTGGGTGAGTGGCGTTGCGTGGCTGAGCGGCGTTGCGTGGCTGAGCGGCGTTGCGTGGCTGAGCGGCGTTGCGTGGCTGAGCGGCGTTGCGTGGCTGAGCGGCGTTGCGTGGCTGAGCGGCGTTGCGTGGCTGAGCGGCGTTGCGTGGCTGAGCGGCGTTGCGTGGCTGAGCGGCGTTGCGTGGCTGAGCGGCGTTGCGTGGCTGAGCGGCGTTGCGTGGGTGAGCGGCGTTGCGTGGGTGAGCGGCGTTGCGTGGGTGAGTGGCGTTGCGTGGGTGTGTGGCGTTGCGTGTGTGTGTGGCGTTGCGTGTGTGTGTGGCGTTGCGTGTGTGTGTGGCGTTGCGTGTGTGTGTGGCGTTGCGTGGGTGAGTGGCGTTGCGTGGGTGAGTGGCGTTGCGTGGGTGAGTGGCGTTGCGTGGGTGAGTGGCGTTGCGTGGGTGAGTGAATGGTTAGCTGTTGCTTATGCGACGTATAGCACTTAATACTAAAGTAGGCAGACCTTCTTAGCCTTTGTGAGAATAATAGCAAAATAAAAATAAAAACCAGATCAAGTCAAGGACGCAAACGGCACCATGCTATTGTTTATTTACTCAGATGATATGCATAAAAATGTAACTTGTGAGCACGTTTCTCTAACTCTCCAATAATCCCATTACAACACTTTGTACAAATGAGATTGGGACTCATCCTTCCGAAGTCGAGAAAAATGTGCAACGCTGTGTTGAAGTTAATTTTTTTAATTAACAAAATGCAAATAATGTGGAGAGATTTCAAGTGATTCAGGAATGGGGGCCCTTGTAAAGAGAAAGTACGGCCGGCCTGGGCAGTGATAGGGGAGGAGGGAGGAGAAATGCGAGTCACGGCAGCAGCAGCCTTTGATGTGCCTGCCGGCCGGCCGTGAATAATTAGGGGGTGAGAAATGCGCTCGGAGGGCTGCCTTTGATGTGGTAATGCGAGGCAGGCAGGCAGGCGGCTGGTGGCATTGTGCACGCGCTTTTTAGGGCTTGCGCAAGCGCAATGACCTAAAAAGCACATGCACTTGAAGGAATCGCCAGTGGAATCGCCAGTGGATAAACACTGGATAAGCCCCTATAGAGCTTCGCCAGCTATGCGCTGAAGCGCATCAGCAGGCGAGCCCTAAAAACAGCATGCGTGTTCATAGCAGCCAAAAAGATCCCTGCCAGTCTCAGGCACAGTCAGTCTGTCCTGTTTTTTTTATAAAAGCACTTAACTCATTTGTAAACTAATGTTAGCAAAGCTAAGGCGGATAGTAGGAAAACCAGAATGCAAAGTACTCTCGGCTCAAAACTCAGGACTGGATTTAGGTATCACTCACACACGACTTGCGGCCCACAGGTAAGCAGCCCCCTTCATTCATGTCCCTCCGTCGCGCCTCTCCGAGCACCGGTTACACAGTTTCCCTGCAGGCACCTGTTACTCGCACGGTTGACGGAAGCCGCTCGTTACAAAGAGTCTTCCTCCCATTGCCCCTTGCACTGCTGTCTCACCACCTGGGAAGTGTGGGGATACTGAACTGCTGTCCTTTTCCTCCCCTGCAACAGGGCAGGTGTCTACAGTCTGGAAGCAGCAGCCCCCGCAGGAATAAATCCGGGCACCTTCCTGTCCCCAGGTCTGCGGCTGCTGCAGGGAGGCTGGCGGCCGCGTCACTTCCTCGGTAATCTCAAAGTCGCGAAGAGTTCACAAAGAGGCGCGAAGGAGGAGGCGACGGGTGGGTGGGGGGATGCCGCTCTGCCCAGCTGGACCAGGCCACGGGCGCCGGTTAACTACCAGTGCTAAGACGATGCTTGGCAAAGCCTAGAACAGCGTGAGCCCCCAGTTAACTCACTTAACAACGAACGGTACTTAGACTGTTTCGCTCGTTCTTAGCAGTTTAACATCGGTGTCACCCTGTCGGGCACCCAGGGATTAGTGTTCTCAAGGCAGCAATAAGAGTTGCTTTTCACACAGTCCCCTCATTGGAAACTAATAAATGGGTGCAGACGGCAAGCCATGCTGAAAATTTGATGTTTGCGGCTCCAGATTTCGCTCTACCTTCCCTGGGAAATCCGGATAACTGCAGACAAATCTCACAAACTCATCACGCAGAACCTCTCCCTAAACAAGCAATGCTAAAGCAATGCCCGAGGCTCAACCTAAAAAGAAGGGTCTTGTAAACCTGCATATATACAACAGTAATGCGGGACAGGTGAATAAAACATGGTTCAAATCCTGAGCACCATTATTACAAAGATTAGAAATATTATCCATATTTACTGACTTGGACCAATTGGCAGTTAGAACTGTTAGGGGCAGAATGTTTAAGTGTAATAGGGCCCATGTAATAGGACCGCATGTTCCAGGTCTAACTTTCGCTAACACCATTTACTGAAGTGATCACCTATCATAAGTTCTGTATATAATTCCACGATCTACTTTATATATTTGCTTTTAACCACATGGTTTACTAAAACTCATGGTTGACTGCAAGTCAAAATTAAAAGAGCGAAGACAATTTTTTCCATTTGGCAAAATATTAAAATACTATCAAACGCTTACCTAATTTTCTATTCTAAAATCAAATACATCTGCAACAAAAGAAAAAGGGCAGCACAGGGCTCTGTAACTTTTGTCATGCAAAAGAATGCCAATTTATTACAGAAATGGAAGAGACAAGAGAGCTGGATAATTTATTTGTAACTGTACGTACTTCTGCTTAATTATGTACAACACCGAAGCCTCACCGGGTTTTGGGCAACATGCAGAATGCAACCTGTGCAAGGGTGTCATTGCTTAATCGCGTACATAAGGGGCCTGCGCAGTCAGCCATGCCTTTAAAGTGGCATGCCAGGTAGTAGTCAGTGTGACAGCAGGGTGCTACTCGAACCAGTTTCACGTTAAAAAAAAAAAAAAAAAAAAAAAATGAATATCTAGGGTCAGTAAACGCCAGCAATTCCACGCGCTTACTGAACTGCCACCCCAACATCTTGCAGGACCCTGCAAGGCAGTCACTGGCCTGGCTTGAACTCCAGGAGCTTGGGTAGCAGCCAATGCGAGCGTCCGGCTGCTAGTCGTCAACAACAGACTGACACTGTAAGGAGACAGTTCTAGCAGCACTCAGCCGCTCGTTCTCGTTCCTTATCTTTAGTCTTTTTCCTTCTAGACGTTAGGAAGCAACAGTCACATAACCTGGTCGGTCTGGTTGAATGAAGGCTATCACTTTCCGGTCCATGACTGACAGGCCAGGCACACATCGAGCCCAGCCCAGCCGGCTCAAAACTGGGCTGCACCTATCGGCTGCCTGTGGACTGTTTGGACAGAGGAACGTGTTGACTCCAAAGCCAATCAGTGTTTCGAAATTCTATGCAGCGCATTGGGGTTGGCTAAGGTGACCCGATGCTCCAATCCTAGATCGCCGTACACAAATAAGCAGTACCGCCCTCACTCAGACGACTCCCTTGAACATGTTTAGCTGTGGCATTGGTGGTTGTGCGTCATGAAAGTGTTAGCATTGTGGACAAATGATATCCGTTAACAAGCAGAGCTGAGGACTCGAGGTAAGCGCACCGGGGGGGGGGGTGCTGTGTGTGCAGGGGGCCTGGGTGGGTGTGTGTGCGCGCGCCATTACTGCATGTGAGCCAAGCGGAAGCAGGGGCTGTGTGTGCGCGAGAAGCGCGTCCACAGACAAAACTCGGCGTGTGCACCGGTCACTACAACAACAACAACAGGTCTGGCTGCGACAGCGCTTTCGCGCTGCAACGCCAGGCAAGACCTAAAAAAATGCTACACACCAACAAGCATTATCACAATAAATCAAAAGAAAAAAATACCATCATGTCCATTAAGTGAACAAATGCAATTAAAACGAATTTTACACGTTCCATTTGACCACCCTTCACACACCCACATACAACAATACCGCGTGGACCCAGAAATGGTGCATGCTACGATGCTTAAAGAATACAATTTTTTTTTAAAAAAAAGGAAGAACAGACCAATGTACTATCCCCCACACGTGCCTACTCAGTATGCAGATTAACTATCTGCAAAGAAGCCACATAGCTGTGTGTGTGTGGGGGGGGGGGGGGGGGGGTCTGTGTGGGGGGGGAGTAGTCTGTGTGGGGGGGGAGTAGTCTGTGTGGGGGGGGAGTAGTCTGTGTGGGGGGGGGAGTCTGTGTGGGGGGGGGGAGTCTGTGTGGGGGGGGGAGTCTGTGTGGGGGGGGGAGTCTGTGTGGGGGGGGGAGTCTGTGTGGGGGGGGGAGTCTGTGTGGGGGGGGGAGTCTGTGTGGGGGGGGAGTCTGTGTGGGGGGGGGAGTCTGTGTGGGGGGGGGGAGTCTGTGTGGGGGGGGGAGTCTGTGTGGGGGGGGGAGTCTGTGTGGGAGGGGGGCCAGAGTGTGTGGGAGGGGGGCCAGAGTGTGTGGGAGGGGGGCCAGAGTGTGTGGGAGGGGGGCCAGAGTGTGTGGGAGGGGGGCCAGAGTGTGTGGGAGGGGGGCCAGAGTGTGTGGGAGGGGGGCCAGAGTGTGTGGGAGGGGGGCCAGAGTGTGTGGGAGGGGGGCCAGAGTGTGTGGGAGGGGGGCCAGAGTGTGTGGGAGGGGGGCCAGAGTGTGTGGGAGGGGGGCCAGAGTGTGTGGGAGGGGGGCCAGAGTGTGTGGGAGGGGGGCCAGAGTGTGTGGGAGGGGGGCCAGAGTGTGTGGGAGGGGGGCCAGAGTGTGTGGGAGGGGGGCCAGAGTGTGTGGGAGGGGGGCCGAGTGTGTGGGAGGGGGGCCGAGTGTGTGGGAGGGGGGCCGAGTGTGTGGGAGGGGGGCCGAGTGTGTGGGAGGGGGGCCGAGTGTGTGGGAGGGGGGCCGAGTGTGTGGGAGGGGGGCCGAGTGTGTGGGAGGGGGGCCGAGTGTGTGGGAGGGGGGCCGAGTGTGTGGGAGGGGGGCCGAGTGTGTGGGAGGGGGGCCGAGTGTGTGGGGGGGGCCGAGTGTGTGGGGGGGGCCGAGTGTGTGGGGGGGGCCGAGTGTGTGGGGGGGCCCGAGTGTGTGTGGGGGGGCCGAGTGTGTGGGGGGGCCGAGTGTGTGGGGGGGCCGAGTGTGTGGGGGGGGGCCCGAGTGTGTGGGGGGGGCCGAGTGTGTGGGGGGGGGCCGAGTGTGTGGGGCGGCCGAGTGTGTGGGGGGGCCGAGTGTGTGGGGGGGCCGAGTGTGTGGGGGGGCCGAGTGTGTGGGGGGGCCGAGTGTGTGGGGGGGCCGAGTGTGTGGGGGGGCCGAGTGTGTGGGGGGGCCGAGTGTGTGGGGGGTGTTGTGCCAGGTTTGAGAAGAGCTCAATAAGACATTGAACCAGTAAACCTTGATGTGGGGTTTAAAAGGTCCTTTTGATTGCAACTCTAGAACTTGATTGGCTGTAATCGACTGGTTTTCTATCCTTCATTAGGCATCATACTGCTCTCCACACTATCCTTCATTCAAAATAATGCTAATCTCCTCAACACTCTCTTCCTTCTCCCTATATGCTCTCCCCTTGCATCTTTCTTTTGCCTCATTATATTCTACTCCTCACTATACTTCATTAACCCTCATGCTATTCTTCTAATCATTCTCCTTTACAAATATTAAACACAGCTCTTCTCCTACTAACGCTATGCTTTAAACTACTACACAGCTAACAAAAACAATTCTAACAGCTTGCTCCCACAACATAACACAAACACTAAATAATGCAAAACTATAATACAACACCATTAGCAAAGCAAGCGGCTTTAACTTAAACAAAGGCGAGACCTGTTGCATTCCCAATGCTTGTTGAAAAGGTAACAATCTCAATAACTTGGGTGTGGTGATATGAATGGTTACATGAGGGTGTGGAAGGGACACGGGTGAATGGATGTTGATCCTAAGAATGACACTTGTTGGTTGAAGGTATGATAATGTATTTGTCCCACAACCATAATTTTATATGGGCATGTCTTAGTTAAGGATATTGTCTTTATTGGTGTCTTTTTGCGTTGTTTAAAGATTGTATTTATATATACTTGTTTGTTTAAGATGTTATGTTAATATGTTTGTATAGATATTCGTTTGGGAGGAGCAAATCCCAATAAAGACAGTGAAACACGCCGACAGTTTTGACAAACAATCCACAGTACTTGGACAATTAGAATATGTCATTGTTCATATCCAAATATACCCAATGACACCCTTAGTGGGAGTGCAATTCTTCTGAAAAAATTGTTTTCATAGATATTTTTCCTCTTCCTTGTTTTCAACTATATGTATTGTTTTTATTTACATATGTTGTATAGTTGATTGTAATATTTATGTTGCATATTAAGGTACACTGTTTGGTTTGCCCGTAATATTTTTATGGATTGATTTACGAAATATTAATGATCAAATTGCTTATATGTGTTTTCCTAATGTCCCGTGATAGCAAATTTGGTTGGAGTGGAAATTGGATGCAAGTACATTGTTTCTTTAAGTTCTTCTAATGGGTATCTTCTGGTAATTTGTGCATCAGAGTGAGGCAAATAGTTCTGCCGATGTGCAGTGAAATTTAAAAAGGCTACAAACAACGTCTAGCTTTTACGAGTCTTAAAAAAAAACAAAGCAAGTGAAAAAAATAAATAGTATTTATGGGGTTTTCCACACTTATGTTCAAATGTGCCACATACACTTATGGTGCAAAGACAGCATCATCATCCAAATACAACATTTACTGCTATAAAGTTCTACCCTCTACCGCCCATAATAGATTTTAACTCTTAAAGTAGGCATATGCTCCTTCTCCCTCTCCTAAAAATGTGCACTATCAGTCATGTGAAAGATGTAACGGCTTATTCCTAAGCCTACAGAGGACATATTCAAAAAGTTTAAATGAAGACGAAACGTGGTTTGACAACTGATTCTGAACCACTTTATTCCTCCAATGGTCTCTAACATAACAGAGGGGGCAACACAATAGTACTCTCTCAATGATCAATCTCAAGCATTGGTTATGGCTACATCGGGTATTATAATTACATATGGAGGACACTGCATTTAACATCTATAAAGATTATGTACAAAAACAGACAAGAAACAAAGCTTTACTTGGCGACACAACTCCTTTGTTTTTCACTGTTCAAACTGGCAGAAATTGTCTATGGAGCTAATGAAGGGTGCAGTATCATGATCTTTGCCCTCAAAAAGTAAAAAGCATCCTACAAACAGCAAACCAAGGCGGTTTACTGAATTTCAGCACGATGTGCCCCTGTAATGTCACCAACTTTAAGTTCCTGGTTACCCTTTTCCACGTCCTCAGGAGATTAAAAACATGCAGGTATATGAAGTGATAGGTTTCCATATAAATCAGCCATACCCGTAACCTGGTTGATGTCATGTTGCACAATGGTTTACACTATAAAGAATATAATCCCTTTGTACAGGTAGCGTAGCTTGAATGACATTGCATATAGCAATCTGCAATTAGTTATGACTGCCAATCTAATATACAAAAAGGGCAACAAAATGATATGTCAGCACACCAATGCATCAAAACAGCCAATCACATTGTCCGCTTTGTCACATTGTACTGCAAGGTGTGACTCACTTAGTACCGCTGAATTGAGCTGTAACACCTGTTATTTATGTGGCAGCAAGCGAACAAGTTCCCATCACCATAAGTCAACCTCCTACTCTGTTTTGCCTCTGCTACCCATTGTCTTCTTCCTTTCAGCTTGTAAAGTCAAACTGGCTAATAACGTATGGTTTTGATCAGTTCTGCTGCTCTCTGCAGTCATTCAGCCTCTGCTACCATGAATGTCTACCCTTCTTTGATCTCTCTCACCATCTCTGCCAACCTCTTGGCCACATGTATCAAAAATCTCGCTTCACCCTCAATTTTCCTCTCTAGCTACTCACATAAAAAAACAGGTTACTCAGAGAGATGATAAAACACATTTACCTTTAGCAAATAGCCAGAATATCAGTGGGGGGGGGAATAAATTGCGTTGTTTGTGTGCCCAGATTCATACATTTCTATTGGGCAAACTAGCTTAGGGTTTGGACAATGACGCAGTTAATCATTTATCACCCTCTACTCCTTGGAATTATCGTGCCATTGAGAAATATACGCGTAAGAAGGGAGGTGGAAAAATAAAAGAAAGCTGGGGCAACAGAGGAACAGATGCACGCACATCTTTTAAAGGTAGTGTGCACATGTGGGAGAAGGAATCTAGCGTGGGTGAATACTAGACAGACAACTGGCGGTAACAGGGGGGTGGTCGAACAACGTAAAACGAGTATTATGCTAGGCATCAATATTGAAAAGTAAACCTCGCATCACATTAAAACAGAAAGTTTAACACTCAACATTCATTTAGACAACATATGCAGATTTCGTAGTTTAAAGATTTAGTTCAGCTGTCGTTATCCATCACAGACTTTGAATAGTTCACAAATCTTGTTCCTTGTACTTTTTCATGGTCTATTGGTTAGAGAATAAAAGTTGACCGCGTTAGTATCTCGAGCAGACATGGGTTCCACGTTGGATATGCCGAGTAAAGACATCAAATGCGAATATCTAAGGGCAAGAAATTCAGTCTTGGACTTGAGGTTGTTTGCATAGGCTTAAACAATCAGAGTACACAATTGGCTTGCCAGCTTCACCAGCTCGGACGCCACCTCACAGTCTCATCTTTTCAACAAGTCTGCTGACAGCCAGACTCGCTCAATCTGCCAGCCTTTCTGTCAAGCAAGCCCGACGCATCAGGCCACTGCCAGCCAGAGGACCCGGTCCTTGCTGTCGCAGCCGGAGTCCCCGACCAGCACTCTTTCCCAGTTTCAATGGACCATCACCTCTCATGCCGCCCCCAGCAGAACACCTTCGTCTAGAACAGATCGCATGGTTCAAGTGGGCTATAATCTACACTCCTTGGCTCACATTTACCCGTTCTCCCCGATGTGCTCCTGATGGAGCGGGATAGAAAACAGAATTCTGTTTAAACCCGTGAAGTCACACTTCCATAAATAAATTAATAATGCTAACAAACTTGTGCTGTGTGTATAATAATTCAACCTAGTTTAAAGTTGCATTTTCACAGAACACGTGGGAAACTAACATGTGTGCTCATAAATGTGCATTATGTTGCATTCTCAAGTATGTGGAAAATAATAAATTAATTTTGTCTATTGTCATGTCATAACTAATAGCAGCTGTTTTTGAAATAATGGCATGTGCTTATTTTGCTTCCCTTGTCTATGTGATGTCATTTCTACTATTCTAGGTGCACATAAGGCTTTATGGATTATGAAGACTGGTAGATATAAAATGCTGCTTTATTTGTGCTTTACTGCTAGGTAATTTAGACTAATGGGTTAATTATTAGCAATGATGGGAGGCAACAGAACAAACTGTATTTCTTTCATTAATTATTCTTTGTGTTTGTTTATATAATAGTTTTACAAATGAAGCTTAGAGATGGCTGCAGGAAAATTAGTACCCTTTTAAAAGTGGCGCAGGGACAGTGGCGCAGAAAATTGACGCTTTCTGAAAGAGGCCTAATGATGAAAATGGCTCAAGTGAAAATAATTCCAAGAAGGATGGAAAAGGCCTCTGAGCTTTTATTTTGAAAGGTTTTGGAATGAACTGCTAAAAAGATGACTTTTTGGAGAAATTTGCTAACGTTTGCTAACGTGCCACGGGAGTTCAGAGCTGACTAGCTCAAGGTTAAAAAGGAAGCTGTCGCTACAAAATGTAGCAGTCTAAGGAGAACTGCCAAGACTTCTAAATGAACAATGGACAAGTGAATTTGCCCGGGCATGCAAGAAGGAGGTGTCACAGTTTACTGTGGTACGAGGTGGCTCAGCCAATGGAGAACTAGAATTCGTCTGCTGGAATGTGAAAAATAGTTAGCTCAGCTCAATTTAGGGTATAAGAATAGGTTCAGAGAACACATAGTTGGCTTACGCTCGAGAAATCTGGAGGACGATGTTATGCTGATGGACTTTACACGTGAGGACAGGAGTTTTTATTAATTACTTTATTACTAGGAGATGAGGGTAGAGACAGAGATATAGTTAGGATTTTGGGAAATGCTTAATTTTACTTATTCCTGCTAATGAATAATAATTCTTGATTTATGCTCTTTTTATTAATACTGAATAAATCTTTCTTTATGACATTTTCTAATGCTTGTTTAATAAAATACCAAAACCTAAGTTTTTATAGATGTGTTAAAATAAACTTTCTAAAATGACAAGCTGGTCTTGATTATTGCAGATGGTTTAAACAACTATATTTAGATCTTATCGCCTCATGATTCAAGCGCTCTATTGTTGTTATGGGCCTAGTGTTGTAGTGTAAGTTTTGTGGTAGTAGATAGTGTCATTTGTGCAATATTTTGGTGAGAGCGCTGGATCAATTTCTGGTAGCCATCGGACGGTTTATATATGTTGTTTTTGACATACATGTTACATGCATGATACATATATGTTGGTAAATTCATAGGATTAAGTTTTAACACATGTTGAGTTTGTTTATTTTGTGCTATGTGTGTACCGGTACAAAAACTGTGTGATGAGAAGGTAGTCATGCAGAATATCTGATCTGTTTCTGTGATATCGCCGAGTATCACTGTTGGTATCGCCGTGTACCAGAAGTATTGTCGCCGTGCAATACAGTGTTGTCGCCGTGCAACACAGTTTTAGGGCTAGGTGTGAATCTTGTATAGTGAGGGTTTTCTAAGAAATTAGAGCAGCATGAGAATAGGGACAAAGCGCCTTCCATAAAACTCACTGTGATAAGAGTATTAGTTATATTCAAGCTTGAGTGAAGGGCAGGGTAATGTCGGTGCATGATTATCTATAAACAGGTTAGAGTCCTGTACGGGTACATGTTTTATATCTATAAACAGGTGAGAGCCCTGTACGGATAACGGTGTTATTTTGCTAACGGTGCATGATTTCTATAAACAGGTGAGAGTCCTGTACGGATTTCATGTGTGACTGAAGTTAGGGAATTTTCAGTGTGAAAGTGCGTGATTGTTTTGTAAGGTATGTTCAAGTGGAACTCTTAGAACTTTCACTTCGCGGTGGGTTCAGAGCAAAATGAGTTCATATTCTTACGTGTTAGAAGGGTAGAGTAAGAGTTGCTCTACTGGCAAATGGAAATTATCCTTAGTGTGAATAGCGCCGTCTATTCCGAAGTGTGGATACTTGAATGTATGTAAACTATCCTAATTAGAGAAGCAGACAGATGTGTTTCGTTTTAAATATTCACTAAAATGTACCAAAAGTAATTTTAAGGTACTTAGGAAAGTTCAGGATAAAGTCTGTACCATTCTAAGACTTTTATGATGATGTGCAGTGTTTAAATACATTTAAAAGCTCTGCACGCTAATAAAATTCAAATCAAAAGTGTTCAAGCATAGTTGAAAAGTATAAAAAGGTGAACTGTGCTATTTTAAAACATTCAGGAGCATTTTAGAATGTTCTGTGTTAATTAGGCTATAATTAAGGTATTCAACGTTGTTAAACAAATTTAAGTAAGTAAAAAGTGATCAGAATTAAATTTATAAACATTCCTCGCTTTAATTGTAATAATAAATCGTTCTCCGTAGTTTAAATCCATTAAAATGTGCCCCGATCGAAAATTGTAAGGGAGGGGCTGGTTTTGTGAGTGAGAACGTGTGAGGAGAGAGCCTGCAGCTGCAGCAGCTGCCTACGTCAGAATTGCCGCGCTCGGATTGGCTAGAGCGTCAGCATTGTATATGAAAAACTGCCCCCTGATTGGCTGAGGTGTCGTTATGCTGTAACAAGCTAAACGTTTACTTTTGTTCCCTTTATTTCAATAATACTGCTGAAATAAACATAGATGCGTGTAGTATACACGTTCCTTAAAGAATAAGAAAAACTGCTGTCAAGCAATCAAACGTGTCACAACACTCCGATTAATTGAAGTGACTGGAGTGTCTTATAATGAGAAATTTGGTCTTAACAAGCGTCCACTAAATAAATGCCCGTTTTATTTTAAAAAATAATTTTCCCAAACGTTGATATCAAAAGAAGAACTTAGAGCGCTCCATAGTAAATACATTTTGTGAGGGAGGGGCTGTTTGCCGAGCGAGAGGCGAAGGGGAGAGCTGCCAGCTGCAGCGGCTGCTTGCGTCAGCCGCCGCGCTGCCATTGGTTGGAACACCGACGCGTCATGCACGGAGCCGCGCTCTGATTGGGCAGAGCTCCGTGTGTTGTCTGGAGACTGTTGCAAGGGGGAGCCGCGCTCTCGTCGAGCGGGGTTCTGAAAAGGCCTTTGCGTATTAATACGCTGTATTCTTTTAGCCTGCTAGCCTCCCTCGATACTGTAATAATTACGAGGAGGGCCGCGCTGTAATTAAATTAGGTCCGTCGCGTCAGCACAAAAACAGTACACTGATTGGTTATTGACGCGCAGCGTCACTGAAAGCCTGTGCACTCATTGGCTAGCGACGCGCAGCATCAGAACTGAGCTGCATTGTAATTTGTTAATAGCAGTTCTTTATTTAGAATAGTGGCGTTAGGGTAAACTAATGTGCATAATTATTGCCTGTAAATTTTGCAAAAGTCCTCGAGTAAAATAAAGTGTCCGCTTTGGTTTCCATTGATGTAAAGGTACTGCTGTTTTCAGTAGAGAGGGGTGTTATGACTGAAGTGGGCGAGTGAATGCATGATAAATAAAATAAAACGATTGCGCGTAACATCTTTTCTGTAACTTTGCCAGGCTTTGAAATACTTGTGCAGACTTTGAAATATTCACGAAGGGACAGCGCTGTGATTTGTGGAAGTTCCGGCGCGTCATAGAAAGGCCGCGCACCCATTGGCTGTTGACGCGCAGCGTCATACAGGGGCCGCGACCTTATTGGTTGAGGAGGCTCGTGAGCTATTGGGCGAGGCTTCGCTTTTAGTCCTAGTCAGGGGAGCTGCGCTCTGATTGGGCGAAGCTCCGTGTGTGGTTCCAAGTCTGGGCGAGGTCTAGAATTATTCCTAATTGCCCTGAGCTTCGTGTTTTGTTGTGCGCTGGCTATTGTGATGGGCGCTGGCCCTAAAGTGATAGTAAGATTGTGCTATACTTCCTAAATCTTAATTTCTCCATTAGGAGGCTTGGTTGAGGGAGGTCTGTTTGCTGTTGCTAGAAAAGAACATTATTATGATTGGCTCAGACGACGTAGTGTCATAGAGAGACCGCGACTGGATTGGTCAAGACTTGGTGGGCATTCTGGTTGGCTGAACACTGTGCAGCCACATGCTGATTGGACTAAACACTCGTATTGATATATATTGTTTACTTTTTGTCAAGGATTTAAATTTTCCACGCTATTAATGCCCAAAACTTCGTTTTTATTAATTTCTTGATATTTACCACAACACATTTTGCTATCAATTAATAAGTAATACAGGGGATATAAGTTGTCAATAAAGCATTTGCAGCTGACATTAGTAATACAAGTATAGTTGTAGAGCCCATCAAAGAAAAAAAAACAAGATTGGGCAATATTAGCAACATTGTATCAAATTTGGTGATTTTTGATTTACAAGTCAAATTAAATTATTGGTTTAAATAAATTAATAAGAAGGGGTAAAGGTTATTTACAAGCAAAACAATTTTATGTAAATTAAGGCAAATTAGGTTTTCTTTTTCACAGGTATATGTTGCAGAAGGTGTGTAAGTGAAAAATAAGTACATTTAAAACACATGAGATTATATGTTGATATTTACTGTTATAAAATAAAATTTTGCGTTGCTACTGTTTTTGCAAATTGATATTTTTCTTTCCAGGTTAATTATAATTAATGATACAGGTAAATTAGGAGATATATTAAATTGACCAAATTATAAAGTTTTCTACACCTGATAGTATTTAATTAATTAATTGATCAGCAAACGCTGCAAGGCAAATTTAGAGAGTACATTTACCAAAATAATTAAATAAAATGTCTTCCTTATATAAGAAAATGAAAAAGGTTGTAGCTAAATGTGAGAATAAATTAAAGATTCCAAAATTAGTGAAAATAAATAATAAAGGTGTCAGAGTAGAAAATAGAGATCAGTGTAAAATCGATGTTGTAAATATGGATCAGAACAGAAATTCAAGAAGACCCCCAGAGCAGATTGATGTAACGCCAAAAGTGTCAGATCAGATTGATAAAGTGCCAGTTCAGAATTTTACTAAAATTAATGCAATTGAAAAACATGATGAAATGATTGGTACATCTGGAATTAATATTCCTGATTATGTAAATTCATCAAATGATTTGAAGGAGTCCATGAAAATTATGGAAACAGAGATAGTTCCTGTACTTAGAAAAGATGAAATTAATTCCGCAATTTTAAAGGTCCCATTAACTGAAAAGGTTTATTCTATTGTACTTGAAATTGAATTAGTAGGGATTGCAACCGAGCGAGAAACAGAGATGACTTCAGTTCTGGTAAGTGAGAAGTCTGACATTGACCTAATTGAATTAATACAGCCTGATGAGTCAGAATTATGCTCAAAGAAAAAGGAGATTGAAATAAATAAGCTGAATGAAGAGCTACAAATACAGCGACAGGTAATGGTTCAGCAGAATGACATGGCTTCATTGCCATTACAAATTTTTGTTAATGAACAGTCAGACAAAACAGATACAGGATTAAATAAAGAACAGGAAAACAGTCCAAAAAGATTAAATGCACTTCCAGAATGTTGGAATAAAAATAATGTTCTTTTGAGTGAAGACATTAAAATGAAGGACGCAATTGATAAACAGATTAAAACATTGACTTCTGCAGGTTCACTTTTCAGAAATGCAAATTTAATTAAAAGATTGATTGATATACAATTGGCAGAAAGGTTTGCTGTCGTGATATGTGCAGCATACAAAATGAATGATGAACATGCTTTGAGTTCACTAATACTAACATCCGTAGTTGAAACATGGCAAGGAGTCAAAAAGTTACAAGATGATGCAACTCATGAGGAGAATAACACATGGTTGAGAAACACATGGTTGAGAACAGATTTTATACAGCGAGATGAGGATGAGATTTTGTCACACAAAGATGATAGAGTAGTTTTACCAAATAGCATGATTACTGACATGGACAGAATGTACTATAAAATTGCAGAATTTCTTTACCAGAGGTGTCTGTCATATCAGCAAGCGAACACAATTAAGAGAACAATTATGAGATTGGGAACTGAATTACAGGAAAGTGGTTCGTTGAACAGATTACAAATGGATTTCTGTGAGATGTCACTGAATGACAAACTGTGCTACATTTTTGTGATTTACTGTTTGATTACAAAATGGTTTGAAACATTTCAGATGCGTCATGATGAAATTACTGTTGCAAAGTTATCAGATAACAGAAGACATATTGAAAACAGATTGCTCCATTGTGCAGATAAACTAGAATTTTTAGATGTTGAGGAGCATGAGAATGTTACTATAAAAGACAAAGATGCAAAAATGTGCCTAGCTGCAGGTACAAAGTGGACAGATGTTCTTTCACTTGTTTTGATGTTTCTGAGAAATACTACTGATAAAAAG
The DNA here is from genome assembly GCF_964261635.1 of Lissotriton helveticus. Lineage (NCBI taxonomy): Eukaryota > Metazoa > Chordata > Amphibia > Caudata > Salamandridae > Lissotriton > Lissotriton helveticus. The sequence goes on from NC_136057.1 coordinate 1,911,661,616, forward strand.
ACAGATTTAAGTTCACGTGAGATAATGATGGACAAGGTCATGAGACAGACATTCATACCAGAGAAGAGAATGATGACTATCAATGATGGCATCAATTTGGAGAACTGTAGGAATTTATCAGATGAAATGATTTCTGTGTTTGATGAAGATGAAACTGAAGTGCAAACAAGAGAAAAAGAGCAAGTACTTGATTTGTTACCAGGTAAAAGGATCAGGAAAAAGGTTCGTCTAAAAAGAAATTCTCTAGTGCCAAGGTGGCAGAAAAGGAGGCTAGTCAGTCTTGTCACAACAAATGCAGAGAAGTGCAAAAGACTGAAGAGGTGGATTGACACTGGCCATACTTTTCGTGTATCTACACCTGAAAATCCTGATGAGGATAGTGTCACAATTGATGATTCAGATTCTGAAGAAGAGCCTGAAGAGAATCCAGATCTTGAAGATCGACAAGTTGGTCGACATCTGGAGAACATGAAGAGAAAACAAGCCTTGATTGAAGAAGACTTGAAAGTTGTGACAGAAGACTCAGAAAATGATGGAAATCTGCCAGAAAAAGAAGCAGAAGAAGAATATGATCAGATTGTGATTCAAGACCAGGAGAGTATTGAAAAGCAGAAGAGTAGCTCTGAAAGCAGGAACAAGAATTCTGAAACTGGGAAGTTGAAGGTAATTGAAGAAGAAAATGAATTGCCAAGTACCAGCTACAAAGATGACGTTCCTAACGGAGTGAAGCTGCTGAGTAAAGAAGTACCTGAGTCCAGAATGAAAATATCTGACACTGAAACTGATGAAAGTGATGAAGATTCTGAAATAAGAAAATTCAGAAAAGGAGCTTGGAGAACAGAATGTAATGTGACCAAGCAAAAGAAGAAATTACCAAGAAAAAGTGATGAATGGCCAGGAGAAAATGAAGGCCTAAAATTCAAATTGAGATACAGATCAAAGAAGCAGATTGATGAGATATCAAGTCAAAAAGATTCTGAAAAGAAAAGTGAGGCAGGAAAGAAAATGGAAGTGATACCTGTAATGGATTACAGTCAGGAAAAGATTGAAGAGAATAGTGACAATGGTTGAAGTACATACTTGTTAAATTTTAGGTTTTCTGTTTTTTTTGGCATAAGGCTGAAGAAATCTTGTTAGGTGACACAAGGTCGAAGAAATTCTGTTAGCTGAAAAATTAATTTGTGACATTAGGTCGAAGAAAAACTGTTAGAAGGTTTAAAGAGTATAAAAAAAAAAAAAAAAAAAAATTTGAAAAAGGGGGGTGTTAGAAATTTTTAGAAAATTTAGGTAAAATTTTTAAAATTTTTGTTTTATTTTTATTTGCAAGCTTAATGCAAATATAATTCTGCTTTGGTTAATTTAGGTTGTTATTGTTCTTTTAGAAATTAACAAAGAGAAGTTTAAGGTCAATAGGACAAGCAAAGTTTCAGCTAGTCAAGACAAACATAGTATAGTACTGACATTTTATTAATTATAGTTTTTGCAACACATTTATTGAAGCTTAGTTGTATGATACACAAGAGAATGAAATAGAACTGGAGGGGTTTCTTAAAACTCAATATGAGAATTGTAGATAAACTGATGAGATAAGTCTTTAGAAATACTAACACAGGTGAAATTGAATCATGTTCATCTTAGATAAAATCTTTGCTAAATTTTTGGGTGCTGGTGTGGTGATTTGTTAATCACCAGATGAGGGAGTTGATGGAGCGGGATAGAAAACAGAATTCTGTTTAAACCCGTGAAGTCACACTTCCATAAATAAATTAATAATGCTAACAACTTGTGCTGTGTGTATAATAATTCAACCTAGTTTAAAGTTGCATTTTCACAGAACACGTGGGAAACTAACATGTGTGCTCATAAATGTGCATTATGTTGCATTCTCAAGTATGTGGAAAATAATAAATTAATTTTGTCTATTGTCATGTCATAACTAATAGCAGCTGTTTTTGAAATAATGGCATGTGCTTATTTTGCTTCCCTTGTCTATGTGATGTCATTTCTACTATTCTAGGTGCACATAAGGCTTTATGGATTATGAAGACTGGTAGATATAAAATGCTGCTTTATTTGTGCTTTACTGCTAGGTAATTTAGACTAATGGGTTAATTATTAGCAATGATGGGAGGCAACAGAACAAACTGTATTTCTTTCATTAATTATTCTTTGTGTTTGTTTATATAATAGTTTTACAAATGAAGCTTAGAGATGGCTGCAGGAAAATTAGTACCCTTTTAAAAGTGGCGCAGGGACAGTGGCGCAGAAAATTGACGCTTTCTGAAAGAGGCCTAATGATGAAAATGGCTCAAGTGAAAATAATTCCAAGAAGGATGGAAAAGGCCTCTGAGCTTTTATTTTGAAAGGTTTTGGAATGAACTGCTAAAAAGATGACTTTTTGGAGAAATTTGCTAACGTTTGCTAACGTGCCACGGGAGTTCAGAGCTGACTAGCTCAAGGTTAAAAAGGAAGCTGTCGCTACAAAATGTAGCAGTCTAAGGAGAACTGCCAAGACTTCTAAATGAACAATGGACAAGTGAATTTGCCCGGGCATGCAAGAAGGAGGTGTCACAGTTTACTGTGGTACGAGGTGGCTCAGCCAATGGAGAACTAGAATTCGTCTGCTGGAATGTGAAAAATAGTTAGCTCAGCTCAATTTAGGGTATAAGAATAGGTTCAGAGAACACATAGTTGGCTTACGCTCGAGAAATCTGGAGGACGATGTTATGCTGATGGACTTTACACGTGAGGACAGGAGTTTTTATTAATTACTTTATTACTAGGAGATGAGGGTAGAGACAGAGATATAGTTAGGATTTTGGGAAATGCTTAATTTTACTTATTCCTGCTAATGAATAATAATTCTTGATTTATGCTCTTTTTATTAATACTGAATAAATCTTTCTTTATGACATTTTCTAATGCTTGTTTAATAAAATACCAAAACCTAAGTTTTTATAGATGTGTTAAAATAAACTTTCTAAAATGACAAGCTGGTCTTGATTATTGCAGATGGTTTAAACAACTATATTTAGATCTTATCGCCTCATGATTCAAGCGCTCTATTGTTGTTATGGGCCTAGTGTTGTAGTGTAAGTTTTGTGGTAGTAGATAGTGTCATTTGTGCAATATTTTGGTGAGAGCGCTGGATCACTCCCACCAAGCACGCACTACCTTTAAACTAGTATTGTCTATCATACCATATACCAGACTGGCAACCTAGCCCTCCCACCTCACATTCCCACTAGATCTCTAAAGCACCCAATGCCTCTCCTTAGGTACACAGCCCCTTTGGATTTGTGTCAGGAAGAGTACCGCGATCTTATCTTTCTGGACCATCATTTGGCATTTCATGTCTAATACAAAGAGTTCTCGCCCACAAGGTCTTTAGCACCTGCAGGTACCCTCTTATGCCTTCCCTGTGTCAGGATGTTGATTTTGGGCCCCGCCATACACACCTCCACTAACACAATTATATTTACTAACGTGGACTTCAAGAATTACTTACCGGAGATACTGTGCGCACAGCAGGCTCATCCTCCTGTGGGCTACGGACTCCGCTCAGCTACGGAGCGGTGCGGCCTCCACCGCCGCAGCCGCCATCTTCCCTCCGTGTACGCCGCTCTAGCTGCCCCAGATTCTCTCTATGGTCTTCTGCTGCCTCCGGGAAGCGCGCGCTCCCCGCCCCCGCCAGCGCGCCCCCGGCACTTCCGGTCTGCGTGCGGACCGTCTGCTCCCTTAACCCCTTTCCCCGGTCGCTGTAACTCTGGCTCCCAGGGCCACCAGCAGCGCGCATGCGCACGCTCCCGCGCACCTAGGTCTTGACGTCACGTGACGGCTCCTCCTACTCCCCATGCCAAAGCATGAGGAAGGAGGAGGGGCGCGAGCGGACAATGTGATTGGCTGTCTGGCTGCTATGGCGACAGATGGTCGCCGACTGCTGTCTCCCCTGGCAACCGACTGCTAGGCCTTGGAAGGTACACCTGGCGTGAGCCACGGGAGAGTACCTAAAAGGCTCTATGGGGGAACAAGGCCTTCCCTAAAGTATTGGGATAATAAAGGGTTCATGGTCCAGGGTAAGGGTTTTACGGAGACCGACCCCTGTAACGCAGTCCTTTTCAGGGGGGGGGGGGTATTCAAACCGTGGACAAGCCCATTTTTTTTTATTTTAGGTTATTTCATGCATTTTTATAAAGCGCGTACTTCACCCGAATGTGTCAGATAGAGCTAGGAGTGGGATGTGGTGGTAGGGAGACACCATACTAAGCAGGGAGAGTCACACTCCAGGATGAATCACTGTAGGTAAAAGAAAGCTAAGGCACGAATCATGTTAGGGATGGAGAACACAGGCACGCATGTGTCATGGGGAAGGCAGCAGAGCCCAGGTATGATTCACGGTAAAGGAAGGAGAGGCCAGACACAAGTCATGACGAGTCATGACAACATTGTTTGGTTCCCAAACAACCTGCCTTTCAGTCTACTGGATCTCTTGTTGTGGAGTATGGCGGAGCTCTCTGGCCAAACAGGGTCCGGTCAGACTGGCCTATCGGGTACTCAGGCAGTGCCAGATGGGCTGGCCTGAAAGTCCGTGTACGGGCCGGTTTTTTGACTGTTTATGGGGATGCTTTTTACTGTTAATTTCACTGATATTAAAACAAACCTTGCCTTGAACAAGCTCAAATCCATGCAACCTTCCATACATTCCCAAAGACGTATACATGTGTCTTTATACATTCAAAACTGCCCACATTCGCAAACATGGGCACCTTTTTTAGCTGTCTGAGTTACAAGCGAGGCTCACCCAGGGTTTAAGTGGGGTGAAAAAACTAGGGGGGCTCTCAAAGGGGCCTGGCCAAAGTACTTATGGGCGTGGCTTAAATACACCAGCTAAAAATCTGTGCCTCCCGATTTGTATTTTGCTATTTATGTAATTACATCCAGCTATATGATACAAGTAACATCATACCTACAACAAGTTAGGTCTATTGGCTTTGTCAATGGTTGTTAGTTGCCTAAAATAAATAAGCAGCAAGTATGGCTTGTATAGAATATTGAAAAAGCTTCCACTTAAAGCCCTGGTGACACCACAACAATGTTGCTGCACCTGAGTTTCAAAAAGAGAAGGGAAATCCGGAGAGAAAAGGTCTCTCTTTAAAGGGTTTCCCTTGCCCTACAATGCTCACCTGGCATGACGCCATGCCATAACTTCTCCACTAGTGAGAAGTGAGCAGTGTGAGCACGCGCACATGGTGTGCTTGCTGTCACGGCAGTCCAGAAAAAAATGTACTGCCTGCCAGGGCACAAAACGAGCCTGATAGAGACCGTTTCGAGGCCTCCTTTAAAAAACTGCTGGTGCTCAGACCATATGAGACCCGGTCCACTTAAAGCCCTGGGCCCACCTTTATTTTAGTGCCCGGGATTTTCTGAACAAGTCCAACCTTGATGCCAAGTTAAATATCACCTCCTTGTCTGGGGTTGACACGTGACCAACTTTTCACCAGCACCACCGGTAATTAATATTCACTTTATGGCCTTGTATTGCAGAGCTGATTCAAGAATTTTCGGAGCCTCAAGCAGAAACCTTTTCAAGATTAGTATGTTATTATTAGGCCTCCTAGTTTTATGATATGTATTTTCTTGACATTTCCATCTGTATTTGTCCATATTTATTTTGGGTTTTGTGAAAAAATGAAGCTGAAACTAGTATATTTCCAATTTTATTCAACCAATAAATATTCGCTCATGCTGGAATGCCTGCCAGGTTTCAATGATATGAACACCTGCAGAAGATACTTTCAATGCACTTATTTGGAAATATGCACATTTCATTATCAACCTTTTGCATATCTACTGCTGGTTAAGCCTTTTTACTAAAATTCTTTTCTCTTTTTTTAACACCCTTGCACATCAATCCATACAGCTATTGACGTGTCAGTCATGGCAGAATCACTCAAAAAGGACGTATGTCGCTACTACGCATGCATTTACAACGCATGCCTTTACGACGCAACTTTTACAACGCAAGTCGTTACAACGACTTGCGTTGGGGGGTGCTGGATAGTGAATAGTTTAATTTACTATTCCAACTCCAGTCCCCGTGGATAGTAGGGAAGGAGTTGGATAGTAAATTAAAATTAAACTATTCCCTATCCTGGAGCGCCCCCCAGCGCAAGTCGTTGTAACAACTTGCGTTGTAAAAGTTGCGTCATAAAGGCATAGCGTTGTAAAAGTTGCGTAGTAAACGCTGTTCCCCCTCAAAAGCAACCTAATTTCCGTGTTGATCCACATTTAAAAATAAATACAGACAAGAAAATAAATGGTTTTCTGTTTGCATTTATCTGTAGAAATCAGTAAAACTGAATGTAGGCAGCTGGCTCTCTATTTACTATACCAAAGTAAGATATAGTGTGCACAGAGTTCAGGGGATCCCCAAAGGCTAACAGAGGTAAAAGTAGATAATACCTTACTCTCTATTTGTGGTAGTGTGGGCGAGCAGTAATGGTTTATCAGAGGGTAGTGTTAAGCATTTATTGATTCAGAAAAGGGGGTGGTGATAAACAGAGTGTCTGAATTAAGCAGACCACTCTTACCCAGTCCAAAGATCAGGGCTTGATCCATCACCGTTATTTAGCTCACTGCCCCATCCCAGCTCAGAACCTGGCTATATGCAAATTAGTCTGTCCCTGGCCCAGTGCATCATGGGAACAGGGCAGACCAAACTACCAAGCCAATTCTTCTCCAGAAAGGAGACAAGCTACCGGGGACCGGTTTCTGGCATTTCAGCCTCGTGGGCCCGGCTTGCTTGAATCCTGATGGAGCAGTGAGCAAGGGACTCATGTCTGAGTATACCCTGCCACACCTATAGTGGCCAAAAACGATTCAGAAAAGGGGGTGGTGATGAACAGAGTGTCTGAATTAAGCAGACCACTCTTACCCACTCCAAAGATCAGGGCTTGATCCATCACCGTTATTTAGCTCACTGCCCCATCCCAGCTCAGAACCTGGCTATATGCAAATTAGTCTGTCCCTGGCCCAGTGCATCATGGGAACAGGGCAGACCAAACTACCAAGCCAATTCTTCACCAGAAAGGAGACAAGCTACCGGGGACCGGTTTCTGGCATTTCAGCCTCGTCGGCCCGGCTTGCTTGAATCCTGATGGAGCAGTGAGCAAGGGACTCATGTCTGAGTATACCCTGCCACACATATAGTGGCCAAAAACGATTCAGAAAAGGGGGTGGTGATGAACAGAGTGTCTGAATTAAGCAGACCACTCTTACCCAGTCCAAAGATCAGGGTTTGATCCATCACCGTTATTTAGCTCACTGCCCCATCCCAGCTCAGAACCTGGCTATATGCAAATTAGTCTGTCCCTGGCCCAGTGCATCATGGGAACAGGGCAGACCAAACTACCAAGCCAATTCTTCACCAGAAAGGAGACAAGCTACCGGGGACCGGTTTCTGGCATTTCAGCAACGTCGGCCCGGCTTGCTTGAATCCTGATGGAGCAGTGAGCAAGGGACTCATGTCTGAGTATACCCTGCCACACCTATAGTGGCCAAAAACGAATCAGAAAAGGGGGTGGTGATGAACAGAGTGTCTGAATTAAGCAGACCACTCTTACCCAGTCCAAAGATCAGGGCTTGATCCATCACCGTTATTTAGCTCACTGCCCCATCCCAGCTCAGAACCTGGCTATATGCAAATTAGTCTGTCCCTGGCCCAGTGCATCATGGGAACAGGGCAGACCAAACTACCAAGCCAATTCTTCTCCAGAAAGGAGACAAGCTACCGGGGACCGGTTTCTGGCATTTCAGCCTCGTCGGCCCGGCTTGCTTGAATCCTGATGGAGCAGTGAGCAAGGGACTCATGTCTGAGTATACCCTGCCACACCTATAGTGGCCAAAAACGATTCAGAAAAGGGGGTGGTGATGAACAGAGTGTCTGAATTAAGCAGACCACTCTTACCCAGTCCAAAGATCACGGCTTGATCCATCACTGTTTTTTAGCTCACTGCCCCATCCCAGCTCAGAACCTGGCTATATGCAAATTAGTCTGTCCCTGGCCCAGTGCATCATGGGAACAGGGCAGACCAAACTGCCAAGCCAATTCTTCACCAGAAAGGAGACAAGCTACCGGGGACCGGTTTCTGGCATTTCAGCCTCGTCGGCCCGGCTTGCTTGAATCCTGATGGAGCAGTGAGCAAGGGACTCATGTCTGAGTATACCCTGCCACACCTATAGTGGCCAAAAACGATTCAGAAAAGGGGGTGGTGATGAACAGAGTGTCTGAATTAAGCAGACCACTCTTACCCAGTCCAAAGATCAGGGCTTGATCCATCACCGTTATTTAGCTCACTGCCCCATCCCAGCTCAGAACCTGGCTATATGCAAATTAGTCTGTCCCTGGCCCAGTGCATCATGGGAACAGGGCAGACCAAACTACCAAGCCAATTCTTCACCAGAAAGGAGACAAGCTACCGGGGACCGGTTTCTGGCATTTCAGCCTCGTCGGCCCGGCTTGCTTGAATCCTGATGGAGCAGTGAGCAAGGGACTCATGTCTGAGTATACCCTGCCACACCTATAGTGGCCAAAAACGATTCAGAAAAGGGGGTGGTGATGAACAGAGTGTCTGAATTAAGCAGACCACTCTTACCCAGTCCAAAGATCAGGGCTTGATCCATCACCGTTATTTAGCTCACTGCCCCATCCCAGCTCAGAACCTGGCTATATGCAAATTAGTCTGTCCCTGGCCCAGTGCATCATGGGAACAGGGCAGACCAAACTACCAAGCCAATTCTTCACCAGAAAGGAGACAAGCTACCGGGGACCGGTTTCTGGCATTTCAGCCTCGTCGTCCCCGGAAGCTTGTTTCCTTCCCAGTACAAGAATTGGCTTGGTAGTTTGGTTTGCCCTGTTTCCATCATGCACTGGGACAGGAACAGACTAATTTGCATATAGCCAAGTTCTGAGCTGGGATGGTGCAGTGAGCTAAAAAACGGTGATGGATCAAGCCCTGATCTTTGGATTGGGTAAGAGTGGTCTGCTTAAGTCAGGCACTCTGTTCATCACCACCCCCTTTTCTAATTCATTTTGTCCACCATAAGCATGGAAGGGTATACTCAGATGTGAGTCCCTTGCTCATTGCACCATCAGGATTCAAGCTAGCCGGGCCGACGACGCCTGAAATGGCAGAAACCGGTCCCCGGAAGCTTGTTTCCTCCCCAGTACAAGAATTGGCTTGGTAGTTTGGTTTGCCCTGTTCCCATCATGCACTGGGACAGGAACAGACTAATTTGCATATAGCCAAGTTCTGAGCTGGGATGGTGCAGTGAGCTAAAAAACGGTGATGGATCAAGCCCTGATCTTTGGACTGGGTAAGAGTGGTTTGCTTAATTCAGGCACTCTGTTCATCACCACCCCCTTTTCTAATTCATTTTGTCCACCATAAGCGTGGAAGGGTATACTCAGATGTGAGTCCCTTGCTCATTGCACCATCAGGATTCAAGCAAGCCGGGCCGACGACGCCTGAAATGGCAGAAACCGGTCCCCGGAAGCTTGTTTCCTTCCCAGTACAAGAATTGGCTTGGTAGTTTGGTTTGCCCTGTTCCCATCATGCACTGGGACAGGAAGAGACTAATTTGCATATAGCCAAGTTCTGAGCTGGGATGGTGCAGTGAGCTAAAAAACGGTGATGGATCAAGCCCTGATCTTTGGACTGGGTAAGAGTGGTCTGCTTAATTCAGGCACTCTGTTCATCACCACCCCCTTTTCTAATTCATTTTGTCCACCATAAGCGTGGAAGGGTATACTCAGATGTGAGTCCCTTGCTCATTGCACCATCAGGATTCAAGCAAGCCGGGCCGACGACGCCTGAAATGGCAGAAACCGGTCCCCGGAAGCTTGTTTCCTTCCCAGTACAAGAATTGGCTTGGTAGTTTGGTTTGCCCTGTTCCCATCATGCACTGGGACAGGAACAGACTAATTTGCATATAGCCAAGTTCTGAGCTGGGATGGTGCAGTGAGCTAAAAAACGGTGATGGATCAAGCCCTGATCTTTGGACTGGGTAAGAGTGGTCTGCTTAATTCAGGCACTCTGTTCATCACCACCCCCTTTTCTAATTCATTTTGTCCACCATAAGCGTGGAAGGGTATACTCAGATATGAGTCCCTTGCTCATTGCACCATCAGGATTCAAGCAAGCCGGGCCGACGACGCCTGAAATGGCAGAAACCGGTCCCCGGAAGCTTGTTTCCTTCCCAGTACAAGAATTGGCTTGGTAGTTTCGTTTGCCCTGTTCCCATCATGCACTGGGACAGGAACAGACTAATTTGCATATAGCCAAGTTCTGAGCTGGGATGGTGCACTGAGCTAAAAAACGGTGATGGATCAAGCCCTGATCTTTGGACTGGGTAAGAGTGGTCTGCTTAATTCAGGCACTCTGTTCATCACCACCCCCTTTTCTAATTCATTTTGTCCACCATAAGCGTGGAAGGGTATACTCAGATGTGAGTTCCTTGCTCATTGCACCATCAGGATTCAAGCAAGCCGGGCCGACGACGCCTGAAATGGCAGAAACCGGTCCCCGGAAGCTTGTTTCCTTCCCAGTACAAGAATTGGCTTGGTAGTTTCGTTTGCCCTGTTCCCATCATGCACTGGGACAGGAACAGACTAATTTGCATATAGCCAAGTTCTGAGCTGGGATGGTGCAGTGAGCTAAAAAACGGTGATGGATCAAGCCCTGATCTTTGGACTGGGTAAGAGTGGTCTGCTTAATTCAGGCACTCTGTTCATCACCACCCCCTTTTCTAATTCATTTTGTCCACCATAAGCGTGGAAGGGTATACTCAGATGTGAGTCCCTTGCTCATTGCACCATCAGGATTCAAGCTAGCCGGGCCGACGACGCCTGAAATGGCAGAAACCGGTCCCCGGAAGCTTGTTTCCTCCCCAGTACAAGAATTGGCTTGGTAGTTTGGTTTGCCCTGTTCCCATCATGCACTGGGACAGGAACAGACTAATTTGCATATAGCCAAGTTCTGAGCTGGGATGGTGCAGTGAGCTAAAAAACGGTGATGGATCAAGCCCTGATCTTTGGACTGGGTAAGAGTGGTTTGCTTAATTCAGGCACTCTGTTCATCACCACCCCCTTTTCTAATTCATTTTGTCCACCATAAGCGTGGAAGGGTATACTCAGATGTGAGTCCCTTGCTCATTGCACCATCAGGATTCAAGCAAGCCGGGCCGACGACGCCTGAAATGGCAGAAACCGGTCCCCGGAAGCTTGTTTCCTTCCCAGTACAAGAATTGGCTTGGTAGTTTGGTTTGCCCTGTTCCCATCATGCACTGGGACAGGAACAGACTAATTTGCATATAGCCAAGTTCTGAGCTGGGATGGTGCAGTGAGCTAAAAAACGGTGATGGATCAAGCCCTGATCTTTGGACTGGGTAAGAGTGGTCTGCTTAATTCAGGCACTCTGTTCATCACCACCCCCTTTTCTAATTCATTTTGTCCACCATAAGCGTGGAAGGGTATACTCAGATGTGAGTCCCTTGCTCATTGCACCATCAGGATTCAAGCAAGCCGGGCCGACGACGCCTGAAATGGCAGAAACCGGTCCCCGGAAGCTTGTTTCCTTCCCAGTACAAGAATTGGCTTGGTAGTTTCGTTTGCCCTGTTCCCATCATGCACTGGGACAGGAACAGACTAATTTGCATATAGCCAAGTTCTGAGCTGGGATGGTGCAGTGAGCTAAAAAACGGTGATGGATCAAGCCCTGATCTTTGGACTGGGTAAGAGTGGTCTGCTTAATTCAGGCACTCTGTTCATCACCACCCCCTTTTCTAATTCATTTTGTCCACCATAAGCGTGGAAGGGTATACTCAGATATGAGTCCCTTGCTCATTGCACCATCAGGATTCAAGCAAGCCGGGCCGACGACGCCTGAAATGGCAGAAACCGGTCCCCGGAAGCTTGTTTCCTTCCCAGTACAAGAATTGGCTTGGTAGTTTCGTTTGCCCTGTTCCCATCATGCACTGGGACAGGAACAGACTAATTTGCATATAGCCAAGTTCTGAGCTGGGATGGTGCACTGAGCTAAAAAACGGTGATGGATCAAGCCCTGATCTTTGGACTGGGTAAGAGTGGTCTGCTTAATTCAGGCACTCTGTTCATCACCACCCCCTTTTCTAATTCATTTTGTCCGCCATAAGCGTGGAAGGGTATACTCAGATGTGAGTTCCTTGCTCATTGCACCATCAGGATTCAAGCAAGCCGGGCCGACGACGCCTGAAATGGCAGAAACCGGTCCCCGGAAGCTTGTTTCCTTCCCAGTACAAGAATTGGCTTGGTAGTTTCGTTTGCCCTGTTCCCATCATGCACTGGGACAGGAACAGACTAATTTGCATATAGCCAAGTTCTGAGCTGGGATGGTGCAGTGAGCTAAAAAACGGTGATGGATCAAGCCCTGATCTTTGGACTGGGTAAGAGTGGTCTGCTTAATTCAGGCACTCTGTTCATCACCACCCCCTTTTCTAATTCATTTTGTCCACCATAAGCGTGGAAGGGTATACTCAGATGTGAGTCCCTTGCTCATTGCACCATCAGGATTCAAGCAAGCCGGGCCGACGACGCCTGAAATGGCAGAAACCGGTCCCCGGAAGCTTGTTTCCTTCCCAGTACAAGAATTGGCTTGGTAGTTTCGTTTGCCCTGTTCCCATCATGCACTGGGACAGGAACAGACTAATTTGCATATAGCCAAGTTCTGAGCTGGGATGGTGCAGTGAGCTAAAAAACGGTGATGGATCAAGCCCTGATCTTTGGACTGGGTAAGAGTGGTCTGCTTAATTCAGGCACTCTGTTCATCACCACCCCCTTTTCTAATTCATTTTGTCCACCATAAGCGTGGAAGGGTATACTCAGATGTGAGTCCCTTGCTCATTGCACCATCAGGATTCAAGCAAGCCGGGCCAACGACGCCTGAAATGGCAGAAACCGGTCCCCGGAAGCTTGTTTCCTTCCCAGTACAAGAATTGGCTTGGTAGTTTGGTTTGCCCTGTTCCCATCATGCACTGGGACAGGAACAGACTAATTTGCATATAGCCAAGTTCTGAGCTGGGATGGTGCAGTGAGCTAAAAAACGGTGATGGATCAAGCCCTGATCTTTGGACTGGGTAAGAGTGGTTTGCTTAATTCAGGCACTCTGTTCATCACCACCCCCTTTTCTAATTCATTTTGTCCACCATAAGCGTGGAAGGGTATACTCAGATGTGAGTCCCTTGCTCATTGCACCATCAGGATTCAAGCAAGCCGGGCCGACGACGCCTGAAATGGCAGAAACCGGTCCCCGGAAGCTTGTTTCCTTCCCAGTACAAGAATTGGCTTGGTAGTTTGGTTTGCCCTGTTCTCATCATGCACTGGGACAGGAACAGACTAATTTGCATATAGCCAAGTTCTGAGCTGGGATGGTGCAGTGAGCTAAAAAACGGTGATGGATCAAGCCCTGATCTTTGGACTGGGTAAGAGTGGTCTGCTTAATTCAGGCACTCTGTTCATCATCACCCCCTTTTCTAATTCATTTTGTCCACCATAAGCGTGGAAGGGTATACTCAGATGTGAGTCCCTTGCTCATTGCACCATCAGGATTCAAGCAAGCCGGGCCGACGACGCCTGAAATGGCAGAAACCAGTCCCCGGAAGCTTGTTTCCTTCCCAGTACAAGAATTGGCTTGGTAGTTTGGTTTGCCCTGTTCCCATCATGCACTGGGACAGGAACAGACTAATTTGCATATAGCCAAGTTCTGAGCTGGGATGGTGCAGTGAGCTAAAAAACGGTGATGGATCAAGCCCTGATCTTTGGACTGGGTAAGAGTGGTCTGCTTAATTCAGGCACTCTGTTCATCACCACCCCCTTTTCTAATTCATTTTGTCCACCATAAGCGTGGAAGGGTATACTCAGATGTGAGTCCCTTGCTCATTGCACCATCAGGATTCAAGCAAGCCGGGCCGACGACGCCTGAAATGGCAGAAACCGGTCCCCGGAAGCTTGTTTCCTTCCCAGTACAAGAATTGGCTTGGTAGTTTGGTTTGCCCTGTTCCCATCATGCACTGGGACAGGAACAGACTAATTTGCATATAGCCAAGTTCTGAGCTGGGATGGTGCAGTGAGCTAAAAAACGGTGATGGATCAAGCCCTGATCTTTGGACTGGGTAAGAGTGGTCTGCTTAATTCAGGCACTCTGTTCATCACCACCCCCTTTTCTAATTCATTTTGTCCACCATAAGCGTGGAAGGGTATACTCAGATGTGAGTCCCTTGCTCATTGCACCATCAGGATTCAAGCAAGCCGGGCCGACGACGCCTGAAATGGCAGAAACCGGTCCCCGGAAGCTTGTTTCCTTCCCAGTACAAGAATTGGCTTGGTAGTTTGGTTTGCCCTGTTCCCATCATGCACTGGGACAGGAACAGGCTAATTTGCATATAGCCAAGTTCTGAGCTGGGATGGTGCAGTGAGCTAAAAAACGGTGATGGATCAAGCCCTGATCTTTGGACTGGGTAAGAGTGGTCTGCTTAATTCAGGCACTCTGTTCATCACCACCCCCTTTTCTAATTCATTTTGTCCACCATAAGCGTGGAAGGGTATACTCAGATGTGAGTCCCTTGCTCATTGCACCATCAGGATTCAAGCAAGCCGGGCCGACGACGCCTGAAATGGCAGAAACCGGTCCCCGGAAGCTTGTTTCCTTCCCAGTACAAGAATTGGCTTGGTAGTTTCGTTTGCCCTGTTCCCATCATGCACTGGGACAGGAACAGACTAATTTGCATATAGCCAAGTTCTGAGCTGGGATGGTGCAGTGAGCTAAAAAACGGTGATGGATCAAGCCCTGATCTTTGGACTGGGTAAGAGTGGTCTGCTTAATTCAGGCACTCTGTTCATCACCACCCCCTTTTCTAATTCATTTTGTCCACCATAAGCGTGGAAGGGTATACTCAGATGTGAGTCCCTTGCTCATTGCACCATCAGGATTCAAGCAAGCCGGGCCAACGACGCCTGAAATGGCAGAAACCGGTCCCCGGAAGCTTGTTTCCTTCCCAGTACAAGAATTGGCTTGGTAGTTTGGTTTGCCCTGTTCCCATCATGCACTGGGACAGGAACAGACTAATTTGCATATAGCCAAGTTCTGAGCTGGGATGGTGCAGTGAGCTAAAAAACGGTGATGGATCAAGCCCTGATCTTTGGACTGGGTAAGAGTGGTTTGCTTAATTCAGGCACTCTGTTCATCACCACCCCCTTTTCTAATTCATTTTGTCCACCATAAGCGTGGAAGGGTATACTCAGATGTGAGTCCCTTGCTCATTGCACCATCAGGATTCAAGCAAGCCGGGCCGACGACGCCTGAAATGGCAGAAACCGGTCCCCGGAAGCTTGTTTCCTTCCCAGTACAAGAATTGGCTTGGTAGTTTGGTTTGCCCTGTTCTCATCATGCACTGGGACAGGAACAGACTAATTTGCATATAGCCAAGTTCTGAGCTGGGATGGTGCAGTGAGCTAAAAAACGGTGATGGATCAAGCCCTGATCTTTGGACTGGGTAAGAGTGGTCTGCTTAATTCAGGCACTCTGTTCATCATCACCCCCTTTTCTAATTCATTTTGTCCACCATAAGCGTGGAAGGGTATACTCAGATGTGAGTCCCTTGCTCATTGCACCATCAGGATTCAAGCAAGCCGGGCCGACGACGCCTGAAATGGCAGAAACCAGTCCCCGGAATCTTGTTTCCTTCCCAGTACAAGAATTGGCTTGGTAGTTTGGTTTGCCCTGTTCCCATCATGCACTGGGACAGGAACAGACTAATTTGCATATAGCCAAGTTCTGAGCTGGGATGGTGCAGTGAGCTAAAAAACGGTGATGGATCAAGCCCTGATCTTTGGACTGGGTAAGAGTGGTCTGCTTAATTCAGGCACTCTGTTCATCACCACCCCCTTTTCTAATTCATTTTGTCCACCATAAGCGTGGAAGGGTATACTCAGATGTGAGTCCCTTGCTCATTGCACCATCAGGATTCAAGCAAGCCGGGCCGACGACGCCTGAAATGGCAGAAACCGGTCCCCGGAAGCTTGTTTCCTTCCCAGTACAAGAATTGGCTTGGTAGTTTGGTTTGCCCTGTTCCCATCATGCACTGGGACAGGAACAGACTAATTTGCATATAGCCAAGTTCTGAGCTGGGATGGTGCAGTGAGCTAAAAAACGGTGATGGATCAAGCCCTGATCTTTGGACTGGGTAAGAGTGGTCTGCTTAATTCAGGCACTCTGTTCATCACCACCCCCTTTTCTAATTCATTTTGTCCACCATAAGCGTGGAAGGGAATACTCAGATGTGAGTCCCTTGCTCATTGCACCATCAGGATTCAAGCAAGCCGGGCCGACGAAGCCTGAAATGGCAGAAACCGGTCCCCGGAAGCTTGTTTCCTTCCCAGTACAAGAATTGGCTTGGTAGTTTGGTTTGCCCTGTTCCCATCATGCACTGGGACAGGAACAGACTAATTTGCATATAGCCAAGTTCTGAGCTGGGATGGTGCAGTGAGCTAAAAAACGGTGATGGATCAAGCCCTGATCTTTGGACTGGGTAAGAGTGGTCTGCTTAATTCAGGCACTCTGTTCATCACCACCCCCTTTTCTAATTCATTTTGTCCACCATAAGCGTGGAAGGGTATACTCAGATGTGAGTCCCTTGCTCATTGCACCATCAGGATTCAAGCAAGCCGGGCCGACGACGCCTGAAATGGCAGAAACCGGTCCCCGGAAGCTTGTTTCCTTCCCAGTACAAGAATTGGCTTGGTAGTTTGGTTTGCCCTGTTCCCATCATGCACTGGGACAGGAACAGACTAATTTGCATATAGCCAAGTTCTGAGCTGGGATGGTGCAGTGAGCTAAAAAACGGTGATGGATCAAGCCCTGATCTTTGGACTGGGTAAGAGTGGTCTGCTTAATTCAGGCACTCTGTTCATCACCACCCCCTTTTCTAATTCATTTTGTCCACCATAAGCGTGGAAGGGTATACTCAGATGTGAGTCCCTTGCTCATTGCACCATCAGGATTCAAGCAAGCCGGGCCGACGACGCCTGAAATGGCAGAAACCGGTCCCCGGAAGCTTGTTTCCTTCCCAGTACAAGAATTGGCTTGGTAGTTTGGTTTGCCCTGTTCCCATCATGCACTGGGACAGGAACAGACTAATTTGCATATAGCCAAGTTCTGAGCTGGGATGGTGCAGTGAGCTAAAAAACGGTGATGGATCAAGCCCTGATCTTTGGACTGGGTAAGAGTGGTCTGCTTAATTCAGGCACTCTGTTCATCACCACCCCCTTTTCTAATTCATTTTGTCCACCATAAGCGTGGAAGGGTATACTCAGATGTGAGTCCCTTGCTCATTGCACCATCAGGATTCAAGCAAGCCGGGCCGACGACGCCTGAAATGGCAGAAACCGGTCCCCGGAAGCTTGTTTCCTTCCCAGTACAAGAATTGGCTTGGTAGTTTCGTTTGCCCTGTTCCCATCATGCACTGGGACAGGAACAGACTAATTTGCATATAGCCAAGTTCTGAGCTGGGATGGTGCAGTGAGCTAAAAAACGGTGATGGATCAAGCCCTGATCTTTGGACTGGGTAAGAGTGGTCTGCTTAATTCAGGCACTCTGTTCATCACCACCCCCTTTTCTAATTCATTTTGTCCACCATAAGCGTGGAAGGGTATACTCAGATGTGAGTCCCTTGCTCATTGCACCATCAGGATTCAAGCAAGCCGGGCCGACGACGCCTGAAATGGCAGAAACCGGTCCCCGGAAGCTTGTTTCCTTCCCAGTACAAGAATTGGCTTGGTAGTTTCGTTTGCCCTGTTCCCATCATGCACTGGGACAGGAACAGACTAATTTGCATATAGCCAAGTTCTGAGCTGGGATGGTGCAGTGAGCTAAAAAACGGTGATGGATCAAGCCCTGATCTTTGGACTGGGTAAGAGTGGTCTGCTTAATTCAGGCACTCTGTTCATCACCACCCCCTTTTCTAAAGCATTTATTGTACACACTCAGGCAAGAAATGATGTCATACACTCAAACACTGAACTCAGACCAATGGTTGGTATAAAAAATATTTCTTTAGTTGTATTTTATTTTTAGAACCAAGCAGGACTTGGTCTAGGTAAGTAAAATTGTACTTTTCAAAACAGGTTGATCAGAATATGCAAGTTGGATGAAAGTGACTTTGTTATAGATTTGTAAAACATTTAATGACAGTTGATACTTGTAATTACTGTGTGATTACTTTTTAGATTACACTTGAGATTAGCTTTTAGATTACTCTTCCAACTCAGTGTGGTATGCCTAGATATCACACTAGAACATTTCCTAGACAACGGTAAGTAAAACACTTTTGCATTAAAACACAATTGCTTAGGTTTCCATACAAACTAAACTCAACACATTGAACTTTTCAGAGGTAAAACAGTCAATGCAATCCTATGGAGGAAAATGTGACAATCAGTTTGCAGGTAAACAATCAGTCTTTAGGGATGAGTTTCTGGGGT
The DNA here is from genome assembly GCF_964261635.1 of Lissotriton helveticus. Taxonomy (NCBI): domain Eukaryota; kingdom Metazoa; phylum Chordata; class Amphibia; order Caudata; family Salamandridae; genus Lissotriton; species Lissotriton helveticus. The sequence continues at coordinate 1,911,680,187 of NC_136057.1, forward strand.
TAGAACAAGGGTTCCCCCAGGGTCAAGGATGCCCTCAAAGAGCACCCTCAGTGGCACTAGGGCGGCAGGGTGCAGAGTGCTGAGGCGCAATGTTAGCCTATGAGACAGGGCGGTTGGTTGATGGGTGCTCTCGTGCAAGCCACTGGGTTGAGGGAGCACAGCTCCTAGGGTTAAGCTCAGGGCAAAGGGAAGTCTGAGTTAGCATACAAGGTGCACCCACAGAGGCACATGGGCAGCCAGGTGCAGGGTGCTTATTTGGCGTAGGGTGCCCTGTTGTTTTCGTTGTTTTCAATGGGAGATCTCCGGTCGGAACAAAGACTGCAGGTTCGGGCTGGGAGGCTTCCTGGTGGTGACCACCAGTTGAAGAGGTAAGTTGGGATGCAAGGGGTTGCCTGGACAATGTTGGTTGGGCCACCCAAGGCCGTGGGTGTTGGGTGCAGGGGTGTCTTTATGCTTCAGGTTTCCTTACCAGCTCCGGTCGTGGTGGGGGGATCCTCCAGATAGAGGCTGCAGTCGTCATGGGAAGGCTTGAGGTAGGTCAGGGATCCCCAGATCGCAGGTCAGGTTCACTGGGGGGGACTCCTTGTGGTGTTGGGCCACTTGAACTCGGGCCATGGGCGTCGAGTGCAGAATGATGCAGACTCGCGTATTCAGATTTTTGCCGAAGTCTGGTTCTAGAACAAGTCCGGTGCTCACGGAAGACTGAGTCTTTGTAGAGAAGGCAGGGCAGGTCCTCTGGGTTCTGGCGGCTGCTGGACATGTTGGGATTCCACTGGAGCAGGTCGGGGTCAGGTCAGGCCAGTAGGGCTGTCACCAAGGCAGTTGGTGTCCTCCTCTTCTTCCTTCAGCACATCTCTTCGGTCCGTCTTCTTCTTCTCACTTGTCTGAGAAGGGAAGGTTCAGAGTGACCCCTAAATACAAAATTTGGGGGCGTTTCAGGTAGGTACAGCTCAGGACCAGTGGGTCCCTTCCTTGGGGTAGGTATAACCCTATTATGCCACCCGTAAGTGGGAGGGGTACATAAGCCATTTTCTGGTTGGCTCGGTCCCCCCATCTTCAAGATGGCAGGGACTGAGAGTAGTGCTTCGCCTCCCCACCTTTACCTGAGTGGTGGAGTTGGCAAAGGTGGGCACACCATCCTCCTTCCTTGGTTTCCCCGCTGATTCGCCCTCCCAAAGCAGGAGTTATAACCTATGGGGGCCAGTTGCTGGGTGCAGCAAAAGACAGGGTCAGCTAACAAAGGCGGCAAGCCTTTGAAGCTTCCCCTTCGTGGACCCTGCCCATCCTGGGGGAGGAGGTTTGGCACCTTGCCCAGGATGTGCTTTGTTTCAGGACCCCAGGAGCAGGAGGCTCTCGACCCAGGGGTCCAGAAACATCTTTGGTGGTGGCAGCTGGCGAGCATCGACTCAACCAGTACACTAGGGTTAGGTCGATTTTCAGGGGGCATCTCTAATATGCCCTCTGAGGGCATTTGGCATTAAATCCAACACTGGGATCAGTGTGGGTTTATTAGGCTGAGAAGTTTGATAGCAAACTTCTCAGTCTTCAGTAATGCCATCATGGAGCAGTGGAGTTTGGTTCACTAAACTCCCAGCCCATGGTCTAAAATAGCTTCACTGTAATTACAATACCTACGACTCGCACAGGTACTGTAGGGACCCAGGGCTCATGCCACTGGGCCCTCACCTGTGGAATAGTGCACCCTGCCTTAGGGCTGTAAGACTTGTTACAGGGGTGACTGGCCTATGCCACAGGAAGTGTTTTGATGGGCATGACACACAAGGATGTGTGCCATGTCCACTTGTAGTTTTAGGGTCTCCCCCTGACACGCAGACTGCACTGGCAGTGTGTATGGGTCAGGGGAGGAGTCACTGTGTGTGGCAAAATAGATGCTTCAGGCCTCAGAGACTCTCTCTGGCTATGGCTGTTGAGGCTCCTGGTACATTTTACAAGGGACTATATATTTAGGCCAGAGGAGTGCCAATGTGGGAGCAAAGGTACAGTTTTGGGCAAAGAATACAGGCCCTGTGTACATGATTAGAAGGAACACAGGGCACACTTAGTCAAAAAGCATCAAACATCAGGCAAAAAGTGGTGGGCAACCATGCAAAAAAGGGACACTTTCCTACAACGAAACCTTAGTAATTTTATTTATATGTGCTATTAATATAGTACAAACCTAACCAAAAGGCAAAGAAACAGTCTACATGCGTTTGTTGGGGTAGCTACCTGGTCTGTTGGACTGTTGCTTCTTTATGATGTAGTTTTTTCTACAAAAGGCAAGTTTTTGTAAATTAAAGTTCTTAAGACTATCTGGATGGCTATGGGTATATCATTCCAGACCCTCAGTTCACAGTGGGAGAAGGCCTTTTGCTGTGTTTCTGGCCATCTGAAGGTGTCCTGGGTAGGGTTTTTTTGGAGAGCCACCAGAGGTGGTGAGCGTTTCATCCAAGTAGGCAGGGGTGCCAGTCATGATGGCATTGTAGTCGATGCAGCTGGTTTTGAAGGTGGTGTGGGTTGGCAAGGGGAGCCTGCAGAGTTCCATATGGGTGGGGTGATTTGATCATATTTCTTACGGCAGAGACATGCTACAGAATGCAGGAAGATGCCCTTATGCGGTGCAATGTGGATTACAATTACAAGATGGGTTCCCAGCTACCCAGTGCACAATAAAGTGTGTGGCACAGAAGATATTTCAGCACAAAAGATATGAAAGCCAACAAAACAGATGAAATTAGCTTGTTTCCTGTTAAAAGCATCACTCAAGCCAATGTAAAATTAAGCAATGGGATCTCGTGAGAAATCTGAGCTCTGATACATTGATCTTTTTATTTGAAAGATTATAAAACACAGGTGAGTCCTAGGAATAGGGCAGCAGAATACTGTGAACACAAATAATAATTATCATGTAGGGTCCCCTCTTACAGTGCTTAGCATTCTAGGCTTTTGAGCCCAAACTTACATAGCTAAATGTGAAGCTACCAGAATACAGTGATACGTAGGCTAAAAGGGGTAAATGACATGAGCCCTTGAGCCATGGCTAAAAGACCCGTCTCACGCCCAACTGGAGCAATGAAAAGTTCTAATACTAATTATGAGTATGCACATAGGCTGTTCCAGAGTACATTCCCTTTAGTAAATTAGCATGATGTAGATTCAGTTAAGGGTTTTGATATATGTATAATTTCACCTGCATACAGTGATTTTTCCCAGTTTTGCATCACTCCTGGAATTTGTCGGAAACAGTATTCTAGATGCCTTCCAAGCTGGTGTTCAGCCTTGGCATAGCATGAAACTGGTGATACTGTTGGTTCCGACGGACCTTTGACATATGGTCGATAATTGGGTGTCAGGGCACTGGTATTTTTTTAGGCTTGTCAGCAGACTACAATAGCATACATCATTCCATCCTGAAAAAACCCTAGGTAAAAGGCTGTTGGGGCTGGGTGGCCAAGTCATCAAATGGATTACATAATTTCAATCCAACCATTAGCATATAACTACGTTACCACCTTTACATTCCACAACTAATCAATTGCACTGTGAGGTGCAAACCATGGCCAGTCATGTCTCTATTGCCACTGCAACACCCAGAGGTCAATCTCTGCTTGTATATGGATGACATTCAAATCCTTTTTAGCCTGTCTAATCCGGGTACAACTATAAACCTTTGACAAACTGCCTTACTTAAACCCAGTGAAGATAAATCCAACTGAAAACCAATCTGCTGCTAACACTCAAAGCATCTCCTTCCTTGCTCATGGCCTTTTAAACTGAGTTGATAAACCTCTTCATTCCCCAACCCTGGTCATGTGCAATCTGGGCACCCATCTCAATTCCAATCTATCACTCAAAACACAAGTGAAAAACATGTTAGGTATGTTATTGCAATTTGTATAGTGCAACTGCTACCCAGGAGGGTGTCCCAGTACTTAAACTGACATGTCAAAGAGCTGATCAGTGTTAATACAAAATAAATAGTTTTAAAGTTTTCCAGAATTGAAGAACATGACCAGTTGTTTTGATTGGAAGAAGAAGGGCATTACAGTTTTTGACAACTATCAAACTAAAAGGCAAGGCCACCTGCAATCAACTTTTTCAAACGAGGGATAACAAGATTGTCATTAGAAGAGAAATGCAGCAGACAAGATGGAAGAACATCTTTGAAGAAATTTAGGATCGGTGCCTGATGTAGAGCAATAAATAAGATAAAGAGCTATAAATAAAATTGGTTTATAATCGACAGGATGAAAGTGACAGAGGTATCTGTAAGGAGTAATGTCTGTCAGTGTAAAGCAAAAATTAGGCAAATAGTAATGGTCTGAATTAATGTCAGTTTTTCAAATAGTTTTTTGGCGACTTCCATATAGAGACTGCTGCAGTAGCAGAACCTGGAGATTAACAAAACGCGACAAACTTGTTTTCGAAGTTTTAAATAAAATAGAGGAGAAATATCTGTTATTTTTTTTTTTAGTTCAAGTAGTTTTTATTAGTTAGAAATAAGAAAGGAATACATTAAAAAATACATGCAATACAGATACAAATCCATGCAATATAAGATGCACATGAAAAAACTGTTGATTACACAGAGAAAATTGGTATGGCATAATCCGAGAAGTTAAACAGATGAGCAAGGACACAATGGAGGAATGCATCTGCAATATAACTAATCAGAACAAAGAACAAATGTGATCAAGTGCACAAAAATAGCCGTACTACCAGTGAAAACTAAGCTAGAAGGAAAGCTGCACCAAGAAAATTGACAGTATATTGTATTGTAGTTGCATTTATATAGTGCTTACTACCCCTCGCGAGGCGTCGAAGCGCTTTTTCGGCGAGTAGCACGCTACTCCGGGACCCATATGGGATTAGTGTTGAATTAGTATAGTGAAACTTGCAAGTACATTTTAAGTGGTGGATAGGTTAGTCAGTTATTTGGATTTGGAATGATAGCAGAAGGATAGAGGAGGACAAACGTTTGTATTTATATAGCACTTGTTGACGCACGCTATTCAGGAAGCCTATAAAGGATTAGTGGTGAATTAATATGGTGAAATATTAAGTAATTTCAGTGGTGGATATTAGTCAGTTACTAGGAGTGAGAAGAATAGCAGAGGGATAAAAGGGGAAGAAAGATTTGCATTCATATAGCAATTTCTTGGTCCCCAGAATTAAACTGGCCAAAATGGGCGGCCGCTCGTTTTCCAAAATGGGCGGCCGCTCGTTTTCTTATCTTGGTCCAAAGATGTGGAATGCTCTTTCGCCGGCCCTGAAAGCCGAGACTGATCTCCTCCCTTTTCGAAAAAAACTGAAGACCCTTCTGTTTAATTGATTCCTCTGCACTGTCTTGTTCTGGTTTGGGCCTTTTGCTTGTTTTCTTTCTTTTAATCTATCCCTGGCGCCGGGAAACCCATTGAGGGTAGCTGCGCGCAATACAAGTTTAAATAAATAAATAAAAATAAATAGCACTTGTTCCCCTGATGGGTGTTGAAGCGCTTTTCTGGTGAGTAGCACGCCACTCCGGAACCCATAAAGGATTAGTGTTGAAAACTAGTATAGTATAAATATGAAGTAATTTGAGTAGTGGATATGTTATTCAGTTATTTGGGTAGTATATTAGTATAGTTGAATATGGAATGTGAGAAGGGGACATGTTAGTCTGTTAATTTTGATTGAAAAGGATAGTGGAGGGATAAAAGAGTGAAGGATTTTTAACGTCTTAGCAGTAGGAGAAGGCTTTTGGATGATGTAAAAAGGAGTTTTGGAGGGGAGGAGTCAGAGGGAAGAGTTTAGAAAGGTTTGTTTTAGGGGATTGGTATAGTAAAAAGAGGTGTCAGATGATGCAAGGAGGGGTAGAGTAGGAGAGAGTTTAGAAAGGGTTATTTTGGCGATCATAGTAGTGGTATGGGGTTTGGGATAAAACAGAGAGTGGATGTAGAGGATGTATTGATAGATGTATAGGAAGAGAGATAGGGTAGTGCATTGGAAGGAGTAGTAGAAAGTAGTTTGAGATGAGTCAGAAGGTTCGGCTAGAAGATTATTGAGCGAAGTATAGGCTGAGAAATAGGGTAGTGCATTGGAAATGCTAAATTAGAAGAAAGTGATATATATATAGATCCATAAGTACATTGTAAGTATATAGATACATAAAGGAGATAAGTATATGTAGATTAAAGATATTGATAGAGGCACAGGATGAGAAATAGGGTAGGGCATTGGATATGCTTTTTCAGGAGAAAAGTAACAGACACACAGATCCAAGTACATGGAAGGCACATAGATGCACAATGGAAGTATGTACATGTAGACCAAAGATGATTTTTATTTATTTAATATTATTTTTCTCTTAACATAATATTATATTACATGTTTATACAAAGTAATACACAAAGATAGGTACATATCTATAGTGAAAACAAAGGCTTATATACAGAGGGATATGCTGTAAATTTCTGTTTGCGTATGGTGCTTATGTGGTGGAAGAGCCAAATCTTGAGTAGTTTTCTGAAGATAAGGTGGTTGTCGGTGGACCTTATGTTGGGGGGTAAAGAGTTCCATAGTTTGGCTGCTTGAACAGAGAAGGATGTGCCACCCATGGTTTGTTTCTTGTAGGGTGGGATTTTGAGGCGAGATGCTCCTTTAGAGCGGAGGTTCCTTTGTTGAATGTGTTTGGTGATTTTATTCCTGATGAAGAGTATTGCTTTGTGGATGATACAAAGCAGCTTGAACGTGGATCTTCTGGCAACCGGTAAACAATGCAGGGCTTTCAAGGCAGGGGAGATGTGGTCTCGCGGTTTGATATGCAAGAGTAGTCTGGCAGCCGAGTTCTGAATCCGTTGTAGTCTTTTTATGGTCGTTAAAGGTGATCCGTGGTAGAGGCTATTGGCGTAATCGAGTTTGGACAGAACAAGGGAGATGGTAGCTTGGACCTTGTGTGGAAATCCCAAATGAGGGAAAATTTGTTGCAGCGTTTTTATAGTAGCAAAGCTTGATCTTGCTAGTTTATCCATTTGGGCATTCATCGACAGCTTGGAGTCCATGTTCATTCCGAGGTTTCTTACTTCCTTTGATACTTTAGGCAGTGATCCCAGTTCATCAGGTCATGCGGTAAGCGGGTTGTAATGTTTCCAATCGCCACACGTGAGAATTTCAGTTTTTGAAGCATTCAATTTGAGATGGCTCCAAGTCATCCACTGATCCACGGCTCTGAGATAGCTGAAAATTGGCGATTTTCCAATGTCTTTGGGGCATTCCAGTTGAAGGAGTATATGCGTGTCATCTGCATAGTTATAGCACGTGAGGTGACATTTATTGATCAGTACTGGTAATGACTTCATGTAGATGTTGAAAAGCATGGGCGGGATGATAGAACCCTGAGGGACTCCTGCTTTTGTGGAGTACGGTTTGGAAGAGAAAGGTGGGGTATGGATGAAATTAGTTCTGTTTCGAAGGTAGGACGCAATCCAGTCTAGAACAGTTCCCTCTATGCCGGCTTCATAAAGTCTTTGTTTCAGAGTGTCATGGTAAACCGTGTCAAAGGCAGCTGAGAGGTCCAAGAGAAGAAGCGCAGCACCCCCGTTGCGGTCAACTGTATTCTTTAGGTCATCCCAGATGGCAATGAGGACAGATTCAGTGCCTCCTCCCGACGGAATCCTGTTTGGAAGTCTGAAAGTATGTCATTCTCTTCAATGAATTGTGACATGTGGGTGAACACTGCTCTTTCTATCAGTTAGCCCAGGAAAGGTCCATTTGTAATGGATCTGTAGTTATCAGGGTTCAGCGGGTCCAAGTTTGTTTTCTTCAGTAAAGGGTGTATGTATGACTTTTTGAGTTCTTCTGTAAATATTCCAGTAGTTAAGGAATCGTTGATGATTCTTCTTACTGGAGTGGCAGCAGAGGTTGTTAAAAGAATTGTGTTGAAAGTTTGTGGCGGACAGGGGTCAGAAGGGCTGCCAGCAGACCTGCTTGCTTTGACCAGGCCCATAAATTCATCGTGTGAGATGTGTTGGAAGGAACGGAGAGGCTTGATTAGAACATTTTTGGATTGTTGTTTTGTACAAGGGTTGGTGCTGGTGCTTTGTTTCTGTTTTAAGTACGAGTCCAACGTGTCTGCTTTATCCGTGTAATGATTTGCCAGTTTGTCTGTGAAATCTTGAGTAACAGGATGAGTTCCTTCTAGGCAATTTGGTTTGCAAAATTCACTGAGTATTTTATAGAATTCTTTGTTTGCACATTTAGCGTTTTGAATTCTGTCTGAATAGTACCTTTTCTTAGCTTTTTTGATAAGCGACTTATATAATCTGTTAATTTTCTGTAGGTGAAGTTTGTCTTGATTGGCGTTTGTTTTGAGCCAGGTACGTTGCAGCTTTCTAATTTGTTGTTTTATGTCTTTTAGTTCTATGTTTCTCCAAGGCGCTTTTTTTCTTTTGTTCTGTTGTGTGGTTTTGAGTGGTATCAGGATGTCAAAAGTTTCCTGTAGCCACTCATATAGATTTTGAACAGAATTTATGGTTTCCAGATTTGTACTGGATGTTAGTTGTGTTTCCAAGTGTTCCAAATTGAGTTTGTTCCATGGCCGATAGGTGGATTGATGTAAGGTAGTTTTAGGTGAGTCGCTTAGTGTTGTTTTATGTTGGAAAGCAAGCAAGCGGTGGTCTGACCATGTGACTGGAGTTATAGTTTGAAAGGTAACTAGTTCAGTATTAGCAAAAATATCATCTAGGATATATCCAGCGGTGTGTTTTGGATTGTGGACAATCTGATGCAGGTTCAATGCGTCTAGGCCAGTGATTATTGTTTTTGGATGGGTCATATTGGGTTTATCAAACCAAATGTTAAGGTCACCCTGAACGGATAGGTTGGGGTTTATTGTTATCAGGTTTGAGACTGTGTCTAGAAGTGCTTCTGGGAATGTTGCCTTGCTAGGTGGAGGTCTGTAAAGGAGCAGGAAGTTACAGGAGGAAGACGGTGTAGGATTGCATCTTGTTAGAAGAGCCTCACAATTCTTTATGGCGATATTGTCAATTTTAGTGATATGTATTGTTTGCATGAATACAACAGCTAGACCACCTCCTTTTTTGGCTATACAATTTTGGGTGATCATTTGATAGCCTAGAGGAATGGCTTCATGCAGGACTGGACCCATATCCTCTCCCAACCATGATTCGGTTATGAATAGTATGTCTGGTTGTGCATCGGTGAGAAGGTCGTAGATGTGATGCTTGTTTTTAGAGAGGGATCGAACATCTATTAGTAGACAGTTTAGTGAGTGGCCTTTGGTGATAGTGGGACTTTGTTTTGTAGAAGAGTGATCAGTATTGTGTGGGGTTGTAGCAGTTGTGTTTTTAGTGCTGGTATTAGCTGTATTACGATAGCAATCGTGTAGCTGTTCTATATCGTGTATCGCCTATGGTACATAGAGAGCCAGGGGGGAAAAGAGGAAGGAAGGAGGTCGAGGAATAGGTTGGGATGTCTGTCATATTTCTCCTGTATGATCCCTAAGAGCCAATAGTGGAAAAGGTCAGTGGACCCTGAGAGCCTAGTTCCATGTAATTATCAAGGGACCGCCAAATCCTATTAGAGATTTGTGGTACGAAATGCTTTCCTAAGATTGACGTATGAGCCCCACGGACTAAGGAACTCCAAGCCTACCAGGTGTGGTACGATAGATTTTGAAAGGGTTTCCGTACTGTAAGTATGACTTTAACTGCAGTGGTTAAGAGCAAGTCTAACAAAGCCATATCTGTAGAGTCTAAGGGCAGATTAGTCGAGAAAGCCCAGGGGCCTATCATTTTAATAAAAAGGACCAAGTAGATAAGGCCTTCTTTATCTTAGGGTAAAACATGAAAGTATTACCATTGTGAATACCCAGAATCTTTACTGCTGTACTAGGAATTGGGATAGCCCATTCTACTGGCCACCATCCAGAGGATCATGCACTCTTGGGTTGCCCAATCATAAGCACCTCTGTTTTACCAGTTAAGTTTAAGGGTGTTATTGTGCATCCACCTGACCATTTATCAGTGACAACTTGTAAAATGCTTTTGTTCAGAATCAATTGACTTATCTGAGTATATGATAAATGTTGGACTTGGCCCTTCTGGCAGGTTCACCCCTAAACTTTTTGCTTTTAATGGTGACCTGGTGATGGTGATTTTAGGGTTCTGCGCACTTTCACTGTGTCCCAGTGGAAAGTGCGTGCGCACTTTGAATGCATGTGGTGAGATTGGCCTGCCCTCCCATAGGAATGCATGGGGAATGTATGTGTCCCTGGTAGTTCCTGATGTGTGGGGTGTACAGGCTCGAGTCTGGTATGTGCGGACTCGTGTGATTGAATGCTGTGAAATGATGTATGCGGCGTGTATGTGTCTAGTGTGGAAGTGCCACTTCTAGACATGGCTGTACGTGTGCTGTGAGGGGGCTGGAGTGTGATTGGCTGGAGCTGGCTGGCAAGCCTGGCTCCAGGAAGTCTTGATGGGTCTGCCCAGTGGTGAGTGGAGAGATTAGCATGAGTGATGTGAGGGAGGGCTGCACCTGGTTCCTGAATAAGGCTAGGCTTTCCCCACACAATGCTGGATCCACCCCCTGTGGTGCGTCTAATGACCCTAGCCCTGCCAGTGAATAGAGTGAGGGGCTGAGCACATCAAGGGTGCTCCAAAACCAGCTGCGACTGGTTTCTCCCCCACCCTGCACCTACAGACAAAGGAATTTACAGTGTAAGAAGGGGCTGTGTCTCCTTACAATTTGTTCTGTTCTAGGATCCTGTCTGAGGGGGGCTGTTGCTGTGCTGGGCACCAGGAGGACCGCCACTTGGACTGCCTCCCTGCCTGGAGGCCCAGTGAGCTGGCTCTGGGCCCAGCCTTGCCCTCCTGCCTACATGCCAAGGACTTGTTGCTGGACTTTTTGGCCTCTAAAGCGCCTGGAGCGCTTTACCTGTGCTCACAGGGCCCGAGTGTTCCTTGTTTTGCGAGCCCAGAGAGGCTCTAGGGGGCACTTATTTGTCTTGAGTCCAGGAGGTACTCCAACAAGGGGCACATCATTATTCAAGAGCCCACGAGGGCTCAGGGGGCATCAGTCGTGGCGAGCCCAGAGAGGCTCACAGCCCACCCTCTTGTTTCAGAGCCTGCGAGGCTCCAGCATTGCCCCCATCTTTGTCACACAGCTGCCCAGCACTTTGTGGGCAGCTGCCACGTTTAGGCCCCTGACACTGGGACACAGGGCGTCCTAGCCCTAGAGAGGCCAGTTGGCCTAGGGACTACCACAGGTTGTGGCTAATGTGTTAATTTTGCGCAATTGTGTTCTTTGATACACCTCTGAATGTTTTTAGGCATCATGTGTTTCCCTTCCCTCACCTCTGAATGTGTTGTTTATGCATCATGTGCCTTGTTCCTTACACCTCTGAATGTATGTTATGCATCATGTGTTATGTGCTTATACCCCTACAGGTATTGTGATACTTAGGTGGTTGTTCTCCTAGTACAGGTGGTGCTAGTGAGGTCCTGGTTACCAGTGGTTACTGGTTGTGTGCTTTATGTTCTATTTTGTGCTACAGTGATTATGATTATATGCTCTAAGTGCTAATTCTACCAAGTGCTAAGTTCTAAAAGTGCTGATTCCTGACAGTGGTCCAGGTGGCCCTGTCTTGTACATATCCCCTGTAAATTCTGCCCGTGCCTGTTGGCACATTGTAAAGTGTGTGTTTTCATCTAATGTGTTTTGGTGTAATACAAAGGCTATTTTTATATATAACCTTGTGTGGAGTTTCCTTTGTGGTGGGCCTTGGATGTTGTTGCTGGGGGTGCGTGCGCAAACACTTAACTCACATTGCCTCAGAGTTTAGCCTTACTGCTCGTGCTACGTTACCAAGGGGGTGAGCAGGGGTTATCTTGGCGTGTAACTCCCTTGCCCTGACGTGGAAGTGGTGGTCTCTGACTGACTTTGGCGCAAGCCCTGGCTAGCCAGGGATCCCATTTCTAACAATAAACGAGGTATCATCTGTGTACATCATGAAAGTATAGACGAAAGGGCGTATTAACTGAGTCAATGGGGCCACATAGATATCAAAGAGAGTGGGCCTCATGGAAGAGCCCTGTGATACTCTATGCATCACTGGATTTATGTTAGAAAAGGAGTATGCTGATTCCGCTATGTTTACAATTGTTATCAGGGCTGCCTCCTTGCTGTTCGAGGTTCTAAAGCATGATTGTGCATGATCAAGAACAGCGTTAACCAGTTCGTGTTTTGCAGGGCCATTACAAACATCTAAAATGAGGGACAATCCTGTTCCCTGACACACTACTTTGCAGGTCCCATCCCCTGGACCTTACAATCATGATCTAGTCCTGCAAGGGCCAGGTGAGGGGCCTAGATCTGCAGCTGTGGTCTAGTGCTGCAAGGACTAGGGGAGAGCCTCATCCTCTGGGCCATAGGCTAGCACTAGAAGACCATGGAGACAACAATCCCCTTCCTTGGGTCCTGCAGCCATGATCTAGCACTGTGAGACCTAAGAGAAAGGCACCCCTCTCTTTCTACCTCTACCTCTCTCTCCATCTCCCTCCCTCCCCACAGGCCTCACAGCACTGGCTCAGGGTTGCAAGGACCAGGGTAGGAGGTTCCCCTCCCCTGGACTGCACAACTATGACCCAGCTGGGACACAAGCCCAAAGGAAATGGTGGCAGCAACAGAGACACTGAAGTATCTGACAGGGGTGCCCAACTCCCTCCCTCCCCACAGGCCTCACAGCACTGGCTCAGGGTTGCAAGGAACAGGGTAGGAGGTTCCCCTCCCCTGGACTGCACAACTATGACCCAGCTGGGACACAAGCCCAAAGGAAATGGTGGCAGCAACAGAGACACTGAAGTATCTGACAGGGGTGCCCAAGTCCGAATGGCTAAAGGCATTGTCCCTAGCTATGTGCCAGGAAAATACATAGACAGGTGGCTGGTCTCATATGAGAGAGCTCTCAAAACGCGAAAGAAGGGAGCACAACACTGAGAAACACTACTGTTGGAGTTAGTACCAGTAGGTGGTAGGGATAGGCTGCTTACACGTGATGATGAAGTAGCAGAATCCTACCCACACATGAAAACAGCTCTTGTCCAGTTGTTTGGTCTCAATACTGAGGAATGCAGACACAAGCTTAGAAAATCACTGCGGAAGGCAACATTGACACGGGTGGACTCTGTGTATACATCAGTTATGTCAATGTCAATGTCAAAGGTTCTTATATAGTGCCTTTGCACCGCAAGGTCTCAAGGCGCTTGCTTTGGGAACCCGTCCTGGCTTTTCTCTGTGAGATAACCCGTACTGGGCATCCCCAAGGTGAAAGCCAGGCATCCCGCCGCGGGGGGGCCGTAGTGGAGATTAAGCAAGCTATTGCCCAGAGTTGCAGAGTGTAAACCCATGATTCGAGTAGGCACCGAAGCGAGAATTATCGAGTCCGTGGACATTTGGGCTCAAGACCCTGCTGCGTTGGGAATTGAACCCTGGTCCCGGGTCTGACCTCTACTTCAGGGTCTGCCTCCTCTAACCAGTGAGCCACACTTCTCCAGCCATCCAGTTATGGCACTGGATGGCTGGATTAAGGGTAAGAAAGTAGACAGATATGAAGGGCTCTACAATTTGTTGGCCAGGGAGCATATTTTAACAAATTGTCACTCAGAGAAGTTGCACCTGCATTGTGTAGACTCAAAGTTGTCTAGCCCCAGAGAACTAGGCAAGACAGCTGATGAGTAGGTTAGGTCACGAGTACCCAGGAAGGCCCGGGGGGGGGGGGTTGATCACAAGAGGGGGTTTTAAACCTATCAAAGAGGTTCCTCCAGAACCCTAAGGAGGGGTCAAGACCCATGCCATCTCTAGCAAGCAAAGTAGTGGGAGTCTAGGGCTAAAGAAAGTCTTGCAGAAGAGGTGGTGCTTTGACTGCCAGCAGTCAGGATTCCACAGTGGGGATGCAGTGGGTCCCAAGAAAAAAGGTTGTCACTGGAGTGGCTAGTGTAGCCTTTGAGAAGGACACCTCAGGTGAGGAGGTCCTAGTAGCTTTCAACTGGAAGAAGGATCAAGATGGTAAGCTGGTGATCCCTGAGGGTGGGAGTAGGCACTTCCACAACCTTAGAGTAAATGGGGGATCCCAACCACTGCCCTGAGAGACACCAGTGCCAGTCACACCATGGTGGTGGACAGACAGGTTAGTGTCCCTAGACCAGTACTTACCAGGAGAGGTAAGGATGGTAGGGTAGACCCAGGCTAAGTCACAGACTACCCTGTGACCTTAGTGCTCCTAGAGGTAGGGGACACCCTTAGCTGGCATAGGGTGGTAGTCAGTCCCACCCACCCCTTGATTGTCTCCTAGGCAATGAGCTCCCAGAGGTTGTTTGGGCCCAGAAGGGGCAGCCTCCCAGGGCGCTGCCATACCCAAGGCTCTTGGAAGTTTGGTCCTAGGAGACATAGGCCCCAGAAAAGAGGTAAGGGTGGGAAAGAGAGGACACTACTAGCTAGAGGAGGGAAGGGACCCAAGACTGGCCCTGGTGAAGCCTCTCTTGACCCCCAAGAAGTCCTAAAGACTCAGGCTACTGCTCAGACTCAAGGTGTCCCCATGAATTGACAGAGAAAATGGTGGAAGGAGGAGCTCTGCCACCTGAGATGTTAGTACCCCATTCTGAAAAGTTAGAGAGGCCCCAAGAATCAACCGTAGCCCCTCATGTAGTACATCCATCTGTCAGTGTAGACCTGAGGGTGTGATTCTTGGCGCCAGCAGCTGTCAGTAGCTTCTGTTGGATGCTTGCATTTGTGGCAGCACTATCCGTCCGTGGCATGGGAGTCAGGCCCCGTGAAATGAAGTAAAGGTGGGCCCCCGAACCCTGTTGGTCATGGTGGGGTTGTTCAAGTGTTGGGTGATCTCTTAGCACTAAGTGAGGTCGGTACCTCACAGTCCAAGTAGGGGATAGAGAGATGATTAACAGAAACACCATCCTAGTTAAGGCTCAATTTAGGTTGGGGCGTGGCATAGCTGAGGTAGGTCATCTCCCCAGTAGGAATGACCCTCGCAGAAGAATGTAAGGCAGTGTAGGTCCTGCAATGTTCAGCCAGTTTCCCTACATCCTTCCTCGATGAACTTACCAAAAGTCTGGTTGAGCTCTCCTGGACGCATTAGCTGGATTGTGGGGGCATTGTGTGGGAGGGGGAGGGGAGTGTGTGAGAAGGGGGAGGGGAGTGTGTGGGAGGGGGGAGGGGAGTGTGTGTGAGGGGGGAGTGTGTGGGAGGGGGCAGTGTGTGGGAGGGGGGAGTGTGTGGGAGGGGGGTGGGAGGGGGGGAGTGAGTGGGAGGGGGGAGTGTGTGGGGGGTGGGAGTGTGGAGTGTGTGGGAGGAGGGGTGTGTGGAGGGGGTAGTGTGTGCGAGTGGGGAGTGGGAGGGGTGAGTGTGTGGGAGGGGGTGTGGGAGGGGGTGGGAGGGGGGTAGGAGGGGAGGGTGTGTGGGAGGGGGTAGTGTGTGGGGGGGAGTGTGTGGGAGGGGGGAGTGTGTGGTGTGTGGGAGGGGGGAGTGTGTGGGAGGGGGAGTGTGTGGGAAGGGGGAGTGTGTGGGAAGGGGGAGTGTGTGGGAGGGAGAAGGGGAGTGTGTGGGAGGGGGAGGGGATTGTGTGGGAGGGGGGAATGTGAGGGGGAGTGTGTGGGAAGGGGGAGTGTGTGGGGGGAGTGTGTGGGAGGGGGGAGTGTGTGGGAGGGGGAAGGGGAGTGTGTGGGAGGGGTAGGGGAGTGTGTGGGAGGGGGAAGTGTGTGGGGAGGGGAGTGTGTGGGAGGGGGAGTGGGAGGGGGAGTGTGCAGGAGGGGGGTGAGAGAGGGGGTGTGGGAGTGGGAGGGGGGAGTGTGTGGGAGGGGGGAGTGTGTGGGGGGGAGTGTGTGGGGGGGAGTGTGTGGTGTGTGGGAGGGGGGAGTGTGTGGTAGGGGGGAGTGTGTGGGAGGGGGGAGTGTGTGGGAGGGGGAGTATGTAGGGGGAGTGCTTGGGAGGGGGGAGTGTGTGGGTAAGGGTGGGAAAGAGAGGACACTACTAGCTAGAGGAGGGAAGGGACCCAAGACTGGCCCAGGTGAAGCCTCTCTTGACCCCCAAGAAGTCCTAAAGACTCAGGCTACTGCTCAGACTCAATGTGTCCCCATGAATTGACAGAGAAAATGGTGGAAGGAGGAGCTCTGCCACCTGAGATGTTAGTACCCCATTCTGAAAAGTTAGAGAGGCCCCAAGAATCAACCGTAGCCCCTCATGTAGTACATCCATCTGTCAGTGTAGACCTGAGGGTGTGATTCTTGGCGCCAGCAGCTGTCAGTAGCTTCTGTTGGATGCTTGCATTTGTGGCAGCACTATCCGTCCGTGGCATGGGAGTCAGGCCCCGTGAAATGAAGTGAAGGTGGGCCCCCGGACCCTGTTGGTCATGGTGGGGTTGTTCAAGTGTTGGGTGATCTCTTAGCACTAAGTGAGGTCGGTACCTCACAGTCCAAGTAGGGGATAGAGAGATGATTAACAGAAACACCATCCTAGTTAAGGCTCAATTTAGGTTGGGGCGTGGCATAGCTGAGGTAGGTCATCTCCCCAGTAGGAATGACCCTCGCAGAAGAATGTAAGGCAGTGTAGGTCCTGCAATGTTCAGCCAGTTTCCCTACATCCTTCCTCGATGAACTTACCAAAAGTCTGGTTGAGATCTCCTGGACGCATTAGCTGGATTGTGGGGGCATTGTGTGGGAGGGGGAGGGGAGTGTGTGGGAAGGGGGAGGGGAGTGTGTGGGAGGGGGGAGGGGAGTGTCTGTGAGGGGGGAGTGTGTGGGAGGGGGCAGGGTGTGGGAGGGGGGGAGTGTGTGGGAGGGGGGGAGTGAGTGGGAGGGGGGAGTGTGTGGGGGGTGGGAGTGTGGAGTGTGTAGGAGGAGGGGTGTGTGGAGGGGGTAGTGTGTGCGAGTGGGGAGTGGGAGGGGGGAGTGTGTGGGAGGGGGTGTGGGAGGGGGTGGGAGGGGGGTAGGAGGGGAGGGTGTGTGGGAGGGGGTAGTGTGTGCGAGTGGGGAGTGGGAGGGGTGAGTGTGTGGGAGGGGGTGTGGGAGGGGGTGGGAGGGGGGTAGGAGGGGAGGGTGTGTGGGAGGGGGTAGTGTGTGGGGGGGAGTGTGTGGGAGGGGGGAGTGTGTGGTGTGTGGGAGGGGGGAGTGTGTGGGAGGGGGAGTGTGTGGGAAGGGGGAGTGTGTGGGAAGGGGGAGTGTGTGGGAGGGAGAAGGGGAGTGTGTGGGAGGGGGAGGGGATTGTGTGGGAGGGGGGAATGTGAGGGGGAGTGTGTGGGAAGGGGGAGTGTGTGGGGGGAGTGTGTGGGAGGGGGGAGTGTGTGGGAGGGGGAAGGGGAGTGTGTGGGAGGGGTAGGGGAGTGTGTGGGAGGGGGAAGTGTGTGGGGAGGGGAGTGTGTGGGAGGGGGAGTGGGAGGGGGAGTGTGCAGGAGGGGGGTGAGAGAGGGGGTGTGGGAGTGGGAGGGGGGAGTGTGTGGGAGGGGGGAGTGTGTGGGGGGGAGTGTGTGGGGGGGAGTGTGTGGTGTGTGGGAGGGGGGAGTGTGTGGTAGGGGGGAGTGTGTGGGAGGGGGGAGTGTGTGGGAGGGGGAGTATGTAGGGGGAGTGCTTGGGAGGGGGGAGTGTGTGGGTAAGGGTGGGAAAGAGAGGACACTACTAGCTAGAGGAGGGAAGGGACCCAAGACTGGCCCAGGTGAAGCCTCTCTTGACCCCCAAGAAGTCCTAAAGACTCAGGCTACTGCTCAGACTCAATGTGTCCCCATGAATTGACAGAGAAAATGGTGGAAGGAGGAGCTCTGCCACCTGAGATGTTAGTACCCCATTCTGAAAAGTTAGAGAGGCCCCAAGAATCAACCGTAGCCCCTCATGTAGTACATCCATCTGTCAGTGTAGACCTGAGGGTGTGATTCTTGGCGCCAGCAGCTGTCAGTAGCTTCTGTTGGATGCTTGCATTTGTGGCAGCACTATCCGTCCGTGGCATGGGAGTCAGGCCCCGTGAAATGAAGTGAAGGTGGGCCCCCGGACCCTGTTGGTCATGGTGGGGTTGTTCAAGTGTTGGGTGATCTCTTAGCACTAAGTGAGGTCGGTACCTCACAGTCCAAGTAGGGGATAGAGAGATGATTAACAGAAACACCATCCTAGTTAAGGCTCAATTTAGGTTGGGGCGTGGCATAGCTGAGGTAGGTCATCTCCCCAGTAGGAATGACCCTCGCAGAAGAATGTAAGGCAGTGTAGGTCCTGCAATGTTCAGCCAGTTTCCCTACATCCTTCCTCGATGAACTTACCAAAAGTCTGGTTGAGATCTCCTGGACGCATTAGCTGGATTGTGGGGGCATTGTGTGGGAGGGGGAGGGGAGTGTGTGGGAAGGGGGAGGGGAGTGTGTGGGAGGGGGGAGGGGAGTGTCTGTGAGGGGGGAGTGTGTGGGAGGGGGCAGTGTGTGGGAGGGGGGAGTGTGTGGGAGGGGGGGAGTGAGTGGGAGGGGGGAGTGTGTGGGGGGTGGGAGTGTGGAGTGTGTAGGAGGAGGGGTGTGTGGAGGGGGTAGTGTGTGCGAGTGGGGAGTGGGAGGGGGGAGTGTGTGGGAGGGGGTGTGGGAGGGGGTGGGAGGGGGGTAGGAGGGGAGGGTGTGTGGGAGGGGGTAGTGTGTGGGGGGGAGTGTGTGGGAGGGGGGAGTGTGTGGTGTGTGGGAGGGGGAGTGTGTGGGAGGGGGAGTGTGTGGGAAGGGGGAGTGTGTGGGAGGGGGAAGGGGAGTGTGTGGGAGGGGGAGGGGATTGTGTGGGAGGGGGGAATGTGAGGGGGAGTGTGTGGGAAGGGGGAGTGTGTGGGGGGAGTGTGTGGGAGGGGGAGTGTGTGGGAGGGGGAAGGGGAGTGTGTGGGAGGGGTAGGGGAGTGTGTGGGAGGGGGAAGTGTGTGGGGAGGGGAGTGTGTGGGAGGGGGAGTGGGAGGGGGAGTGTGCAGGAGGGGGGTGAGAGAGGGGGTGTGGGAGTGGGAGAGGGAGTGTGTGGGAGGGGGGAGTGTGTGGGGGGGAGTGTGTGGGAGGGGGGAGTGTGTGGTGTGTGGGAGGGGGGAGTGTGTGGTAGGGGGGAGTGTGTGGGAGGGGGGAGTGTGTGGGAGGGGGAGTATGTAGGGGGAGTGCTTGGGAGGGGGAGTGTGTGGGAGTCTTATTGGCTATGGCAATGCTTGTTGGTAGCAAGCAAGGACAGTGCCGTTGTGATGTTGAGTGATGCTGTTGTGGTGCTGAGTGATGATGTGGTTGGGCTGAGTGATGTGGTGGTGTATTAGAGTGATGTGGTGGTGTTCCTGCGTGATGTGGAGGTGTCCCTGAGTGATGTGGTGGTGTTCCTGAGTGATGTGATGGTGTCTGTGAGTGATGTGGTGGTGTCCCTGAGTGATGTGGTGGTGCCCCTGAGTGGTGCCCCTGAGTGATGTGGTGGTGCCCCTAAGTGATGTGGTGGTGCCCCCGAGTGATGTTGTGGTGTCCCAGAGTGATATGGTGGTGTTCCAGAGTGATGTGGTGGTGTCCCAGAGTGATGTGGTGGTGTTCCTGAGTGATGTGGTGGTGTTCCTGAGTGAGGTGGTGGTGTCCCTGAGTGATGTGGTGGTGTTCTTGAATGATGTGGTGATGTCTGTGAGTGATGTGGTGGTGTCCCTGAGTGATGTGGTGGTGCCCCTGAGTGGTGCCCCTGAGTGATGTGGTGGTGCCCCTGAGTGATGTGGTGGTGCCCCCGAGTGATGTTGTGGTGTCCCTGAGTGATGTGGTGGTGTCCCTGAGTGATGTGGTGGTGTCCTAGAGTGATGTGGTGGTTTCCTAGAGTGATAAGTGTTACAAAGTCACAAGGGAACCCAAAAGGTATAGCATAGGGACCTTGGGCAGTATCATATTATAGAGAACATTGGTCCCTATTTTGGAACGGAAATCACATTTATACAATAATCATACTCTAAATAGACAGTATGTCTTTTGTCCAGTCGGACAAGAGTTTATTTTTCATATAGGAGCAAAAATTCAAAAGTGTTTCAAACATTAAATGACAAGTGGGCATAGCCGTGACCCACAGAACATTGAGACACAACAACGAACACAGAATGGCCAAGAGGCAAGGTAAAATATGTCTCTACACTCGTGTTTTACAATTTTACAGACTTAAATCGTTACTGTATACACCATTGCGCATTACAATATTGCTTAATCATATTGAATATGGCGTTTGGGTGTCGACGACGTTTCGATGCCCGCACTAGATACTGGGCATCATCCTCAGGACAATTAGATCAATCATTGTTGTCTTAAATTCAATTACACAATGCCTTTATCGCATTACTGCGGGGAAATTGTAAACACAAGCGTGCGGGCGCAATGGCTCGTATTCACTGCTGGTGTGGGCACGAGTGATCGCGTTTATTATTAGCGGTCAGGCATCTGATGGGGCCACAAAAATGGAGAATCCCACTTGGATATAGGAATAGCAGGTCCAAACGGGTGCTCGATCACACGATTTTAAGAGACGGGAGCTCGATGGCATGTCCGGCTGCACGGTCTGGCCTAGACCATGCAGCCGGACATGCCATCGAGTGAATGTATTGTGATGCATCATGTGTTTTCCTCCCTTACACCTCTGAATGAATGTTATGCATTGCATCATGTGTTATGTGCTTACACCCCTACAGGTATTGTAATACTTAGGTGGTTGTTTTCTCCCTAGTACAGGTGGTGCTAGTGAGATCCTGGTTACCAGTAGTTACTGGTTGTGTGCTAAAAGTGCTTCTACATTCTATGTTTTACATTCTAAGTGCTATTTCTGACAGTGTTACTTCTGATTCCTGACAGTGGTCCAGGTGGCCCTGTCTTGTAAATAATCCCTTGTAAAATCTGCCCGTGCCTCTGGCACATTGTAAAGTGTGTGTGTTATCTAATGTGTTTTGGTGTAATACAAAGGCTATTTTTATATAACCTTGTGTGGAGTTTCCTTTGTGGTGGGTCCTGGATGTTGTTGCTGTGGTGCGTGCGCAAATACTTAACTTACATCGCCTCCAAGTTTAGCCTTGCTGCTCGCGCCACGTTACCTAGAGGGTGAGCAGGGGTTATCTTGGCGTGTAACTCCCTTGCCCTGACTTGGGAGTGGTGGTCTCTGACTGACTTTGGCGAAAGCCCTGGCCAGCCGGGGATCCCATTTCCAACAGGAGGATTACGGGATGATCTAGTTGTATGTCCCTCCCACCCCCAAAAGATCAGCTTAAATGTGCAGATGCTTCCACCGGACTACCATTTCAATCTGTTCAAAGGTTTATGGCTTGCTATTTCTAAATGGATTCAGATCGGATTTCTGTCTGCAAAACCTGTCTCCGGGCAAAAAGTTGTACTTGAATAAATTTCATTTTGGTACAACCAACATTAAGGCGATAGTTCCTCCTATTCCTTAACTGGTCCAAATTTTCCTTTGTTTTTGTTTTTTTTGTAAATCAGTTTTAAGTTAAGCTGCACGATTGTTAAACGGTCTTTGACATGGTTAGGTGTGGCATCTTTCCATTTATGTTTTTATTTAATCTATTAGGTGACTTGGGCCTTGTTGCAATGTCGTTTTTGTGTTTTATCTAGTGCTGCCCTGTTACTTTTCAGTAATTTTACAATGCTGTCGAAGTCTGGAGTGGGAGGACTGGAGGAAGGAGGAGTAGGGTGATGGAGTCGAAGTAGAGATGGGGAGCATAAGTGAAAGGAACAAGATATGCTTTGAAAGCACAGTTAGGTTTTTGGGAAGAAGGCTAAAGGAGCCAGCTCGGGAGAGAGACGGTTAGGAAAACAAGCTATCTCGGCATTGCTGTGGCGGGAGCGCATTCCTTTGAAGTCTGATGCAGGGGGCGGAGGAGCGGCAGCCTTTGAAGTCTGATGGGGGGGGGTGGAGCGGCAGCCTTTGAAGTCTGATTCTGAGGCACAGACAAATGGTGGTGTGTGACGTGGCTGGCGTTGTGCACGCGCATAGATCACATGAACTGTGTCTAATCCACCATTGCGGTAGACTGTTCTTTTCCCCTTACTATAATCTCGCCGGAGCAATGCGCAACCGCATCGGCTCAGGCGAGACCTAAAAACCTTCAAAATTCACTAAAAAAATAAAGGTTACAGGGACGTTATAGCTAGGAAATAGAATTTAAAAAAACTTTGAAATTTACTGAAAAAAATAAAGGTTACAGGGACATTTTAATTAGGGTCAGATTTCACTCATACAAAACCGGTAAAATTCAGCAGTTATAGTTAGCTGAGCTAATCTGACCCAGAGCACAGTATTAGGCCATGAAACGCCCAATCCAACAACGCCAGAAGTTTGTCCATTACATTAAGAGCTAACATGAAAGGGTTGTTGGAAGGAGATTGTTGAATGCAAGAATAGGGTTCCGCACCAGGGTTTTCTTTTCACTCAGCTGATTAAGAATTGAGGGGAGTTGTCACTATAATATTAAATTATGATATAAAGTCATAAAAGCAATCCAATCAAAATTGATGGAAAACGTTTAAGAAAGAAATATATGGAATTATATTATACTTTCACTTGATGGGCAAATGGCAGCGGGTTGAATTGTTGCTTGAAGAATGTCAAGAGGTCTGGTGGTTCGTAATATAGACATCAACAAAGCTGTATACATAGAAATATTTATTATATATGTTAAATATTATTGTAAATATTGATTATCAGCATATAAAAAGTCAATCATACATCTAGCCTAAAGAGCTTGATATGGGTTTGCTTCATCAAAGCTATATGATAAACTCGGTATTAGAAGACACAAACAGACGCATCATGAAAATTATTACGGTAATAAGACATATAAAAACAATATTTTTACTGGTTTAAAACACAGAAGGTGCAGCATGCATCACTTGGGATGGTAATAATCAACTGCATACTTAATAGATTACATATTAAGAATCCAACTTCCCCCGTGGTTGTCAAACGTCCCTGTGTTCCACCTCCCCTGCCCTGACTTAATTGACCATGCTATTCATTTAGAGGCCGATTATGATGTTGGGCAGAAAGCCTCCTCCCGACAGTCGGAATCTCCTCAACCACGTCGGAGCCCTTCCGACTGACTCGGTCGGTTTCCATTCCGACTGCCTGATTACTATATTTGTGGTTGGAATATAGACCGCACGGTCATTCCAAATCAGTTCCGTGCGACTCGCAGAGTATTTGTGTCAGTCGGAACTGTATAGTACACCCCTATGGACAGCGTTTCTACCCCCTGGATTAGGCAGTCGATTTCCAACAGCTTTTCTGCGTCGGCCTGTCCGACATGGAAAGGCTGTCGGAAAGTAACTTTGGGGGCGCCTTGCAGGCCTCCCTTGCCTTCGTGGCTGAGGGCGTACCTAAAACCCTGCACTATGTGGCTGGCACCGTTGGGAGCCTGCAACAGGGTGCAGGGTTTTCCGCACACCCACCCCATTTCCCCATAGGAATCTGAGTTACGGCCGGTTGTCGGGTGGAACACAAGCTCCCATAAGGAACAATGGGACTTCTACCATACAGTGTTTGGTTGCATCGTAATCCAGCAGTTGGAACCGCCGATTGAAAGTCGGTCGGTCCCGATTCCGATTCGGTGTCGGGCAGAGGTTTTTTGCACAACATCGTAATCGGCCCCTAAATTGTAATCCTCTGCACTTGGCAATCCCTTCTTATTTTCTACCACTCCTTGGGACAACCTCTTCCTTCATACCTGTTTTTTGGCTACCATTCTAGTGCATCTCTGCTTTCTACTCTTCTAGGTCTGTTTCTCTTGCACCCTTCAACACTTAGCAATATTTCGTTTGGACATTATCCGTCCTATGACATTCCATGTTTATATGTAACTAGCAGCCCGTCCCGACGTTGTCCGGGATGTGTTCTCCTTCCCATATAGCAGTAATTCCGCCTCAATGGGAAGCTCTGTGAATATTCCGCCTCAATGGGAAGGTCTGTGAATGCGGCGCACCTTGTTGTTTGAAGACGCCTCTGCCGAGTGAATGCCACGCTTGGAAAGCCGCGCTGACAGCGCTGCACGCCCACAAACGATGTATCGTGAATGGGCGTACACAGTCAATGCCGCGCCCCCTGTGACAACGCTGCGCGGCCACAAACGAAGGATCGTGGATGGGCGTGCACAATCAATGCCGCGCCCCCCTCTGACAACGCTGCACGCCCATCGCTGACAGCACAACGCCAACGCCCACAAGGGACTACTTTACCCCTAAGGTACTTTGACCTCTCTAATGTATATGGTGGGCAGCTGTATAGCCTATGTCCATCTACTGCAACTCCCCTTTACAATGCTGTATTGGGTGTTGTGATTGGTGCTGTACTTCTTGAGTTTACCCGCCTCAAAGGTTTCAGCTCTCTCTTTATAATAGTAGTATAGATTAGGAATCACATCTCTTCCCTTTATGTTTAGTACAAAAGCTTTAGGGGAACAGTCTATTTGCAGACCCATAACTTGCACAAAACAGTCTTTTAATGGTCCCAATATTGCTATATTTTCGGCACAAGCATAAGACGTGGTGAAATTACCACAATTGTGCACATCCCCTCAGGCACCTCCCATGGTGAAGTTGATGCTTTCTCCCATTTTTCATCATACAAGGCTACTAGGTCCACCTTCCATGTTAATTTCATTTGTCCCAACGTGTCCAGGGAGTTGTCTTAGTATATTTTTGTATATTAGGGCTACAGATTTTTTTTGTAGTGGATCACATAGTATTCTGTCTTCCAGTGGAGAAGACCCTTGAACTTGGTGTCCCTTGTGATTTGGTTGTCAGCCAAGTGCTACTCTTGTCATAGAGTGTTAAGTGTAACAAAATCCCCCACAACATATATCACCTAGCTTATCTATACCAATAAGGTCCCTTTTCTGGAAGCCTTTAAGTTTTCCCAGTTTGGCTAGGGCATCACTGTCCCACAGTGGTGTCTCTTCCACGAGTTGCCCCTACCAGCCTAAATATTTTGTGGCTTCCTTCAATGTTGTCACCACTGCATTAGTATGGGTTGAGAGTGGTGTTGGTAATCTATTCCTATATAGGGCTGTCAAATAGCCTCTATGTCTCATGGCATACCTGCCAATCCGTATTGAGAATTCATCCTATGGTACAGATACCCAGTCATCGATCGCCACCAGCTGTGCGGTCCAATAATATTTTTGTCTGTCTGGGAGCCAGATGCCACCATGTCAGCTTGAGAAAGGCAATACGAGGCACCTTTCCATCTCAGAGCAGAATGTGGACCTGTGCCTCTACCTTCCTGAAGAAGCCCTCAGGTAACTTATAGAGTGTGTTTTGCAGGACGTATAAAAATTTGAGTAGGTAGATAATTTTAAACATTGTTGCTCTTTCCATTAGTGAAGTTGGAGGGTCCGCCAATGGTTCACGTGACGTCCAGTCGGAACTGTTCTAGAATGGCATAGAGGTTGCTAGCGAGACAGGCACCAGTGTCTCTTGTAATGTAAATACCCAGATAGCGAAGCCCAGCATCATGATCTGCAGCAGACAGACGCTATACACTAGCCTTGCATCCCTCGTCAAGGGATGCAGGCGTGACTTAGCCAAGTTTATAGTGTAACCGAATTAGTTCCTGAAGAGCTTAAAGATGTGTAGGATTCTGGAAATAGTGCATTCGGGCTCAGCTACATGGTGTAACATCTCGTCAGCATAGAGAGACATGTTTCTTCCCACCAGCTGTCCCATCTGAGACCTCGAGTCAGGGGTCCCTCCTGACCCATGCTACCAAGGGCTCCAGAGTAGAGTGAAAAGTAAAGGCAATGGCGGACACTCCTGTCTGCTCCCCCTCCCTAACTACAAGGGAGTCGATGGGGCTCCATTCACCTGCACCCAGGCCATTGGTGTCCTGTAAAATAGCTCCATCCATTTTCTAAACTCTCATCCAAACCCCATCCTTTCCAAAACTCCAAATACATAGGTTTAATCTGGTGTACTGAATGCCATTTCCACATCCAGAGACATCACCGTGGACGGCTCCTGATAGTTCATGTGTATTCAAAGCACCTAAATAGTCTCCGTAGGTTGAGTCGTGTTTACCTGTTAAACCCAGATTGGCTGGGGTGTATTAAAGTGGTGATTACCAGGTTTAGCCTATTTGTCAACACCTTTGCCAGAACTTTTACCTCTGAATTTAGGGAGATGTGTCTATATGTGGTACACTCGTCAGGCGGTTTGTTCGCTTTGTGTATGACCACAAATTTGCCCAACCTCAAATCATGCCTCTTCGAACATCCGTAGCATGGGTGCAGCTAGCATACTGGCCATAGTCTTGTAGAAATCTGTCCGACTGCATTTCTCATATAACTGCTATTATCTATTCAGGTTCGATGTCCGTTTCCAACACTGACTTATCTTCAGGTGAGCGTCTAGGGGCCCTAATATCTTTAAGGAAATCATCCTAAGCCTCCCTTCTATTTGGATTTGTGGAGGAATACACTGCTAGCAAATGTTGTGCAAAGGCATTTGCCAGATGATTGTTTCCCCATATCATGCCTCCAGTTCCTGTTATGATCTCTGGCACTGAGGAATGGCCACGGTCTCTCTGCCATAGCCATGTAAGCAGCTTGCCAGATTTGTTACCAAATTCATAGAGCCTGCACTGTGTGGCTATATAACTGACTTCAATGTATAGTATTCCTAGTGCTTCATGTAAAGCATCCTCCGGTGGCGTATCTCTGATTCTAGTTTTAGAGTTTTGCTTTCTAGTGTGGTCATCTGTTCCCATCTTTTTTTTTTTCGGCAATAAGCAAAGAGATGTCTTGGCCCCTAAAACCGCTTTGTGTGCATCCCACTGAGTAATCTCTAAGTCTACTGATAACTTGTTTTACAAGAAATACTGTTCTGTTCTTTCTGTACTTTATTCACTATTTCCTTATTTTTGAGCTACCACATGTCTATGTGCCAACCATTTCTCTTCTTCCCTTCTCGGCTTTTAATCTCAGCACACAGGGCGTCTGATTGGAGATTCACCTGGCTGTCTGGCCTCTCAGAACTGGCCTAGGTGAATTTGATGCATTAAGAAGTAGATGGTGATCTGTTCATGTGAACAGCTTGGTCGTGAGTGCTTTCCTGAAATGCCAGAGCGATGAGGCAGCGCTGATGTGCAGGGGAAGGTCGTAAGGAGCATTCTCTACTGTTCAACAGATTAGCAGAGTGTCTGCGAGGAAGAGGGAGGTGGATCGTAGGTGTCTGGTCAGTTTGTGGAAGGTCAAGTGTTTGTTGATTTATGAGGGTCTTTCGTTGTGCAGGGCTTGGTGTGCATGGGTCAACATATTGAACTGGCATCTGTTCTGGATCGGGAGCCAGCATACCTTCTAGAGGTGGGGTGTGATGTGGGTCCATCTGGGTAGGTGAAGGATCAGTCTTGCCACTGAGTGTTTTATTGCCTGTATTCTCTTCAGGAGGTGTGCGGTGATAACTACATAGACTGTGTTCCCGTAGTCAAACCTGCTGTTGATGAGGGCCCACATGACGGTCCTTCTGATGTTGACTGAGAACCACCTGAAGATCTTGAGTGTCAATGAATAGGATGATAAAGCAG
Organism: Lissotriton helveticus; assembly: GCF_964261635.1. NCBI lineage: Eukaryota > Metazoa > Chordata > Amphibia > Caudata > Salamandridae > Lissotriton > Lissotriton helveticus. Next base: position 1,911,707,765 of record NC_136057.1, read on the forward strand.
GCCAATGAGACTTTGTTTACCTGTTTATTCGTAGATTGCTTGCTGTCCAAGATGAAGCTGAGGTTGAAGGCGTTATCTGTCGGGGTAGGGGATGGGCCGAGTTCAGCAGGCCACCATGCGCCGTTCCATGGCGAAGTGTTGTTCCCAAAGATGAGGACTTCTGTCTTGTCTGTGTTGAGCTTGAGACTGTTGTCCTTCATCCAGATCACATTCATCGTACATCTGTGGAAGTTGGCTCTGGTGGTGGAGGGGTCTAACAGCGAGAGGATGAGCTGGGTGTCGTCGGTGTAGGAAATTATGTTGAGTCCATACAATCTGACGGTGTTGACAGGGGGGGTCATGTATGTGTTGAAGAGGGTGGGGATGAGGGACGATCCTTGGGAGACCCCACAGATGACCTTCTTGGGTTCCAAGGTGAATAATGGGAGAGAGATTCTTTGAGTTCTTCCAGTGAGGTATGAGGTGATCCATTTAAGGGCATCTCCCTGGATTACAATGTGGTGCAGTCTGTTGAACAAGATGTGATAGGATGATGAAGGTGGCTAACAGATCCAGTAGGATGAGGGTTGCCGTTTCACCGTGGTCCAGGAGGGCCATGATGTCAACTGTGGGTGCGATCAGGGCTGTCTTCATGCTGTGGTTGGCTCGGAATGCAAATTGAGAGGGACCCAGGAGGGTGTTGTGTTCTAGGTGTTTGGTAAGTTGCTGGTTGATTACCTTCTTGAGAACCTTCACTGGAAATGGGAGCAGGGAGATCTGCTGGTATTTCTTTGGTTCTGCTGGGTCGGTGGATGGTTTCTTCTGGAGGGGCCTCACTTCAGCATGTTTCCAGTTCTTAGGGAAGGATGCAGAGGTGATGGAGGTGTTCAGGACTTTCTTTGAGCTCATCACCAATTGTCTTGTTCCTGAGGTTGAAGACATGGTAGGGGCAGGGGTCCATGGGTGCTCCTGAGTGATGGAGATTGTGGCTTGAGTTGTGAAAGGGTCTCAATGGGTGAGCAGCTGTTCAGGGTTGGTGTTCGTCGGTGAGAGCGTGCTGTTGTCATCGGGGGCGGCAGGTTGGGGTTTGCAGTTTTCGTAAATGACTGAGATCTTGTCGTGGAAGTAGTCCGCCAGGGTGTCACACTGTTCTTTGGAGTCGGTGATGTCGTTCTCAGTGGTTGCAGGGTTGGAGAACTCATTCACGATGGCGGAGAGCTCCTTGCTGTGGTTTGTTCTGGCTTGCGTGCGATTTGCTAGGGCTTTCTTCTTTGTTTCTTCAGGAGGCAGTGGTACTGTCTTAAAGGTGGCATGGTCTCCTGTCTCTTTGCTGGTGTGCCACTTCCTTTCTAGTTGCCGGCTGTTGCATTTAGTGGATTTCAGCTCCACGGTGAACCAGCTGGCTCTTCTGACAGGTCCTGTGGATTTAGCTGGCTTGTAGGGGGCAATTGTGTTGGCACATCCTGTGATCCACTGGGAGACGTTCTTCGCAGCCTGTTCTGGGATGGAGAAGTGTGGCTCAATGGTTAGAGTGGCAGACCCTGATGCAGAATTCTGGCCCGGGACCAGGGTTCAATTCCCGCCTCGGCGGGTCTTAGGCTCAATTTCCTCAGACCTGATCATTCTCGCCTCGGTGCCTATTCTAATCATGAGTCCCACTCTGCAACTCTGGGCAATAGCTTGCTTAATCTCCACAACGGCCCCAACAACGCTAGGATGCCTGGCTTCAACTTGGGGGTGCCCAGGAGTGGGCACTTCACAGGGAAAGGCCAGGAAGGGTTCCTCAGCGGTATTCCTACAAGCGCTGAGATGCCTCCGGGTAGTCGTGCGCTATACAAGCGCGTAATTATCATTTATGTTGTGTCTGAGAGTTGAGAGCATTGTTCAACTGGTCTTCTGATATCTTTTTCCAGTTTCTGCCTGTGGAGCGAGGGGGTATGGTCTCAGTGTCGGCAGGTCCTGAGATGGTGAAGTGAATGCTATAGTAATTGATCTAGGTGAGCAGTGAGATGTGGTTGTACTTGACTCTGTATCTCAACATGAAAATGGGTTTGAGTATGTGTCCTGCGATGTGGGTAGAGTCGTTGACAAGTTGCTTGAGACCGAAGTTGCTCATGCTTTCCAGGAGTCGGTTGTGCTGGTATCGCTGGGGCCACTGAGGTGGAAATTAAAATCCCCAGGAAGATGTAGTACTCGGAGTCAATAGTGATCAGGTTGATGAGGTCAGGGATGCCGTTGAAGAAGCTGGGGCGTGGTCCTGGTGGTCTGTAGGTTAGGGTGCCTCTGATGGTGCTTTTTCCCCTGTGTGGAGTTGGAAGTTGAGATTCTCCATTTTTGTGGTCAAGTTGTCAGAGGGGATCGTGCAGCAGATGGTGTCCTTGTAGATTAAGGCAATTCCACCATCTTGTTTGTTGCTTCGATCCCTTCAAGGGTGGCGATGGCAATGTCCGGCGCAGAAGCAAGATTCAACCAGATCTCTGTGAGGAAGCTGATGTCCGGGTGAGGGATGAGATTGTGTCTCAGATCTCCGTGGCATGTTTGCAGAGCGATCTTGCGATGAATAGAATGAACTGGAGTTGTGCCATGATGGTCTTGGTTGGCGTGACGGACACAGTCGTGTTTGCGGTGTCTCCAGCTTTGTTGGTTGCTTTGGTATTGCAGGTGAAAAAGCAGTAAGACCTCCATTAAGTGGGTCCTGGAAGGGAGAGGGTCGCTGGGAAGCAGGAATCAGGAGTGGCAAAAGCAGGAAAGCTGGTGGTGAAGCAGACTGGCTCGCTGTACAGAGGGCAAAAGTTACAACACAGTGACAGACACAGACCAGGAACAAAAAGGCACAGAAAACGAAGTCAACAGCGAATGGAGAAACAACACAGCACAGAGATAGCAGTCACAGCAGCAATGGGGAAAAAACAAGAGGCACAGGAACAATGGTGACAACAACAGTGGGAAAAACAACAAGGCACAGAACTGGCAGAAACTACTGTAATGGGTGAGCAACAGGCACAAGACTTACAGAAACCATGACAATAGGAGAAACAACGAGGCACAGAACTAGCAGAACCAACAACAATGTGAAAACAACAAGACAGGGAGCAATTGCAATGGGGCACAAAGAGGGACACACAAAGGGCAGAACCAGGAGAGAACAACGAGCTAGGGCAGAGAGGAAGGGAGCTTGCGCACAGACCTGCTCCTTCAACCACCAGATTAAGATCTCCCCAGCACCAATAACCCAGGGTGGCAGTTGCATTAGCAGTGTACCCACGTCTTGAAGTGTAGCTTATCAAAGTATCGGGGAGAAGTATGTGAAGCACAGATTTAGTGTCTTTCTGTTCCAATGTTCTCTCTGTGCTGCATAAGGGCATTGTGGGCCTTACCATGTGTTGATTGAGATGTATGGGACTGTTTAAATAAGTGGCAAAGCCAGAATGGGCCCGCACCATGTATCCATACTGTTCTAAGAAATGACATTTGTTTCCGTTAAGTTAGTTTCCTGAAGCATGACCACGTCAGGCCATGTCTTTTTAGATATTGCATGACTGACACTGTTTAGAGTTTATTGCCTAAACTGTTGACCTTCCATGTTAATGCACTTAGTGAAGTTTCAGCGGCCATCGTAGTCTTCGGAGTGTAGCCTCCCTTCTCAGATCTTCCCCGTGGTGTTCCCTCTTGTCTTTCCTCCTTTCATGGTCCTATGTCCCTTCTGTGTGTGTGTGAGATGTTTGCATTAACCAATGAACCCATTTCCTCTCCCCCTTGTCCCAACTCCTCCATCTCCATTGCCCTGCTATGAAGGCTTTGAGCTACCATGTCCGAAACTTGCAGAGTAACTGTCTCCCCAACCGAGATGTATACATCACCAACAATGAACAGTGAACACGTTTTCTAGTTCTTCTGTGTTGGTAATGCAATCCCCTTCATGATGTATTGTCTGTACTCCAACGTGGCTCTTCCACTGTCCCATGCTAGTTCTCCTGTCCAGTTTGCCTACGAGGCCCTCTGGGATTGGTATCACGTGTTCCCCCCAGCAGTTTCTCGTTGTGGGGCAAGGATTACTCATGTTTCTTCTTGCTGCTTGTTTTCCTTTCTTTGCCTGGACATGGGATTCCATCCCTGTCATGAGCGACTATCTTCACCATGGGCTGTCTCCATTGTGTCTTGCGATCCTGATCCTCCTCCTTCCCCTCCCTCCTTCCTCTCTCTTGCCGGGTGCAACAAGTGTTTGCAGGCCTCTAGCCTTCTAGATACTTGCAGAAGTGCAACGATTTTCCTTCAGCCGTGTTCCATAGCTTTGCAGGGAACAACATCATATATTTTATTTTCTTTGAGCAGAGACCTCTCTTCGCTTCATCAAAAGTGAGTCTCAGTATTTTATTGTATTTTACTTTTACTTTATTTTACTGTACTTATCCATTCATTAATCATTTTGTTACTGATGCACTCTGTGTTAATTATGTACCTTGTACTTTGTACTACTTAGGTGCATTGGTTGTGCTCTTTGTTTTACTTTTCAACATTTTCAATAAAAATTATTTGAAATAAAAAAGTGCGTCTCAGTCTTTGGACTCTGAGGGTAAAGATAGGAAAGAAGTGTATGCTTTCGCTTTCCTATTGCAGATAGTTCCATTGTCTGGCAGCTTGGCGGATAGCCTGGGGTTAAATATTCTCGATATATTTGTGTTCTTGGTCGAGCCCCCTGGCTAGAGAAGTCCTGCGGTTGTAGTGTATTCCCTGTAAGATTCTCAGTGCCGTGCTGGGCCTGTCTGCTCTCTCAGTACCCCCACAATCCTAATGTTATTGTGTCTTCAGCGGCCTTCGTAATCTTCAAATTTAGCTTTCATTTGTTCATTGTTTTTTTGTAGTCGAGTAACCTTTGTTTTGAGACCAATGGCATCTTCACACCATCGCGCCCCTTTTCCATCTTTTTCATAGCTGTGACCCTTTTACTCAATGTTTTAAGGTCTGCTCTTATTAGGTTCACTTCTATTGTTACAAACTCTATTTTGGGTTCAATGTGTCCCTGATTTCATGCACTGCTGATATTATGTCTTTTAGTAAGGGTTCTCTGGTTATACTTACCCCATGGTTTCAGTATCTTGCCTCTCAGCCCTGGTCAGCGACAGTGGTATTGCGTATTTGTCCATCTTATTCTGTTGACTTCCTTTACCCCCACCGCCATGTACCATGGTGCTTCCACCCATCTGTTCTGTTGGCAGTATCGTCAGCGGGTACTTGCTGGGATGGGTGGGTGCATGAGTAGGATCCAAGGGGAGAAGACTATTACACACCTGCCTAGGGAGGAGAGCCTCCTACTATGCCATCTAAGCTTCCCTGTACCTAGCAGTCTCTCATTTTTCTCAGTCTCTCACTGTGGGGAAGTTTCTAGCATCCTAGGGTGGGCTCCACAGGTTCTCTTCTGAGTTGCCTTCCCCTGCTGTGGGTGGGTTGACTTTGTGCTTTCTCACTACCAGTCAGATTCCAAGGTCAGATGGGAGGGAGCTACATGTGGTCCAATGCCAGCTTTGATCACTTGGCCTGATATTATTGATCTAGTGAGTTTTCCTGATCACCTATGCTGCCCCTGGGGGTTGGGGTTATCATCGGAGTGCACAGCTAGGGGTCCACAAGGGTAGGTGGGTGAGTTGAATCTGGGTAGGGGTGACTGGTACACAGCGTCAGCTGCCTTCGGAGGAGAGCCTTCTACTGTGCAACCCCGGGTTCCTCTACCTTGTGGTTTTTCAGTTTTAGCAGTCCCTCACTGTGGAGTATTTTCAGGTATTTTAGGGTGGGTTCCACACCTTCTCACTCACACTGGAGTTGCCTCCCCACTGAGAACAGATTGCCGTTGTGCTTTCTTGCTGCCAGTGGGATTCCTAGGTCCAAGGGGGGGGGATCTACTCCGTGTGGTGCAAACCGTGCTTATAACGCTGGGCCCAATATTCTTAGTCAAGTGGTCTCCACCACTCACCACCAGTGCCTCAAGTGGGGGGTGGGTGCTGTCAGCCATTGTATCAGGGTCCTGTGCCCCGGTTGCTGTTCAGTAGGCCCTGTTTATTTCCTGGCCTGTCTCAGTGCAGGCCAGTGATGTTTCCCATTCACACGGGCTTCTTCACACACTGCTTCCATCCACCAAGTGACTCCGTTGTTTGGGTGAGGATCATTATGAAGCCCCTTGTCCTTCCGACAGCCTCCCACTGTGGCATAGTGGATAAGGACTGCCTGCCTGCCATGGCTGGGAATCTCGAGGCCACCGCAGGCCTACATTGCGTCAGGAATTTTTACCGAACTTCCTTCGGCCTAGCTGGTGCTCCTGTCATTGCTCTCATCTGCTGCTAAGGATTGAGCTGGCAGGACGGATACTGTTAGGGTTTTTAGGGGATTAATGTCCCGGCGGACAGGAGCCTTTCTATTCGCCGGCCATCTTTTCGGCTCCAGGCTATGCCCCCACAAAACATATAAAACATTGTTCGAATGTTAATAATCTTTTAATGAATGACAAGAGAGGATAAACATGGAAATATAACTGTACTTACCAATACAACTGATAAACGGAAGGATGTGTTCAGTGACGTTATGTAATAAAGATTAGCGATTTAACCTTACACTTTAAAAATCAAAAACAACGCTTTCAGGTTAAGGGATTTCAGACCGAATATCAAGTTATTTTAAAATGAATCTATAACCTTATCAGGTGGTTATACAAAATACAAATTAACTTACTAAAGACTTACTAGTCCCTGCCATCCTTTGTTGTTTAAGGACAACCCACATCTGAGTATGCTAGTTGGAGCTGTAGAGGAGGTGGTGGCAGTTGGCTGATAGGCAGAAATATATGTATGTATATATTTAATATTTATAAAGCGCACTGTAACCCTACGGGCATCCTGGGGCTGAGATATGATAAAAGATAGATAGGGGCAGGCGGCGGAGGTTACACTCTGGGGAAAAGCCAGGTCTTAACTTTCTTCCGAAACAGCAATAAATGCTGTATTTGCCTCAATTCCAAGGGAAGACTGTACCATAACCGAGCGGCTGCCACGCCAAATGCTCTCCCCGCCAGTGTGGTTTTCTTGATCCTAGGGACAGTTGCCAGGCTGGCTGCCGAGGAGCGCAAGCTTCATGCAGGGGCATACCAGCCAAACCTGCCCTGAAGGGGTTTGGGTCCAAATCTGTGAAGCGCTTTAAAAGCAATGCACAAGGACTTAAACAGTATCCTTTGGCTGACAGGGAGCCAATGCAGCTCAGCAAGTGCCTGGGATGTTGAAGATCCACAAGCTCTCATTAGGACAAGCTCTGGAGCCCCGAGATCAAATACTCCAGAGACTCCAGTAACAAAGCATTTCAGTAATCCAGGCAGCTAAGGACCACACTCCTAACCACTATGCCTCTGGCCTGAGGAGGTAACAAAGGTAGTGTCTTCCGGAGTCCTTTAAGGAGCATATAGCAATTCCTGACTACTTTGTTCACATGCGATTCCAGTTTAAGCTTGTCCTTGAAGCTAACCCCCAGGTCGCGCACCGTACTCACAGGTACCGAAGGTGCATCCGTGGGGATAGGCCAGAAGTCAGAGGATAAAGCTGTTGCCACTCTGCCAGCCCCACAGTGCAGAATCTCCATTTTATCACTGTTGAATTGTAATGCATTGTTTCTCAACCACAATACCATATCCCGCATACACTCGTGAAAGGCCTCTTGAGAATGGTTACCTTCCAGGTATACTATCAGTTGGGTGTCATCAGGATAATTAACTGCAATAATATTGTGAGCTTTGATGACATCCATGAGCGGCTGCATATATGCATTAAATAGGATCGGGCTGATTGAAGGACCCATGAGGGACCCCATGCTCATTATTAGTGAAGTCTGATTGAAAGGGAGGTAGGGGAACAGCCTGCCGTCTGCCCGCCAGATTGGACTGGAACCACCGCAAAGCAATATTTGCAACCCCCGGTTCTTCCAGTCTTGACAGTAGGGTGGCATGGTTAACCGTATCGAAAGCGGCGGACAGGTCTCACAGGACCTTCCAATTTACAAAGAACATGATAGGATTCAATACATAAGCCTATGAAATGTCGAGGCTTGCAGCATAAATCTATATATTAAAAATGCAGTAAAGGGGGGCGTGGCCAAGGCGGCAAGCATGGCGGACGCGGCTTGAGTGAGCTCCGTCCCGCCGGCGCACTATCCTTCCTAATATCCTGCATCACCCCGACCTGCGGACGTCCAGACCGAGTATTTGATTGTCGGTGGTGGGGAGTGTGCCCCGGCGGCAATTTGGGCGTACGGAGGGAGAGACTTCCAGCTTGAGCTCTGGGGCAGTGAGGCCCGCGCCGCGCGCTGAAGCCGGGACCTCGAGTTCAGCGGCGCTGGGGTCGGCAGAGAGAGTTGTGCCTGCTTCCTGGAGCTGTGGATCCTCGCGGGCAGACAGCACGGCAGGAGGCTGCAGAGGGATCCCGGTGCTGACCTGGAACTGAGACACTGGCGGGTGCGGGGTAAGCTGCCGGGGAGAGGCGAGCGGCTTCGAGGGGGGGGGTGGCTTCCTCAGAAACGGGCCGAATCCACTCGGCGGTCAAGTCAGACCGCGGGAGCCCAGTGGACCGGGAGAACTAGGGGGCTCTTGTCTTCGCCCCTTCTCCCGGGAACAACCTCCCATTTCCCCCCCCAGCGGATGCGTGTGTTGCCGCCGAGGGTGGCGGCTTGATGCGGGCCCCGTCCGGGCCGTGGGCCAATGCAGGGCACCGCCGGGTGCCTCTCACTCGGCGGCTAGATCGAGCCACGGGACGGAACTGGCACAAGGGCCCGAATGGTGAATTGGGCTACAACTTTTAAAACAGCCGAGGTGAGCTCGGATTACTTCCCGCTGGCCGAGGAGCTGGAGGGTGCGCGAGCTGGCGGTTTCGTGGTGAAGGCCCTCACCGGGGGACACACAACTTCTAAGACTGTAGCCGGGTGTCTATCCTACGCTGGGGGACATACTATAGCGACTGGCGCAGATGGCTGGGGGTGTCGCCGTGTTGGACTGAGTTGGTGCAGCAACGCGCATAGCCACACTGCTATCCTTGAACACTAATATACGACCCCCCACTGGTCTTGGCAGAGCGGGAAAGATCCTATCGGAGGTCCCCGACCGGAGTGGAGGGAGCGACTACCCGGCGCCCCGGCGGCCAGTGGGGTCCCTGTACTCGAGCCTGTAGCTCAACATGACGCGGGGCGGCAATAGTGGAGGCACTACGAAACAAGGCCCCATTGACAAATTCACAGGGCCGAGTGGTGGAGCGGGGACTTCCGGAGGCCAACCAGGACCGGGTCCGGATATTGCGGCCCTTATGGCAGCTATAACATAATCTAGAGACATGCTGGACGCAAAAATTGGGGCAGTTGGGGCCGATGTCACATTGCTCCGTCAGGATTTGCGTAATGCTGTGGCCCGTATAACTGAAACCGAGACCAGAATCACGGGAGTGGAGGATGATGTGGCAATTCTCAAGAAGAAAGTGGCGACTATGGAAGGGATACAGAAGGGCCTTGCACTCCGGGCCGAGGATGCAGAAGGGCGGGCCCGGAGAAACAACCTGCGGTTTGTGGGACTTCCGGAGGGCTGTGAGGAGGGCAACATGGAGGCATTCCTGACACGGTGACTGTAGTGATGGCTCCCCCCGGATTCCCTCTCGCGCTGCTTTATAATCGAGCGAGCGCATCGAGCACTTCTCCCGAAGCCACCGGTGGGAGCTAGCCCCCGACCGGTAATTGCCAAACTCCTCAATTATCATGACCGCGACACTATCCTGAGACAAGCGCGGGCAAAGGAGCCCTTAATGTATGAGAGCCACAAAGTCCTGATATTCCCGGACTACACTAAACTGGTGCAGCAACAACGGCAATCCTTTACTGCAGCAAAGGCACGGCTGCGAGACCTTAAAATCCAATACGCCCTGCTCTACCCTGCCCGCCTGCGTGTGGTGTTCCAGTCCAAGACACAGTTCTTCAATACTCCAGAGGAGGTTTTTGCTTGGACAGATGAGACGATCCGAATCAGAGTGCATACCCCCCCCCGGGCCGCGATTCCGACTCTTCCTCCACGGCGGAACCCCCGAGGACTCCCCGGAGGTTGCGAAGCAGAAGCAAATGGAGGGCGCGCTCTCAGAAGAACCAGCTTCCCCGTGATGGGGCGACGGGAGGCAACAACGCAGCTGATGTTCCGGCTCCGGGGCCATGAGGCCACGTGCTACTCTGAAACTTTCTAGTGCGAGACCCCAGATGGATGCAGACGGATCGAGATCCTACCGGGAGCGAAAATAACTCTTGAGACTCAACACCAGACTTTTTGCTTAAAGTTAATGTATAGAGGTGGGACGTAGGTCAGGGGATGCCTGCGGGAGGGCGAACATCACCCCCGGAGTTAGCGTAGTTAGTTGGGTAAAGGGTTAGTTGGGATCGGGTGGGTAGTTGGTGGGGATCCATTGGAATAGTGGGTCTTTAGCCTCCCGTTGGGGGCTGGAGATGATCTATACCGCGACAGATACTTCAATGTTGCTGAGGTATGGGGGGGGGCCGTGGGGGAGTTGTGGGCAGGGTTGGTGGTGAGGGAGGGGTAGGGGGATTGTTGGGGGGGTACGAGTTTTGGGGGAGGGGGTTGGAGGGTTGATTGGGGGGGATGGGACAGTTAATATCGACACGGTGTACATTCGAGTCCGGTTGCAATCGTATGTGTGTGTGTGGCCCCAAGTACCCAGGGCCCTGATTTATCTGCCCATAGATGGCGGTTGATGCCCACGAGACAGGCCTTCCACGGGCGTCACTACGAGTAGTGAGTTGGAATGTCCGGGGAATGCTCGACAAAATAAAGAGAAGTGTAGTGTTGCGGCTAGGGAAGAGAGAGCGGGCGGATGTGCTACTCTTACAAGAGACACACCTCCTAGGCACCAAAACCCTTAGCTTGCAACGGTATGGCTACCAGCAGGTATTCCATGCATGTTTTGTGAGAGGGTCACGAGGGGTCGCAGTTCTAATACATCGCAGACTGCCCTATGTACATGAGACACAATGGGTTGATGCCCAAGGCAGATTTATTTTTATTAAAGGAATGGTGGGTGATGAGCCAATGGTCTTTGGTAGTGTGTATGCCCCACCCCCATTGCAAGAGGCACTCATTGAAAAGTTGTTTGACGTGTGGGCTGAAATCCCGAATGTAATGGCGATAGTGGGCGGTGACTGGAACGATGTAATGAATGGACGAATGGATCGGTATAGGCCCGGAGGGGGTCTTATAGCAGATACCCCCACTAAATTGAGTGGCATGGTGCAGGGGATGGGCTGGATAGATGCATGGCGGTACCAACATACTCATAGCTGCAAATATACATATGTCTCTGCGGTACATAAGTCCTTTTCCAGACTCGATTACCTGTTTATTCCTCATACCTGGATAGGGAGGGTGGCCTCCACGTCCATGCTCCCACGTGGCCTGTCGGATCACTCCCCAGTAGCGATGGACTTGCATCTGGATAGGAGGCGGCAACCCTTTAGATGGCGCTTGTCTACATGGTATCTGCAACAAGACAGTTATCGGTCGCGTATGCAGGAGGCCATATCTCAGTACTGGGACAGTAATGATAGGCCTGAAACGGATGATGTAACCCTTTGGGAAGCTTTAAAACCCGTGCTCCGTGGGGTGGATATCGCCTGGTGTGCGGCGGCCCGCAAGACCCGTAGGGGAGAAATAGAGGAGACAGCAAAGCGGGTCCGAGACCTAGAGGAGGAGTGCAATACAGGGGGAGATGCAGATGTCATTGGGCAGCTGCTGCTGATGCAGCAGTCTTATAACTCCCTACTAATGGACGAGGCTCGTCAGCTGTGATTGGCTACACAAAGTAGAATTTATCAGTGGGGGGATAAATCCAGCACCATGCTATATAGGCTTTGTCAGGGTACTTTCCAAGCGCAGTCCCTACCGGGACTTCGTGATGAGGTGGGGGATCCTGTGACGGCCCCGGTAGAACTGGCTGCCAGCTTTGCACAATACTATGCGGCCCAATATGCCCCTCGGGAGGTCATCCCAGAGGAGGATGTAGACAAATTCCTGGCGGACCTCCCGCCGTGGGCACTTTCCTAATGAGGGACATGATCGGCTGGAGCTCCCGCTATCGATGGAGGAGCTGGATGCGGCACTCGGGGAACTGAATACTGGTAAGGCCCCCGGGCCTAATGGATTCCCTTGTGAATTCATAAAGACATTTCATCTCCAGTTGGGGATGCGCTACAGAAGGGCACTGGAAGCAGACAGGGAACGTGGTCGCCTTCCAGCAGACTGGCGACACACTGAGATTGTGGTCTTCTGTAAGCCTGGGAGGCCTCCTGAACAGCATGCATCATATAGGCCAATATCGCTCCTAAACGTTGAAGCGAAAATACTGGCGAAAGCCCTGGCCAATCGCCTCCTCCCATACATTACTGATCTGGTTCATCCAGACCAGGCGGGGTTTATGCCCCATAGGGCGACGAGGCACAATATCAGACGCGTGCAGGTGGTGATAGAGGCGGCCCGGGCTGCCAAGATCCCGGCAGCGCTCCTCCTGGCTGACATTGATAGAGCCTTCGATTCGTTAAGTTGGGTCTATCTCCGTGCGCTTTTGTCTCACCTGAACCTTGGGCCCCACTTCCTCTTGTACTTGCAGTTGCTGTACACGGACCTGACGGCGTCGGTGAGAGTGGCGGGAGCGGTGTCCGACCCCTTCACTATCGGCCGAGGCACCCGACAGGGCTGTCCCCTCTCACCCTATTTATTCGCCCTGGCCATGGAGCCGCTGGTGGCGTGGGTGCGAATGGACGCGCAGATGCAGGGAGTTGAGTGGGAGCTGTGACCGTCCGATCGAATTGCACTCTACGTTGACGACGTCCTTTTCTTCCTCACGGACATAAATAGATCGGGGCCCAGAGTCCTTGAGATAATGTGGGTATTCGGGGAGGTATCTGTCCTGCACTTGAACATACGGAAATCTACGCTGTGGGTGCTGGGAGAGCGCGGGGGGCTAGGATCCTGGGCGTCAGCGCTGCAAGAGGCGGCTGGCGGCATTAGGTATCTGGGCGTATTCTTGACGGATGTACCTGGGGTCGCTTGGGCACGCAATGTGGTGCCTGTTTGGGACCGCGTAAGGTCAGACATGAAAACATGGTCCAGAATGCCCCTGAATATATATGGCCGATCAGCCATATTCAAGATGGTGGCTCTCCCGCGTCTCCTCTACCAGTTGCAAAATCATCCATACCCCATTGCGCCACAGTGGTTTAGGCAGGTGAATTCGGCATTGAGCCAGTTTCTTTGGGCCGGAGGGTAGGCGAGAGTGGCGCTACGCACCTGTTTCCTCTCCACGTATTGTGGGGGCCTGGCAACATCAGACATTTTATCCTATTATCAAGCGTCCCACCTGTTGGTACTGAATGAATGGTGGTATGGGGACCGAGCCGATCCGGCCTATGCCCTTGAGAGATACATGATGGATACGGATACGCTGCACACCATTCTATATTCGGCGGTTATAAGGAAGAGGCTCCCAGTGGTTACCCAGGTGGTTTTCCGGGTGTGGCGTGGAGCCCTGCGCCGCATGGGTGGTGGAATAAATTAACGAGAGAAACCCCACTGTGGCAGAATGGGCGGCTACCGGCACTGGCGTCCTTACAGGGATTCCGCGGCTGGGATGCCATTGGTATATCGGCGTTGGGGCACGTCATGAAAGGCACGACCCTCAAATCGTTCCAAGCACTGAGAGAAGAATATGACATGCCTCGAACCCAATTTTTTAAATACCTGCAGCTCCGGCACACCTTGTCCCCCTCCTTGATAGGCCTAGACTCGTTGCCCGAATTTAGTCCCCTTGAGGCCAAGGTGTTTATGGGGGAATTGGTAAATAAGAAAATATCTAATATATATCAGACTCTGGTTACGCATTGTTCTTCTCCACTAGATAAGCTACGATCTGTGTGGGAGGGAGACATAGGTGCCTTGGAGGAGGAAGACTGGAGGGAGGCCCTGGAAGCTCCGAGAGGGGCGGCAATTGCAGTGCGCCTGCGTTTCATTAAATTCAAGTATCTGCATCGAGCCTACTATACTAGAGACCGATTGTGGAGAGCTGGTCTGATTGCCTCCCCCGAGTGCCTGCGGTGTGGACGCGCGGTGGGCACATTTATACATACGGTGTGGTCGTGTGAGACGCTGACGAGGTTCTGGACTGGAGTATGGAATTGTTTGTCTGAGGTGTTGGGCTGGGACCTCCCCCGCTCGCCGCAGCTAGGCCTTCTTCATGTTATGGAACAGGTTGGAGGAAATATATACAAACGTCATCTGCTGCTTCTAGGCCTCACGGTGGCCAAAAGAGATGTAGCTCGGGCCTGGAAGGACACTAGGGCTCCATTGATTGAGGTGTGGAAGAGGGGTTTGGACTTTTGTATGGGGCTGGAACACACGATCTTCGAGGCCAGGGGCTGCCCCCGAAAACATTTTAAAATATGGAAGCGATGGGCGGACTATAGAGGGCTGTGGCTGGAACCACCAGCGCAACGGGATGCTGATGCAGAACAATTGCTTGTTGACCCTGGGTGAAAGGGGGTACACACTGATCGTGATTTCATAAGCTTTTACGTTTGGACCATGTAGACACTGTGCGGGGATGCGGGTGGGATCCGGGAGGGAAGGCAAGCGGAGGGCGTTGGGGGAAGGGAGTTCGGGTATGTTCTTTTACTTCAAAATGTTGATTGAACTGCTTGTATGTGATGGCTATATATCTGCTCACTGGTCCTCCGGTTCATGGGGGGCAGTGTCCTCTTTGTAATTCTTCATCAACATAATAAAATTTGTTCTGAAAAAAAAATGCAGTAAAATCAGAATTGATGGATATAAAACAAAATCATACAAAACAAACATTTGCAATGCAATAGGTCTTGCATTACTGAAAGTTAATAATGATGCAATGCCAATAGCTCAAACTTTCAGTAATGCGGGACCTGTTGCAATGCAAATGCTTGTTTTACTAAATAGAAGCACAATTGTTATGTGTAACAAAAAATCCTAACAATCTAGGATTGGCCAGAATCCACTTAAAAGGGCGGGTGTGGGTAAACATTGTTTAGCGAGGCCACGTAACGCAACACAGTCTCCTTAACAACGTCTCCAAGCCGCATATCAAAGAGAGAGCTGTTCATTTTAAATCACAAAGTAGATGGGCCTCTGATACCCCGGCGTGTGATCTCTGGGGGAGTCATGTCTCAGGCTGAGAAGCTCGGAGGGGCTAGGCTCGGAGCTAGAGAGCTTTTAGGACAAGCATTTGTTTCGGGCTACGGCAGCATTTGCAGTTCCTGAAATTGAAGCTAACCTTTTTCCTTCCCCTAAAACTAAATGCAAAACATTTGTCAAGTGAGGGTGTGTTATAATACACATACCTGCGCTGCTCACAAATTTTGAAATTCCAATGTTCCGAGACTGTCGGCCACCATAGTTTAAGATGGTGAAAACAAATTGTTGAGTTGGGCGAGCCGCGGACAACAAGACGTGTGGCAGCAATTGTTCAAGATGTTAAAAAAATCTTGAGTTGGACGAGCCACGCACAAGATTCGGGACCACCATTGTTTAAGATCAAGCGCGACGTACACACCAAAAATTAGATAAACAATTAGAAGAACAACATGTCAAGGTTAGTGGGGTTGGGGAAGTATGTAGCTGGTGTGCCTGCAACGGCAGCTACGACAAAGAAGTGCTTAACAAAAGAGTGCTGTGAAACAGTAAATAAAACGTCCTGAGTAAGGTCACATGTAAAAGAGGTAGTCATTATGAGAGGTTACAACAGTAGAAAAGGAGGGACTAAGGAGGAACTACAAAAGAAATTAACTAATGAAAAAGAAGCATTCACAAAAGACAGTGAAAGGAGCCAGTTAAAAACATGGGCAGAGCTTAAAGGCTTAAAGGCTGTATCCTGAATACAGCATGTCTTGAAGAGAGAGCGCAAGCGCAACGTAGGTGAAACCTAAAAACTAGACTGTAGAAGTGTCACAGACAAAAATGTAGTCCATACTAGTGCATACTGGTGTGTGTTGTGGGGATGAATTTAGATGCATGCCCTGTTTAAGGCCCTGCCACTGTAGATAGTACTCCTGCTCCGGGAGTGGCTACCAATGCACTTGAAATAGACTCTTTTTAAACAATAAAACACATCTCTTATCCTATTTATCAATACAAATAAAAAAACACTTGTTTTTTAAAAGTTTGTGTGTGTACTTATTACTACATATAAAAATGGGTATGTATCTGTAGGGGGTGGGAGAATGTAGCATTCGAGTTGATTAGTGTAAAAAAACGTAAAGGGATGTAGTTTCTTAACTGCTCTTTCATTGGAAATGCCTTGAAACTGACATTGGCCATAAAGCAGGTCAGGTTCTACATTGGAATGGATACTCCTATTGAGGGAGGAGAAACAGAGGTGGGATCAAGATCCACCTCCAGGCATAGCCTTTATAGCCATTATCCTGAAGAACTTCTCCTTCATCTGCCTTCTCCCATTCTTAAATTTTTACTTGAGAACCCCTACATTGTGTACTCCCACCCCCAAAGCAATAAAATAGTCTGTCAATTCCTGCCACATGGCACCCTCTTTTTCTGTACTAGGCCATCAAGAAGGAAAAGTCTTTGTACTGTACTAATGAGCATTCTTCAACCAAATCTTCTAGAAAACTGTTTAACCTGATTAATTTCCTATCTGCCCCCGGCACCGTCTAGCATAGAGGGATTGCGGGATTTTTGCGATCGAATGGCCAAATTCTTCTACTCTAAAGTTGTTGACATATATAAAGCTCTTAATCAGTGTAATTCTGAGCCTTTTATGCCCTCTAAATTGGAGTCTCAGATTGTGTTGGGGGATACAAAGATGGTGTCCTCTAAAGACAGCCCTAATGCCTGTCTACTGTGTTTTACTTTGTTGACACAGGAACAGACGGAGTCTTACCTCCTTAATGTTAAATCAGGCTTCCCACCTGAACCCTGCTCTCCAAAATGTCTTGCAATTAGGAGTTAAGATTATAGTGCCCCACCTCACTGAAACTTTGAATAAAGCTATCACAACTGGGTGCCTTCCTCGATCCTAGAAAGGGCAGTGGTCAAGCCTCTGCTCAAAAAGCCCAATTTACATCCTGTAGAAATAGACAATTATCGGCCCATCTCCTTGTTGCCAGTCCCCTCCAAAATCCTGGAGATACATCTTAATGTCCAGGTGATGACTTACCCAGAATGAATTAATATGAGGCATTGCACAGGTGTTTATATGGTGTTTTATGAACTTATCACATTGAGTTGCCCGCAAGGCTTAATATTTGAAATCAGACGCAATTGAGATTCATTATTTGAATCCAGGGGGGCACATATCCCTGGCAAGCTAAGTATGTCTGAGAAGGACACATTGTCATTCAGTGAGGATCATATCCAAAAACTTCTCTCAGACTCCACGTTGTTTTCATCGGTCACTTTGAGCAGTATAGCCAAGCAGCAGAATGTTACAGATAAATTGATCAGATTGCAAAAAAAACACGTGAGAACGGAACTACATGGTCATTTCCTACTCGCAAATCTCAAAGCTGGGAGCATACCTTGGGGCCTTCAGATAAAAAACGTTCCGGTCATATTTACCGACGATCCGGTGTACAAGAAGGGGTTCAGCTGCATCAGAACTAAATGCAGCACAGACCTAATGGTGCATACTGTCGAGACAGCCCACAGAAGCTGTCAAAAAGAGATAGAAGAGATTGAGGAACAATTGCAAACTATTAAAGATAATCATACGGACACAGAAGCAAAACTGCTCCTTGAAAAAATCGAAAAAGAACTGGCTACATTTAAAGATCATACGGTCAACTTTAAGTCAACCAAGTTTGAAAAGGACAAGAAGAATTTCAAGCCTTTTCCTTTGCCCCTATATATTTAAGATGACAGGAGCATTCTAATATGTGTACTGCATGATCAGTTTTGCAGGTAAACAATCCTTTGATCTTAATGGATTGAGAATCAAAGGCACTGGTGTACTCCGTGGTATTCGTACCAAATTTACAAGCTCGAAATGGGCTGCATTTGAAAAATCCTGCCCTTTTGGACAGCCAGTTACCAGGATTTATCACCACAGGACTGGAATTTACCAGTGCGTCCCTCATAGAGGGCGCACATCTGTAGGTGATAGAAGGCAGAGTAGGCAAAGTTTGGGACAGAGTAAGATCAGTCATAACTATTGGGCAGTTTTTATTAAAAAAAAATCAAACTTTTCTTTTCTGGCTGCTGTATGTAGTTATCAGTCTCACTGAGTCACTATCTTTCGGAGATATTTTAGAGATTTCTGGGGTGGTAGAAGTGGTAATGATACTGGCATTGCATGGGCAATCCTCTCTAGATTGACTATTAGCCCTTTCCATAGCAGCCTTGAGCTCTTTCAATTTGTATCCTTGAGCTATAAATCTTTGGAGGGCCTCCATCGGCAGAGTTTGAGATCTGTATCTGAACTACAGATTCTCCTTATTCTCAAGAACTCGCCATACGGAATGCTTCTGATAAGGTGGTTAGGGTGGGAGCTGCTAGCATGGAGCACTGAGTTGCCCGCAGTTTCTGTGAAGTCTAGTGTGAATAGTTTTGTTGGTCACATATAACTCTACATCTAAAAATTGTACACATTGATCACTTATTTCAGCAGTAAATTTCAAGTTCAATTCATTACCATTGATGGTATCAACAAATTTCTTGGCAGATTCAATAGATCCATTCCAAATCACACAGACATCGTCTATGAACCGCCACCAATGAAGTATAGGGGCATCAAACAGCTCCTCGTGTGTATTTCTGAGGACATGCTCCACCCACCAGCCAACGTGGAAGCACGCGTAGGTGGGAAAGAAGCATGCCCCCATTGCCGCACCTCGTAACTGTTGATGTACTTCTTTGTTGAACATGAAGTAATTGTTCATGAGACACAATTCGATCATTTTAAGGAGTATGATGTTATGTTGGTAACATTCAATCCTACATTGACCGAGATAATATTTCCACTGCTTGCAAACCATCGCTATGATGTATGCTCGTATAAAGAGAGCAAATGTCCATTACTATGAGTAAATAATTTTCACTCCATGTGTCTGTAGTTTGGACAAGAAATGACCCGTACCTCTGATGAACGATGGAAGGTTCTCCACAAAGTCATGCAGAAAATATTCCACATATTTTGACATGGGCTCGAGTATACTGTTTTGTGCAAATATTATGGGTCTCCCAGGTACTGGTTAAATGTTTTTGTGGACTTTGGGGACAAAATAGAGTAAGGGTGTGATAGCATAGTAATTCTTTAAGAAGCAGTGTTCATTTTTACTTAACAAACCCTTTCGCTTCCACTGGGCCAACTCTTTCAATATGGATTCTTTAATTACTCTTAGGTCATTGTGTGTGACTTTTCTATAACACGAAGTGTCATTAAGATGACGTTGGGCTTCCTCCAAGTACGAAGTCCTAGGCCATATCACAATGTTGCCACCTTTGCCTGCCTTATTGATGATTATATCACTTTTGGCTTGCAACTTGCGCATCAAATTGGTGTATTGTATTTCGGTATATTTTCTCTGATAGTGTTTGTGTGTGATTTTCCTGATCAATTTTTTAAGGTCTTCAACGACACAATCACTGAATGTGTTTATGGCATCTTTAGGCATAAGGGAATAAAAGTAGAAGGCGGTCGAAATTGACTTTTTGATGGTTTAGCTCCTTGTACTCCCATTGCTCGAAGTTCATCTTGTATGGAAATATCAATATTTTCTTCATTGAAGGCTAGCTAGTGCACAGCTCGGAGAACATCTATATCTGACACTGCAAGAGTTGAACTCTGTGCATTCTGTGTAGCAATTGTAGAGGCATATTAGCAGATTCAAATTAAATGAACACTCGGGAGTTGTTGCAAGGTGCAGATTTAATATACAGTCGTAGCGCGTTTCAACAGCAGATCTGTCTTGATCACACACAGACTGAAAAGTTAGACTCCATTACATAGGAATATGACAACACAGAAGATGGACTTTGATGTTAAATGTCAAGAACATTCTAGCCATGGGGGCGGCCATCTTAAAACATGTAAAGGTGCTCTATTAATGCATACAATCCCACTACAAACAAATGATACATAAACAAGTATAGAAAGACAATGAAAAGAAAAGTAAAGGGATAATGCAGAAGGGCGTCTGTACTGTGAGTTGAAGGGCACGTCTCACAGTCGGCACTGATTCAAGGCCAAAAAATAATAATGCACATATATAACGGCAAAAAACTAGGCAACCCCAATTGAAATGTGCAAAGTTGCAAAGAACAAAATGCTGTGGGGAACATCTAATAAGCGTTGAGTGACATAGCAATGCCCAATGTCGTTCACGCAATGGTGGGGCGAGGAGGTCCTCTTGTGTCCTGAGGACCTCAGGACACAAGTGGACTTCATACTCCGAGCAGCAGTGTGCCAGGAGCCACGTTTGTAGAGTGGTGTAAAAAGGGGCGTGGCCTCGGACCGCCTCTCTGCAATGCAGCTCTGTGGTGCTTACTGGAAGTACCCAGTGGGCTAGTTGGCTCCCAGGGACCCTCAGTATTCAAGGGGAATTAATTCCCCAACTTACATCGCTTCAGGTGCCACTAACTCTGTGCACCACAAGACAACGCCACGTGGCTGTGGGCCCCTGCTGACCTCTGCCTCCGGCCTACACTGCGTTCAGGAGCGCTCACACACATCCAATCCATTCCTTTCTTCACGGACGACGCATCATCGCAGGCTGCCCACCAGCTGAGCGCCACAGGTGCCACTAACTCTGTGCACCACAAATCAATGCCAAGTGGCTGTGGGCCCCTGCTGACATCTGCCTCCGGCCTACACTGCGGTCAGCAGGGCTCACACACATCCAATCCATTCCTGACCTTCATGGACGACGCATCATAGCTAGCTGCACACCCCCTGAGCGCCAAAGGTGCCACTAACTCTGTGCACCACAACCCATGGATCCTTTATGATTGAGTTACGTACTGCAGACACAACAATGTCACCTCAGGCATTGTGGAAGACCTGGGCCGATGATGATGAAGATGAGTCAGGTGTAACACACCCCACTGCTGCTGCAGCAGGAATATCCCGAATGGACACAATCATTGAAATTTCTTCACATGAGCACGCTCAGCTCTGGTGCCTCTACCTCAGTGCACCACAAGTCATGGCCCCTTTTGATTGAATATTGGGTTACCTCTGTACTTGTTCCTCCTACCTCCTTGATGCTACGCAGTTGTTTGTGTTATGTTGGTGTTTTCTGTTTCTGCTTTAATAGTGATCACTGTTCAAGTTGTTGCCAGGATCCACCACTCCCTGAGGGCTGGCTCACACTTACCCCACACCCATCCAGCACTGTCGTCACTGGATATGTGATCCTGGTAATAAAAAGGGTCCGGGCACACATGTCCGTCGCCAGTTCCACTACCTATCCAAGAGTGTCCGTGTTGTCATTATGTATAAATGATGGCCCCAGGCCCTACCACATTGCACTGTGCTGTGGACAGCGGACGCAACCATGTCACCCCAGGCAGTGGGTAAGCACTTGGACATGTAGCTAAGTCGTCCCCCCCTGTAAGCGACAATGTTGCGATGTAGCATGCACCTGGAGGGCGGGCTCCACAAATGGAGTAATGAAGGAGCGCAAGACCGCTCAGGGTCCAGGATCATACATGCCAAGTGTTGTGTGTATCTGTATTGCCGCAGCATGAGCCAAAAGCCTAGCCACATTAGCAGTGCCAGTACAGCCAGGCATGTACTCTACATCTGTGTCTGCCCTATCCTTACCACAGGCCTACACTCACGTGGCCCACCACCTTCAACGGCCAACATCACAGTGTCATTGTCAGGCTTGTGGACATGCACAGACAGGCATGACAATGGTGTGCCGTAGGAGTGCAAGTGATGCAATCGCGTACATAAGTAAATGGGTTCAGGGGGAGGGAGGAGCAACTGTGTGGCAACGTAACACAAAGTGATGCCGCTCAAATGCTACATGCAAGACATGTCAAACATGAATCCCAAAGTGGCACACATCCCAAACCCCACCCCCAACAAGCCACATTACATTTCCTGAATGCAAGCAGATAACAAAATAACATTAGGGATGAAAGCTCCTTTGTTTGAACTATCAGGTGGGAGCACATCTGCACCTCTGACCTCAGAATTGCATGTGCCCGGCACCCCCTGACAGATACCATAGCAGCTGATGATGACTCCCACACTACGCACAGCCCGATGAAGGAACAATGTATAGACACCCCACAGACAGAAGTCCTTGCTTGAAGTTATCTTGCATGGAATGGCCTTCACACTTAGTCCCACACCATCCCAGGCGTACAACCGTTGCACACTAAAACAACTCATTAATCCGAGCTGTGGCATTCCATTCACAGAACTGGCGCAGGTCAGAACAGTGCTGTTTCAACCAGAGCCACTGACGCAATGGCAGGACAGCCAGGACACATGCACAACTCCTGTCACGTGGAACTGTACCGTGCATGAATGCTGCATTTACTGGGGGCTCTGCTATTGGCGGTGCTGTGGATCAGTTACCGGCTAAGCTTCCGCCTTGCCACCATCACCTGCATTCAGCCTGTGTTGCATTGTCGATGGTGCTTATTCGAGTGGTGCATGGATGTCTGCCTATCCAACAGGACGGTAGATGAACTGGATTTTGAAATGTGTGTGCACTCTCTGTTGGCACACGACCAGGAGTGTCACTGTGACACCCGTTTAAGGGATGCCTTGATACTTGGCATACATGCTGGCAGCTGGACCTGGGAGATTGCACAAATCCACGTGTGCAGTGACCACATTGAACCGCTCCCCTATTGGGCTGTAGTGCAAGTTGGTGAAAGGGAGTGGACGCAGCACATCTGTCTGGACCTGCTAATGGATGGACTCGCCGTCCTGTTTGATGAAGTCGACAACGACCTGATGTTGGAAATATTAGCCTACGAAGCTGCAATCGCTTTCATGGATGAGTAACTACGTACCTGCAGCCACAACAGACTTGAACACATTGCACATGTCCCGACACCTTGTTGCATCTTTGAGATCTGGTCACAAATCCCACGACAACAGTGGACATGGCTGCATTAGTCTGGACTCCGAATACATGAGCAGACACCTGTGAAAGGTGAGGCACTCCCCCGGAGTGGACAGCGGCGCTTGGTAATGTTCCTCATTCTGACATACTACTGCATTGGTCTGCATGTTGTGGCACTTACCTTGCCCGTACTGACACACATATGCTAATGAAGTCTACGCACATTCACTGGCATTCAACTGTGATGAGTGTTGATTTAAATGACAATGTGTGTCTTAATGCCTATCTGGGTCACGGCCATACATGCGCATTGATATCATTACCCAGGAGTATCTTTTTGTGGAATCACTGTCCCTACATTCATCCATACTTTCATTCTTGATTGATCCTGGCCATGACATATCTGTGTGATTTGGAATGCTTTATTCACAGTCAGTGGAGTGTTGCAATTGGACCAGTACAGGGCCATGCAAACCCCACTTTATATTGTTGGCCCGCGGAGGGCCAGTCAGAGTCCTTTTGGGATTGACAAATTCATAGGGAGTGGAAGACTACAGTCCCCAGTGTGATTGCTGTGTCATTGGTAACCAAACAAAATATGGCAGTCCATGTCGGGGTCCAAGGTGAGTGTCGCTCAGTGTATAGGGGGGTCAGTGGGAGGTGTTATTCCAGGGCATGATACAGAGGGTAGAACCAAGCTGAACCCGGCCATATGGCGGAGATGAATGCTACCACTTCATTCTTACCACACAGCCAGATTCTTCATCATCTTCATCCTCTGATGTGTCAGGTGCCTCACATGCAGGTGGTGGTGTTTTGTCTGCACCACAGTGTAGCAGTGACACATCAGGGGCCAGAGGTGGAATGTCTGTCACACTGTGTGGCACTGACACTTCAGGGGGAGGAGATGTGGATGGAGTGGTAGCACCAGCATCCATCCGCGCCAGGCTTGTGGTGGCAATGCCATGAAGAGGTTCTGCAGGGCATGGAAGATCACAGCTACATCTCGCTGGTGTGCAGCTGTGGCAGCTATTTGTGAGGCTAGCATCCGCTCCATGTTCTCCATTATCATTCACATGTAACGCAACTCCTTGCTGACATCGTTGGGACAACTCTGACCAGACAGTTGTTCTTGGCACAGAGTCATGACCCCAGCGATGTCAGCCATGGCTTGTTGTAGAGCAATGAGCAGACAGTGGGTGTCCATTAGGGACTGTGAGTGGTCCCTGATGGGACTTAGACACCCACGTATGGCATCTAGTTTGGCTGCCATGAGGTCGTACCCAACCTGCAGCTGGTCTGACATCACCTCCTGGCACCCTAACACACGGCGTTGGAAGGCCATGTGTTGGTCGTGGGGGTCATGGGAGACAGCCGTGGTGGTGGGTGCTTCCTGCTGTGTGGTCTGTGCAGGGGGTGGGGTCTCATGGATGCAGCTGGCTGCCCTGCTCCAGGAGGTGGGGTGCTGGAGCTGTCCCTGAGCTGTTGGAGTGTGTCGGTGTAGATGTTGGGGAGGTCCTCTTCATCATCAGTACTGTGTTGTTGGGTCTGCTCTACAGGAGGTGTTGATTCTCCCTCTGCAATGTGAAAGGGAAATGCAGATTGACATTGTGTTCACATGTATGTTTACGCATTGTACAAGTTTATTGTCAGACTGCATGGCAATGTACATTGTGACTCTTTATGAGGAGACGCCTATTTGAAACAGGACACTTGACATTTCTATGCCATCAGGGATGTAAGGTTGTAGTTGTACATTGTTATCTCACAGTTTCTCGCTATGTCAAATGCGAATGGTCATGTTCTAAACAGAAGCAGCTGTTGTGTCCTCTGTTCTGTTGTGAAAGTGTTGCAGTTTGTACCACATTGTTGTCAATGTTGGGGTGCTCTGCATCTTAGGTGTGTGTGCTGCATTGTGGGTGAGTTGCCCCTTTGGCTCTTATTTGGCTGGTCCTTATCCCTTTCAGGCGGTGTGCCTTTCACTTCTGTGCTCATACAGTGCTGAGATGTTGCAGACTTGTGTAAATTGGGCTCTTGGTCGGAGTTGTGACTCTTGGGCATGGTTTGTCCATGCTATACTTACTGGTGCATGTGTGCCATGGTGTCCATCTCCCCCTTCCCCCCAGTCCCTGGTCGTTACTCACCCTGTTGCTGTTGCCTCAGGTCATGTTGTGCAGTGTCCGGTCCCCCAACTCCTGCCACGGTCTCCCCAAGGATGGTCCCAGGCTGGTCCTCCGTGGGGGTTGTGGGGTTCTGGTTGTCCTCTGTACTTGCTCCGGCTACCTCCATGGTGTTTTGTTTGTGTTTTTTGTTGCCGCTTTTATAGTGATTTTTCCTGCCTGACTTGTGGGACTTGTGGGTGTGGTGCTGTTTATCGCTGCATTTTTTATCGCAGTTGGGCCCATCTCAAATGTTGTCACGTTCGGGTTCAGATTTTTATCGCCGTGCTGGTGATTTTATTGCGGACATTTGATGCGTTAATGGGAGACTAGAGCATGTTACCGCCGTGTTGTGAATAGGACGTTAACACAGAGTTCTTTTCCCGCGATGTGAAAGATTGCGTTAACCGATTTTGCCGATGATTGTCGCACGTTCTTGAGAATATCCCCTTAATACAAACATATGCTATTGCAATTTCTATAAGTTTATCACTGCTTGTGTGTGTGTGAGTGGCTATGTGAGTGACTGTGTGGTTGTGTGAATGGCTATATGGGTGCGTAAGTGGGTGTGGGAGTGGCTGTGTGAGTGGAGGTGTGGGTGTGTGAGTGGTGTTATGGGTCTGTGAGTGGTTGTGTGAGTTTGTAAGTGGGTGTGTGAGTTTGTGTGTAAGTGGCTCTGTAGGTCTGTGAATGGGTGTGTAAGTGGGTTTGTGGGCCTTTTGTAGTGTAGTTCCTATTATCCCAATAGGCTCTGCGCATTGGAATAATATCTTCAATAGTATAGACGTAGGACAGAGGTTAACTAGGTCTTCTACTGTCGATATTAGACTTAAAGTTATGTGTGTTTGCCAGCTAGCTCAGAGTTCACTAGAAACTTTCTCGAATAGACAAGGAGGAGTTTAACCTCCCTGGATAGACAAGAAGGGATTTAGTTTCTGACAACCATAGAACATGACAACTTTGCTCTCCCCTAATCAAGAGTGTATCTCTAGAGTCGTGTGAAAACAAAAGACAACTTATTTTACTCAGTCAGTTCAGTGCATTCTTAGTTTCACCAGATTGTAGAGAAAAGGAAGAGACGGGCGTGTTCAATAAAAAGATGTTATTTATTGATCAGTCTCTTTTCTCATACAAGAGAAATGAATCGCTATTATTCCAATACTTATAGTTAAGTAAAGTGCATACAGTAATACCAGAATTATAAAATAATACTGTAAAAGCATTGATATGGTTTCTTAGCCATATGATACTTAAAATGGATAAAATAGATACATACATATATACATTGACTAATCGTACTCAACTGGTGCTTCTAACTACGCCTACCCCAATGTACCTGACCTAAGCCTAATACGTGGCGGGAGTAGATAAGTAGCAGTTTAAGTTAAGTTTGCTTTGCCAAGGGTCTGCTTCAAGAATTCTCTACAAAGGATGATTCAGTTCAGTACCTGTGATTTAGAAGGCTGGAGGGCTGGTATCTCTATCTCAGGTCTTGATATTCCAGCTGCCTGAGAGGGCGGCTTGGAAGCGCCGGAGCTGGATTTCTCGGCAGGAGAAAAGGCATCGTCTCTCTCTCAGCGCGTCAGAAAGGAGGGGCAGCGTCTGTGGGCTTCGCTGTCAGCTGGGCTCCTCGGCAAGTCTCGCTGCTCCAATCTTGTCACCACCTCGTGTGTTTGCTTAAGGCAATGTCGGTATTATTTATACTTGAAAGGTGCCGGGATTGACGTAAGGATGGACATAAATACGTCAATAAGGATGTCATACGAACTGGTCGTTCGCACATTCTTTACTGAAGTTCTCGGCTAAATCAAAACAATGGCTGTGGGGATTTCCCAGGTCGTGGTAGGTTTGATTTGTTTTGAGAACACCGTATGCCTATTAGGGGGCTGGAGAAATAGTGCTTGCCTAATGAGATGGCATGCGTTATGACCTAATCAGATAACGGGGCTTCTGTGCCGTTGTGTGGCTAATCAGATAACGGGTTTCTGTGCAGTTGAATGGCTGCTAGTTAGTTATTAACCAGACAAGGGTCAGAAATAGGGGGATCGATACAGTACCCATAGTAAATACACCACACCCACTCCACGTAATCTATGTCCATATTTACAAGTCTAGGCATAGTAAACAAAACTAGTAGTGCATGTGTATACCGAACCACCCCAAAATACAATCATTTGCATATTGAAATTTGGAAATGCGAAACACACGAAAAGATGAGTATAGTTACTATATGCACTTCAAGCAGTACAATAATGCTAAATCTAAACGCATATTTTGAAATCAGCATGAACGAAATGCGGAAATTACACATGAAATGGCTCTTAATACAGAATAAAAGGTCGAGACCATCTCATCACAAAAATCATAAATACCTATGAACATGCTAGAGGGTAGCTAATGTCTCTAGAGTAGCTAAATATAGAAATTTTGTTCTCTAAGAATAGTTTTACTTTAAGCAGAAGATAAGTGTCCCAAAAAATCGTAAATATTTTTGGAAATGAAAGGGGAGAAAAAATTGTCTCGCTCTCCGAAAAAACTGGTGAGAAAATTTCTTATTGCTTTATTTTCAAAGTTGAAGGCCAAATTCAGGGTGTAGGGAACGCCGTGTGCTAGTTTGCTCAAAGTCATTCTTTCTGCTCTGGTGAAAACATCATATTGTTGAGACTTTCGAAAAAACTGTCAACTGCTTCTTGCGAAAGTTCCACTAACTCGGAAAAATTTTGTAACATGCATTCATGAGCATGATTGCCTTCATTGATGTTTCGATCAGCATAGCTGACAGAAGGTCGTACCTGATCGATGCTGCTTTCATCTTGTACTTCACAACTCTTCAATCGTAGTGGTGAAGTCTCCACAAATGCCGTCATCAGGATTGGTAGCCGCTGGGGACAGCACAATGCATGAGCCGTTACCGGACCCAACAAAGTCTCTGCGTCCATTGGCATATCCGATTGTAGTGTCAGACAGGTGTCCAACACGCATTCTTCGCTGCATAGCAAGCACCTTAATACAGGCATAACACAACTTTGCCACATCGGTCTGAATGAAAGAAACCAAGTCATGTTCAAATCTCGTAGCCGTGCTAGTCCAAGGACTTTAGTTATGCGGTCCCGGTAGCCAATAGCTCGGATTGTTTCTTCCATTATCGCTGGTGTCTTGTCTGTGACGTGGTTTGCCATAGCGAAGTAACAGGATCAAAAATAGGATGCCTGCCACTAGTCCCAAAAGGAGAGGAAGTCCGCCAAAGATGGAATGGACAAAATCAGGAAAAATACCCAGGATGGCTTTGAATGGGGTTAAAGCTCCCGAAAACACTGTCTTAAATACACTCGCGATTCAGCTTGTATCAGAAATATTTAAGATTTCGCTCAGTATTTCTGCGAAATGTATGGGGGAATTGGTTGATAACAGTGAATGAATCTCAGCAGTTGTCCTTGCAACTTGGAGATCATACGTTTCTTTTGATGACGTTAACATTGTTGGCGTCTGTAGGAGCACTGACTTCATTCTGCTTAAAGTATCAATTCGAATAGAAGAAATTTTCAAACTGGGCCACAACCATGCCTCCCTGTCTCGGGCATCGTTCGGGAACAATACTCGTTCACAGCACATGACCTTCGTAGTCACGGTTATGAGATAAGGTTTTCCGGGCAGCAGACTGCAACATCTGCGATCTACAATTAGAATGTAACTCCCGTTCGAGAGTCTCTTAAAGAATGGTTCTATTTGTGTTGCAGGTGTGCCTAGCTGGTGACATGAAAGGTTATTTGAGTTCCCTTCACATGCTCCATGCAAACTAATACCCTGACACAGAAGTGTACCGCTTAGTGACCTTGCACAATTATTGCCACTAAGAAGCACATTCTGGCCTTTATTACTAACACATGTGTGTGTATAGGGCAAGTTCCATGTTGACTTAATGTACCCTTTACCCAACCTTTCATACTGGCCTGCCTGTATATATTTTTGGCAGTATTGAAACTGGAAAGTTGTTATCGGAATATTTATTATCCCATGTATTATCCATTCAATGACAGGTCGTTCTGACATTGTCAATGGTAATCTCTCAAGTTTTTCAATGCTCAGAATTGTATAGTCAGCACCCTTCTGTGCCAAACTGATTTGTTTATCAGTAAGGTTAAAGATATTAAATAGTGACGTTGTGTTGATTAAACGCCAAGGCACATAGCCTGAACGCAGATTTTGTAACGTCCAGCCAAGTTGTACAATAGAACGCAATTGGGACTGACCGTGTTGTAACATCAGTAAGTCTTGCGATATTATATCGATTGCTGAAGACACAATACTGTCCAGTGAATATATTCTGGAGGACAGAGTCATTAACCCATTGTCCACAACAGAAAGTGATTTTTCCAAATTAATACGGTCAATTTCCCGTATTTTTTCTGCTGTCTCAATTTGGGTTACTTTCCAAACTTCATTGTAAGCTGCATATATAGAGGCCGCTATGAAACGTTTTTGACGCTGTTTGCGTGGTCCCATAATGAAATCACGCAAGTCAGCACCCTCTTGAAGTAAAGTTAGGTGTTGCTTAATTTCTGCCGTGTGGATGTTTGTAGCCATTGAAGGCAGAGCTTGCCCACACTGTAAGTAGTTACTATCCCTGGATGTTGTCTTTGGGAATATCTAGGGTCTGGCCTGGTCAATTTGAACCCCTGTATTTTGTTCAGGAATCTGTCTTGACAGTTATTTGTGTCTGAGGGCCAGATCAACCATTGTTTTCAATCAGGATGTGTTCTGTTTTGGTTTAAAATATGGTTCACGTCTATCTCAACATCTATAGAGCTATGACTGTTCGTTGTTGGCTTTGGAATAGACGGTTTGTTTAAGTCTTTGATTTTGGCTAAGCCAAGACAGGTAGTTTGTTGAATGGTGTCATTCAAAAATATAATTTGTTCTGGGATCATGCAGGCTCTGAACAATGATTCTATACCTTGTACTTGCCAATCTTTTGTACCCCAAACAGTTTTTGTTTCAATGTTACTGTTCCAGAAATCAAAACCAAATGTATTCATTTGCTCAAAAAATGAATCTGAATATATCAATTTTGTGTTTGTAAGCATGGTCTTCATACCTGTCTTATTCGACAATTTGAAATAAAATGTTTCTGCATTACTTGTGTTAAACCCTGAAAAGTATGAATATTTATCAAAAAATGTTTTGGAACTACCCTTTGGTGGAGTAGCACAATGTTCCCATTGGTTATAATTTAAAACATTTCTAGGTTGTGCAGATTTATGGAGATAATGGTTACCATAGTGGTTATAGCAGAACATTTGATCATAATTAGACGAACCCTGCAAATAATCATGTTCTGTAAATTTAGCAGACATTACTAGGTCAGACATCATATCATTAATACTTTCAAAGTCCCAATCATCAGCAAATGTGCTTGGTTTTACAAAGTCACTTAACGAGATCTTAAATTGGTGTGGATACTTCAGGATTTCAACCGGGCCATAGATTTCATAATCAGTATTGTCCCATGCTACACCGCCTGGTATAGGGTTGGCTGTGAAGTTCACTGAAGAAAGTTCTCTTTTCTTGACGTGTGAAGATGTGTGTGGTTTAAGGACCAAGTTGATTTTCTGGCTTGCTGTGTCCATTTTAGCATATTTTCCCTCAATGAAATGTCCCAAGCATAGTACCATGATGAGCCAAAGTATGAGGATAAATGCACCTAATGTCACCCAAATTTCAATCCATGGAGAAGTCAGATAGGTTCCCTTTAGTTGATGAAAAAGTTCCTTTGCTTTGTCTTTAAAAGTTTTTGTTGATGGCTGTACTTCTGGTTCGCTTTGTTCTTCTGAAGAATCATCGAAATTGATGAAGTAGCCGGATGCCGTTCTGTCAATTGTTCCAATTGTTTCTGGATTACTTTTTGCTTTTGGATTTTGCTTTGTTTCATTAGTAAAGTCTGTAGTTACATCATCGTAGGTTGCTGTTTCTTGATGAAAAGCTTTTATTTGGGTTTTAAGAGGTTCAAGTTCCATTGCTTTGTTGCATAGTCAATGTTGTTTCACTGTAGATTTTCCAAATGTGATCAGTCTTTCAGTTTGAACCTCTGTTGATGTAGCAAACTTTGGTGTTCTGCTACTTCTTGGGAGTCCACTTGGCCTACTATTTGTTATCGGCCACATGATTGTGGTTTAACCAGGTCGATGGATATGACTCGGTTCTCCTTTTTACCAGCAAGGGGCGGTAGTACTACTGATCTTGTCCCGTTGATAGACAAGACAGGAACTGCTTTTCTGTAAGAAGGCCCAAATTCCTTCTTTACCGCGATCTTTTCTCTGACCAGATCCCCAACTTTTGGAATCCAGACAGGCCTTGCTGGGACAGGTGGTTTTTCTTCAGTGGTTGCTGGCTGCTGTTTCAACTTTATGTTGCTCAGGTCTTTTCTTATTTCATTTAAGTCCTGTAAAATAGCCAAGCGATCTTTGATATCAAAGCATTTTTCTTTAACCACTGAAGTCTGACTATCTAAGTCCTGGATTAACATTCTAGGCCCAAACAATAGTTCGTATGGACTGAGTCCTTTCAGAGAATTTCTTGGCAGGTTATTTAGACTACGTTGGACACTTATTAGATGTTTGACCCACCCAGCTCCTGAACCTAATACCTTTGCTGTTATAGATTGCTTTATGTCACGGTTTTTTCTTTCTACGATTCCGTTTCCCTCAGGATGAAATGGACAAGAATACCGCAATGCAATGCCCATGCTGGTCATGGCCTCCTTATAAGCTCGAGAGCTAAAAGCGGGACCCTGGTCAGAATGCAGCATGCCAATTGCGTATGTGCCGATAAAGACTCGCAAATCTTTTATAACAGTTCTGGCGTCAGCCGATCGCTGGGGCCACATCCATATGAATCTCGTGCATGAATCCACTGCGACCAAGATATATTTATAGTTACCATCCCTTTGTAAGGGACCACAGTGGTCCAGGTAAACACAGGCTAATGGTTTATCTGAGATTAGAAGGTGTGTCTGTGCTGGTCGTTTCACTGTTGATACTTTCATTCTTTGACATATTTCACATTCTAGAACATAGTTCCTTGTTTGTCGTCGCATTTGTGGCCACCAGTATCTCTGTTTTAATAATGATACTGTGGCTGAAACGCCAGCATGTACAGAAGCAAGCCCTTTGTGTGCCGCTATGATGAGTCCTAACCTATGTTCCATGTTTGGAATTGCCCTATCCCCCACTCCAGGGATTCGAGCAAACGGAACATTATTTGCATCAGTTATGTATGAGTACTTTACTGGAAAGCCTTTCGGGAGTGTTTCTATCGCATCTTTTACTGTAGCGCTGACAGCCTGTAATATTTCGCTGTCTATTTTTGTTTTTGACCGAGTGATGGCAGCTACGGAAGCCGTTTGCACAGCTGCCTTCGCGGCCTCATCAGCCAATGAATTCCCTTCAACGTGAATGCCATCACGTTGATGACTCAGTGTATGTATCACGTGAGTCTTTTGTAGTTTCTTTTGCAAAAGAACTACTTGTTCCCAAAGCATTTTATGCTTGATTGTGCCACCTCTTGCATCTTTAAAACCGTTCTGAACCCAGATCTGCAAGTATTCATTGTAAGATTGGACGCAATAATATGAATCGCACACTATGAGGGTTGGGAAATCTCGATCGGTATTTTCAAGCGCCATCTTGAATGCCAGTAGGTCTGCTCTTTGAGCTGTACAGTCTCCTAGAGATTGCGTTTTAGTGACCACTGGTTTAAATTTTCCTTCATGCCAGCGACCTTTTACAATCGCGCACGCAGCACTGTAAGCTTGCTTACCCCCCACTGCGGGTTGTGCTGATCCGTCTGTATATAATATACAGCCGTAATGTTCTAGAGGCAGAATTTCGGTCGGCAGAGGACATTCGAATTCATATTGGAGAAACTCTTGTGTTTTTAAGTTAGGATCAAATTCGTATACCACGTCTGTTGCAGCAAGAGAATTAGCCCATTGTATCCATCTCGGATGGAGTGCTTTAGCATTCGGAATGCTTGCTTTTGTTTCCGCCTCCAGGGCTGGTACCGGTGTCACGATGATTATTCGTTTACCTTGTGCTAGGGCTCGTTCTTTTGCTACAGCAGTCTGTACTGCGGTTAGAATTTTTTCCGTTGGGCTAAATTTCATTTCAGCTTTTGTGTACAAGTGTGATTTGTATGCAATTGGTACCTTCTCTCCCTCATTAGAGGTCAGGTATGTGAATCCGCATCTTCCTGGGATGACTCGAATCACAAGGTTGCGTGTGTTGTCACGTGTTTGAAATTTTGTTTTAACTAACATATCTGTTTGTAAAGATCTCAAAATTTCTGTGTGTTTTTGAGTCCAATTGATTCTTTTAAAATCTGGTTTTATAAGATCATAGAGAGGTTTAACTCTCTCTGCATAATTTATAATGTAAGTTCTTCCGAAATTTAGGAAACCTAGAATTGATTGTAAGTTTTTTAGTGTTCTAGGTGCTTGGATTACAGCACATTTCTCTAGGAAATTGTCAGCCAGGCTTTTGCCTTCACTTGATAGTTCATATCCTAAAAACAGGACTGTTAGATGGGCAATTCTTGACTTTTTAAAGTTGAATTTGTAACCCTCTGCTGCGAACCCAAGTATTATGGTGTTCACTCTCTTCAAGTGAGTATCCAAGTCATCATCTGTTAGATAGATGTCATCTACATAGGATAATGCCTCATCATCATATATTTGTAGTAACTCTGTTACTCTTGCTGAGAATAATCCTGGGCTGTTCTTAAACCCCTGGGGCAAACGACAAAAAAATTTTGCGCGCCATTTATTGAGAACGCGGTCAAATATCTGCTTTCTGGTGCTATATTTTGACAGAAGAATCCATTAGAGATGTCTAATGTTGTTTTGTATTTTTTGCGCACTATGTTATTCATTAGTGCAGCACTATGCGAGTTTTGTACTGCAAAGGTTTTGCAACATGAGTTAAGGTGTCTGTAGTCCAAAACAAGACGATATGAATTGTCTGGTTTGGAGACAGGAAACAAAGGATTATTCATTTGTGAGGTGCAAGTTTCAATCACCCCCTGGTATTCAAGTTGATATAGGATCTCTTTTACCCGTTTTTTTGCTTCTTGCTTTATTGGGTACTGCCTCTGAGCAGTAGGTTGTGATTTTAACTGGATTTTGTGAGGAGGAGAGTCCTCATCCCATCCCACATGGTTTTTATATAATGCAGGAGCTTGGGCTACTGCCCACTTTCTTGCAAGTGTATATTTTTTATGAATTGGAATATTATTTGAGAAGGCAGGCATAATTATTTCTTCGCCATGAGGGCACTCCCTGACAAACTCTGGTGGCCAGTCTCTTTCAGCTAGAAGGATATCATAGCCCTTGGAGAGATTATCCCAAAAGAGACCCCTTATTTTCCTAGTCTTATCCCCCTCTATACGCAATGTTATTTCATATATTTTATGAGGTTTGCTAACTCTGGTGTCTGCAGTTTCCACCTGAATGTATTCATTCGTGTCCACTGTCTCCAGATGATTCATAAGGATCTTGCGAGCTATGCTCACTTCTGCTGCGCTGTCTAGCATTGTCTGAGCCCATTCTCCGTTTTTCAGCTGTGTCCTCAGTATTCTCTGCATGGTTGATTACTTTAATACTGGCTACCTTCTTTTTTGGAAACTGTATTTTTTTATTTTGATGAGCAGGTTCCTTGTCTTTGGACTTGACGTGCTCTTCCCTGTGTTCTGATCGTCCTTTTCTTTCCGATTTCTGCGAGGAAGTCTGAAAAGATTGAGAGGGACGTGTATCAATATCTTGATATCTATCAGGTTTCTTCAGATTATCCCTATTTCTAAGGTTGTATTTTTTCTCAGAGGGCTCCCTCTGGGGAGACTTGTGCCCTTGGTCCGGAGATCTTTCTCTCCGCCGAGGAGACCTTCCTCTGGACTGGAATCTTTTTTCTTTTGGAGTGGATTGTTTATTTCCATCCCAGCTCTTTTTTGAAGTGTTTAGATTATTCTTAATAAATATTTTTTCAGGTTTTTCAATAAGGTGGGGTTTCACCGGTTTTCCACCCAAACTATCTCTTCCTAGTTCTTCATAGGATTTTTCTATGATTCTGGCAATCTCGAATGGTTGGTCTGCTATATCTGTCTCTTTTAACCTCTGGCGGATCGCCACATTTGCTGCTTCTCCCTTTATATTGGCTAATAATATTGCCGAGACCTGCTTGAAGTCTTTTAGTAATTTCATACCAAGAGTTAAAGCAGGTTCTGGACCGTATTCATCTTGAATTTGTTTTAGCACATCTGGTATTACTGACATGGATGGAACACCGTGGGGCACATGCATCATTGAGACATTTTGCACTTCTTAATTTGCGAAAAATAACGAATCGCAAATTAAGAATTGCAAAATGCTATGCATCATTTTTTTCGGTATTCATTTGTGATTCGGTAAAAATCGCAATTTTTACCGAATCCCAAATAAATACCGAATTCTTAAGTTAATTTTCGCAATTCCCATTGATTCCTATGGGCCAAAAGGCCCATAGGAGTCAATGGGAAGGCATTAGCAAATTGCGAGTGGCACTTTGAAAATTTCATGGGTGCAGGGGGGGGTCCAAAGGACCCCCCCATGCACCCCTGAAATGTATTTTTCGTATCATGTTTCACACACACATGTCCTAAGGACATGTGTGTCCGTAACATGAATGTTGAAAAAAAAGCATTTTTAGCATTTTAAACACTTTTTCCAAATTTACCGAGTGGTTCAACTACTCGGTAAATTTGACACCCTAATTGCGATTTTGCACTTTTAAAAGTAATGATGCATTGCTTTAAAGAAATCGCACATTTGCGACTTCTTAAAAGCAATCGCTATTTTAGAACTCGCAAAAATGTTACGAATTCTAAAATTGCTTCATGCATCCCAAAAAGCACTTTTGGAATCGCAAACGGCCGATTTTAAGGAATCGCACCGTTTGCGACTCCAAAAATGCTTGATGCATGTGGGCCCATGTGTTTTTATGTAAATGGAAGCAAAGACTGTACCCCAAGTGTCGCAGTCCTCCACATGTGGTGCGATTCCCATTGGAAGACAGATAGTCAGAATCCTGTGTTTCTCAACCGGGGTGGTATCTGGAAATACCGCCTCTATTTGAGTGATTTTTTGTGCTAACCAGAATGGAATTTGTTCCCGTTTTGTGGGTACTTTACCTAGACAGGACTGTATGTTCTGTGGTGTAATTTTATTTGTGTTCCCTTGGTGAGGGATCAGCTGTGGAATTTTAATAGCTGGTTGGACTGTTGAAGTCCGCATTACATATTGGACTAATTGTCTGTGTATTTTAATTAGTTGTTTTAGCTGTGCTAAAAGATCTGGTGCAGACATTTCTTCAATGTCTGGATGTGGTGTGTATCCGGATAGGACCGGCCACGTTGCTCCTGGTCTACCTAGTGGACCGAGCCTGGTGATGTGATTGTTATGTTTTAGGGCGCCATTAAACCAGAGCAGGTGCTCCTGGTATTTGAGTGATATTTCCACCTCCTCGAAAGGAGTGTACTCATTAGGAGGTTCCTCTATTTTGTAATAGTGGAAGTCCTTTGTTACAGCGTTTGCTGCTGGAAAGTTTATCCATGAATAGAATACCTCTGTCTGCCGATATTCGTGTGCCTCAATTACGAATATGACTGTACCACCTCTCTGTGTCAGCCCATTTTCTATAAGTTTTAAAGTTATAGATTTCCTTATGTTGACCGGGATGAGTATTGCCTCCGGGTCAGTTTGCAGCAGAGTATTGTCAGCTGCTATGAGTTCAGCTGCTATTCTAGCTGTCTCCCTTTCTTCTTCATTTTCTGACATTCTACTGTCAAGAAGATTTTGTTTATTTGCAGATCAGGTTTCTATGGAAACAAAGATTAGATGCACAATATTTTGGAACAGTGTATCCTTCAATGTTGAATAAACCAAGAACCATACATAGGAGTCTCCTCCTGCTAAGTTTGGCGGATTTAACCTTTCACGCACTCCAGACGTCTTTGGAGTATTATGGGGAAAAAGGGGTCTGTGTGAAAAAGCACGACTGAGTTACTCTAATGTCTTACGTTAGATTTATCGCCTATCCAAACCGTTGGGCGCCATGTAGTGTAGTTCCTATTATCCCAATAGGCTCTGCGCATTGGAATAATATCTTCATTAGTATAGACGTAGGACAGAGGTTAACTAGGTCTTCTACTGTCGATATTAGACTTAAAGTTATGTGTGTTTGCCAGCTAGCTCAGAGTTCACTAGAAACTTTCTCGAATAGACTAGGAGGAGTTTAACTTCCCTGGATAGACAAGAAGGGATTTAGTTTCTGACAACCATAGAACATGACAACTTTGCTCTCCCCTAATCAAGAGTGTATCTCTAGAGTCGTGTGAAAACAAAAGACAACTTATTTTACTCAGTCAGTTCAGTGCATTCTTAGTTTCACCAGATTGTAGAGAAAAGGAAGAGACGGGCGTGTTCAATAAAAAGATGTTATTTATTGATCAGTCTCTTTTCTCATACAAGAGAAATGAATCGCTATTATTGCAATACTTATAGTTAAGTAAAGTGCATACAGTAATAACAGAATTATAAAATAATACTGTAAAAGCATTGATATGGTTTCTTAGCCATATGATACTTAAAATGGATAAAATATATACATACATATATACATTGACTAATCGTACTCAACTGGTGCTTCTAACTACGCCTACCCCAATGTACCTGACCTAAGCCTAATACGTGGCGGGAGTAGATAAGTAGCAGTTTAAGTTAAGTTTGCTTTGCCAAGGGTCTGCTTCAAGAATTCTCTACAAAGGATGATTCAGTTCAGTACCTGGGATTTAGAAGGCTGGAGGGCTGGTATCTCTATCTCAGGTCTTGATATTCCAGCTGCCTGCGAGGGCTTGGAAGCGCCGGAGCTGGATTTCTCGGCAGGAGAAAAGGCAGCGTCTCTCTCTCAGCGCGTCAGAAAGGAGGGGCAGCGTCTGTGGGCTTCGCTGTCAGCTGGGCTCCTCGGCAAGTCTCGCTGCTCCAATCTTGTCACCACCTCGTGTGTTTGCTTAAGGCAATGTCGGTATTATTTATACCTGAAAGGTGCCGGGATTGACGTAAGGATGGACATAAATACGTCAATAAGGATGTCATACGAACTGGTCGTTCGCACATTCTTTACTGAAGTTCTCGGCTAAATCAAAACAATGGCTGTGGGGATTTCCCAGGTCGTGGTAGGTTTGATTTGTTTTGAGAACACCGTATGCCTATTAGGGGGCTGGAGAAATAGTGCTTGCCTAATGAGATGGCATGCGTTAATGACCTAATCAGATAACGGGGCTTCTGTGCCGTTGTGTGGCTAATCAGATAACGGGTTTCTGTGCAGTTGAATGGCTGCTAGTTAATTATTAACCAGACAAGGGTCAGAAATAGCGGGATCGATACAGTACCCATAGTAAATACACCACACTTTGAGAGGATGTGTGAGTGGTTATATAGGTGGGTGTGTGGGTATGTAAGTAGTTGTGTGATCGGGTGTGTGAGTGACTTTGTGGGTCTGTGAGTGGGATTGTGAGTGGCTGTATGCATGTGTGAGAGTGGAAGTGGGTGTGTAAGTGAGCATGTGAGTAGGTGTGTGGGTCTGTGAATGGATGTATGTTTTTTTAAAACTGGGGTCTGGTTCCTTGGATCCGTCCAATTCTGTCTTCTTTCTTGCCCATGGGGGTCTCTCACAGACCCCGCCATCAGTCCCATGGGGTCAGGGTACCTCTTCTATCACTTTTACATTTTATTTTCTCCACTCTGAACTGTGTCCAGATGCATAAAATGGAGGTGACAACTTTCCTCTCAGGTTACGGCCAGCCAATCACAGCCTTGCTGTTGGCATGTGGATCTGTGGATCCATGGCGGATCTGTGTCTCTAGATATGCACAAATCTTGTTACTTCAATAACTTCAAAACTTCTGAACAGATTTACACTAAATTACAAAAAGGACTCATTCTGGACCGAAACCTAGCTTTCGGCGAATGTTGGTGCAAATCCCTGCAGCAGTTTGGGCTATAGTCGTGCCTAAAATTCCTATGGATAATTGCATGGGGAAAGCTTGTTTTGGGACCCCCCCCACTTTTCTCAGCCCCCACTTGGCGGATCACCCCGAAACATCGCAGACAGCAGTTTAAGTGACTGGCACATTAGTTTTGAAAATTTTGCGAAGATTCATCAAATGGCACCAAAATTATGAGCAAAACAAAACGTGCTTTTCCTATGGAAACTAGGTCCTAACCATAACTACATATTGGTGACTGGCACTAGGTAATATATACAGATATATATATATACAGATATATATATATATATATATATCTATGTATATAGATATATTCCAAACAATCGTTCGCACCATTTTCAAAGAACGACGTCCAGGCCAACAGCTTTGTTCAACAACTGGTGTTTATTCACAGTGCACTCGACGCGTTTCGGGAACAAATTCCCTTGTTCACGAGTGATAGTGCTTGTTTACAATCCAGTACAGGAACGGACGTTCACAACCAAGGGGGCGCATATCTGAACTTTAGCGCTCGGCAATTACGAAGGAATACACCAGGTTCACAGCCTTGTCTTCTACCATGAACACTAAAAGGAGCGAGGCAGCAAGGCAAATTTTTGATATCCAGACGACGGGGTCGAATGCAGACACGGCGTCAAGCATGGTGAACGGTGGGGATTGTTTGGAATACGGGGGAGTGGCGATCCCGTCCCGGCCCGCCGCTGCTAGCGGCCATCCCTGCTTCTTCGCCGACTCTTGTTGGATATATAGATATATATATATATACATATATTACAAAGTGCCAGTAGCCATTTTGGACTTAATAATAGGATTCCCAGGTATCGGAATTCCTCAGAGTTTTGCTCACTAATAACTTTCACCCCGTTCGACGAATCTCCATGAAACTTTACAGACCTCTAGCTTTTTCTACATTGGCAGAGAATGGAAAGTTTTTGTGGTGATTGGTCAAGGGGGTGCAAAGATAAAAGGGGGTCCCAAAATAAGTTATTTCTCCAATGTATTTTCCATAGACTGTTATATCGAATGTAGCGCGAAAATGGCTGAACGAATTTCCATGAAATTTGGGAGGATTGCTCATTATGATGTGCAGATGATCATTGTGGGTACTACAGGTAAGTATGGTAAGTATTCATTAAGTTATAAGGAATTTTAGCTTAGTGATATCTGTTGTTGCAGTACTTTTGCAAAATTGTGCGGTATTTTGCAGTATTTTGTTGAAGTACAGCAATACATAACGATGAAAAGGCATTATTTGATTGGCTAATGACTGCCTTTAAAAATACGGAATAAGGTCAATAGTCCAAGCTATTGATATACTATTAGAAATGTCAAATCTTGATATAGCCATCGCTTTGGGGAACTATATGAAAAGCATAAAAACCTTCCTAAGGGACAGATTGAAGGGTGTTTAGCAATTCTATCCCTCTTCCTCTTTTAGATTCCCCCACTTAGTTTAGGAAATATACTTTAGACAAAGATACATATCTTTGAACTGAGTTGAAATGTAGTTGCAATGGTGGAAAGGAAGCAGATATTGCATTAAAAAAAAGTTACATAATTAAAAATGTATTTTAATGAATCTTACAGCTATATATTTAATTATAACTACATATTTAACATCCAAGTTTACTGGGGTAAAAAATTGCTGCTATTGGGGAATGAATTTGGATTCTGAACTTTTATTATGAATTGTACTATAAGGAATTTTTTAATGCATTGCTTGTTTCTCATTGTGATTCTCGCAGTGTTTAAAGACCACGGTCTAAATAAACAACGTTTTTCAGATTCAGACTGCCTTTACAAAAGTTAAAGGTAGCCATATTGCTTTTAAGTACACTTTGGCTGTGTTCTGTGTTATGCCCTTAGATATAGGTAATTATTCCGTTTGATATTTTTTCACTGCATATTGCCACTTTATTAAAGTGATAATAGGTGGGGGAAATTATTTATATGTTTCTATATTTTTTATTTTTAAATGTACGGCATACTGCAGTACTTCCTAGGATGTACTATGGTTCTTAAAAAGATAATAATAATAATAAATACAATTAAATAAATATGTTTTAAAATAAATAATACACTGCACTATACCATATTTCTCAAATATAGTTTACAATATTGTATTTTCAATTTATAACATATTTAAATCTTTAAACACTGCAGCAATACCTACAAATTACTTCACTTTTTTGGTTTTTTTTTTTTTTTTAAATGTGCGATTCTCTCTAAGCTGCTGTAAAAATGTATAGAAAATCATAAATACATTTCCCCAACTATTATCACTTTAAAAAGGGTGATTAGATAGGGAAAAACCTAATACTTACCTATATATAAAAGGCCCTAACCCAGAACACATTGAACATGAGCTGAAAATTACATGGCTGCCTTTTTACGTTTTGTAAAAACAGCTATTAGCCAATCAGTTACTGCCTTCTTATTGGCATGTACCAAGGTATACCCCAAAGTTACAGCTGCACAATATTTTAATAAGTATTTTAACACTTATAACTTTTACACTACTTACACAGTTTACAAATGCTACCAAAAATTAGCATTTATACCTCATAATCTATATTCCTGGCACATTGCATCCACATGCATTCATTCACTTTCACACTATATCTGATTTCAAGAGCCACATTACGCTCTATGCGACTCCACTATGTCACTCCACTCTACGCTATTACCCTCTACCCCACTCCACGTCACTCCACTATATGCCACTCTACGCTAATCCACTGTACTCCACTCCATTCTGCCCCACTCCACTGTACACTATTACACTACGCTACTACATTCTATGACACTCCAGTCTACGCCACTACACTGTACGCATCTCCACTGTACGCTTCCCTCCTGTACGCCACTCCACTCTATGCCACTCCACTATACGCTGCTTCAGTATATGCCACTCCACTCTACAACACTACGCTGTATGGTATTACACTGTACACCACTCCATTCTTCGCCACCTCACTGTACGGCACTACACTCAACGTTATTCCACTCTACACCACTCTACTGTATACTGCTCCACTCTATGCCACTACACTTCATGCCACTCTATTCTATGACCCTTCACTGTATGCTTCTCCATTCTACACTCCAATGTATGCGGCTCCACATCAACCCACTGTACGCTATTTCACTATATGGTACTCCACTCTACTCCACTCCAGTGTATACCACCCCACTCTATTCCACTCTACGGCACTCCACCCTACACTATTCCGCTGTATGCCACTCCACTCTTTACTATTCCATTGTATTCCACTCTACTCTATGCCACTACACTGTATGCAACTCCACTCTAAGCTATTCTACAGTATACCACCCCACTCTTTACCACTACACTGTACTCAACTCCAGTTTATAACACTTCACCCCACACCCTCCACTCTACGTTATTGTATTGTTTGCCAGTCCACTCTATGCCACAATGCTTTACGCAACTCTACTGTATGCCACTTCACTTTACACCATTCCAGTGTATGCCACTCCCATATACGCTATTCCAGTGTACACCATTCCACTCTATGGCAC
Organism: Lissotriton helveticus; assembly: GCF_964261635.1. Taxonomy (NCBI): domain Eukaryota; kingdom Metazoa; phylum Chordata; class Amphibia; order Caudata; family Salamandridae; genus Lissotriton; species Lissotriton helveticus. Next base: position 1,911,750,670 of record NC_136057.1, read on the forward strand.
TCCACACTATGCCACTTCACTATACACTATTCCACTGTACGCCACTCCGCTCTACTCTGGTCCACTGTATGCCACTCCACTCCACTGTACGCCACTACAGTCGACACTATTCCGCTCTACACCAGTCCACTTTACTCTACTCCATTGTATGCCACTCTATTCTACGCCAATACACTCTCTCCTATGCCACCCTTCGGCACTCCACTTTATGCCACTCCACTCTACACTATCACACTGTACACTACTGAACTATGCACCACTCCACTCTTCGCCACTCCAGCCTATATTGCGCCACTGTGTGGCACTCCAATCTACGCTACTCCAATGTACGATATTCCACTGTACGCCCCTCCACTCTACCAGGCGCGGCCACTGCAGGTAAGAGAGATGTGGCGGTGGGGCTGGGTTGGGGGATTTCGAGAGACGACCATGAAGGAAAATTAATTATTTATGTAATTTTCCCTTGTGGTTGTCTCTCAAAATCCCCGCCCCCACCCGGCCCCACCGCTCTTACCTGCAGCGGCTGCCCTCTACGCTATTCTACTGTATGCCACTCAACTCTCTCTGACTCCACTGTACGCCACTACACTGAATGCTGTTCCAATCTACACAACGCTACTCTATGCTACTCCACTAAACCGTTTCCCAGACACTGTTAACATGTGTAAAAATTACAACATAATTAGGTAATGCTATCACAGAAAGTTCAGCATTATTTCTCATAATTTGGCTTTTCTTGTCACATAATTTAGTAAACCCTGTCGAATAATCTGGTCTTCCCCTTCCACAAAATTCCATTGGATCTGCCTATAGACTAGTCCAGCTCTACCTTTCTAGAGAGTAACTGGCAGATGTATCAAGCAAAATACCTCCCGGTAAAATTGCGAATTGGTAAAACAGGCCGATACCGAACGCAAAACCTGGAAATGCAATGCATTAACCCAAAACCCTTAAAAAATAAAGAATCGCTAAATACCTCCCGCGGTAAAATACCGAATCGCATAATAGTGAATCGGTAATACCGAGAAAGAAACCAGCCTCTGGAAATACCGAATCGCTAATAAAGAATCGCAACGAAATGCATCAAAACTCGCAAATACCGAAAATGCTCAAAATCGCTATTTTGCATGAGCAAAATAAGGGGAATCACAAACTGGAGGTAAAGTTATTGGAAGGTAGAAAAACAAATAAAAAATTCCAACACAGGTGCAGCCAATCAGAAACCCTTCAAATATGCCTCTGGAGACCCTGTAGGTCTTCCAAAATGGCTGCCCCCTACGTGCTTGTTAGGAGGAGGAGAATCAACGCCCATGCACAGCGCAGGAGGATGATCCAGGACAGAGTCTTCAGGGTGCGCATCACATTGCTGGGCCAGACAGAGGAACAGATCTTTGACAAGTACAGGCTCAACAGGGCCATGATCATGCGCCTCATTGCCGACCTTGAACCACTACTGCAGCACCAGACCCGTAGGACCAACGCGATCCCAGCCCATGTCCAGGTCCTATGCAGCCTGCACATGCTGGCGTCAGGAAGCTTCCAGGGGGTCATAGCAGAAGCTGGAGGCATGTCGCAAAGCGCACTATCACACTTCTTCCACAATTTCCTAGATGCCATGCTGACATTGATACATCACCACATCACCTTCCCCACAACCCCACAGCAGTTGAACCGCACCAAACAGGAGTTCTACCAGGTGGCACAATTCCCCCATGTGATAGGGTGCGTGGACTGCACCCATGTCGCCATCTGTCCCCCCTCAGCCAACGAATACATCTACCGCAACCGGAAGTCATGCCATTCCATCAACGTCCAGGTTGTGTGCAATGCCAAGCGCATCATTACGGACATCGTATCACAATTCCCAGGAAGCACCCACGACGCATACATATTCAGACACAGTGGCATCCACAGGCGCCTGATCAACGGGGAATTTGGAGAGGGACATACAAATGCCTCCAAATGAACACCATCCTCACATATGTAAATGTATCCATGCAACTAACCCTTTGCTCACCTCCCTGCAGGTGACAGCGCCTACGCCTTGCGTGAATATCTCCTCACTCCCTACCTCAACCCTGCCACACCTCAGGAGCAGCGCTACAACGCAGCACATATCAGTACCAGGAATGTGGTAGAGCGAACCTTTGGCATCCTCAAGAGTTGCTTCCGGATACTACACAAGACAGGAGGTGCCTTGCAGTATGACCCAGTTACCTGCTGCCGGATAATAGCAGTCTGCGCCATGCTGCACAACATTGCCACACGAAGGGGGATACCAATAGAGGTGGACGGAGAGGACGACTTACGGGCACAGCAACTCCCCCCCAACACCAACAGGCACACGTGCCAAATACAGCTGAGGGACAAAGGAGGCGGACATACATCACAAGACATCACTTCTGAGACAGGTATGAAAGAGCCAACACAACATGTTTATGTTTGCAATTGTTTAATGCACATGAGTACCTGTCAGGTGCATATGTATGAGACGCCAACATGACGCAGAATCAAATAAACAAATGAAAACATGTCCGTTGTCATCACGGGTGTAACATGTTGCTGTATAGTTGGCCCATGGTTAAGTCACATGGCCAGGGAGCCAATGGATCATGGCTATTTGCGCCTGCCCCGTACCCCCAGCCTCCTGTCCCGTGACTCGGCCACATCTCCGCGATGTGTTTCTGTGGCTGTGGTGCGTCGTGCACTGCGCCTCCTCTCGCTGGCCTCCGGCACAGAGACACTGCTCACGCTTGAGGCAGCCTCACTCTCCTCCTCCCCTCCCAAACTGCTGGCACTGAAAGTCCCAGACTGCAGATGCTCCACTGCAGTGGTCACTCTCACCAGGGACTTTGCGACATCTCCGCAATAATGGCCCAAATCGACCTGCAGGGACACAGATCTGCGCGACAGCACGGCTGTGATGTTGCACAGCTTAGTGATGGCTCTATTGGTGGCATTAGTACGGACCATCATTCTGCCGATGCCTACGGCGATCGCTCTGTTGGACTGCAATTACAGCACGTGTAAGTTCCTGCAGGCACAGTTTGATGTCTCTGTTGCCCTCAACAACGGCTGTGGTCATCTCGCGCATTGCGTCTGTCATGGTGCCAATTTTGTTTGTCAGTTTCGCTATGTTGATGTTAAAAGCAACCATGTGTCTCCCCTGCAGGCGCTCGACACGCAGCATCCGTGTCTCCACCACTCCGTATTTGTGTGCTGGATCATCTGCTCTCTCAACAGCTCTACCTAGGGGCCTGGCCCGCTGCCTGCCTCGGACATGTGCTGCTGCTTGGGTGGTTGGAGCAACAACTGTCTGTCGTGGGACAATTGTGTCAGCTGGCCTCTGCTCTGACTCCATCACCTGCAGGGAGGGGACATTTGCCCTGCGACTCTGTGTAGTTGGCGGCTGTGGTGGTGGTGGTGGTGTTGTCTGCCGTGGTGGTGGTGGCGGTGTTGTCCGCCGTGGTGGTGGTGATGTCCGCCATGGTGGTGGTGGTGGTGATGTCCGCCGTGGTGGTGGTGGCAGTGATGGTGGTGATGGTTGTGTTGTGGGTTCAGGTCCCTGCGGGGGTTTCAACATCTGTCACCACTGGTGTCTCTGAGATGACGAGGCGTCCGCTGTCATCTGAGTCGAGGGGTGATGCATCTGTATGTGAAACAGTGCATAGTTATTATTTTGCCATGATGTATCTGTGTTGCATAATTTCAACTACATAAAGGAGATTTTGAACTGACATATGGCCATGTGCAGCTGGTTTCATTTCTATTACATAAGGGGTCAGACATGCACTCATTCATGATATGACTACAACTACCATGATGCACTACTCTGGTGAGGGGATATGCATTAGGCACAGCTACATATGCACTGTGATTGGCCTGGGGGGATGGGCATAGGTGGACAACATGCTGCATATCTGGCATGCATCTTACCTTCTCCTCCTGCTGCTGCGCCGGATGTGTCCAATTGAGTGACCCCCACAACAGCTTCTGGCTCAATTGTAGCCTCAACAAGGTCCTCAAGGGCTGTGTTTGGAGTCACGTTGGATGTTCCCCCTCCTGTGCCAGCTGCATCCCTCACCCTTTCGGCAATCCTCTCCTTTGCCCTCTTCCGGAGGTCACACCACCTCTTCTTTAAATCGTCTATGCTGCGGTGGGTGACTCTTACAGCATTGACTCTGTCTTTATTGCGCAGCCACAATTTGCGCTTCTCTGCCTTTCGTGTTTGCTGCTCACCCCCTCGATGAGCAGTTCGAGTTCCTTATCCGAAAACTTTCGTTTTCTCTTCCTGGGTGCCTCCTTGTTCTGGGGTGCATCCTTCTCCATCCTGGTAGTCTGCTCTGAGTTTGTTTTGTGTTCTCACTGTCACAATCCTCAGCTCCTGTGCTCTGCCTCCTCCTCTGAGCTCCTAAGGGCACTGAATGAAGCATGGGCTGTGTTGCTTCCTGGTTGTGATGTCATCAGCCTGCTTCCGGTGCGACTTTTCTTTTTTAGCGGATTCGCTAATACCGAAATCGCAAATACCGATTCGGTATTTGCTACTTCGATATTTGCTAATCTTTGAATTGGTGTCTCGCAAACGTGTTTACCGGATATTTAACCATTTTTAGCGATTCGGTATTAACCCCTTCGATGCTGGCCCGTTTCCGCCGCTGTGCGGTAAACAAACGAACAGGGCGGGGCCGTAACGAACCCCAGCCGTCATCCACACACGAGCACCGCGGAGCATGACGGCTGGGGTTCGTCACCAGCATGCAAGGGGTTAAATACCGAATCTGTTGATGCATTGAGGTATGCGACTCCTTATTAGCGATTCCTTATTTTTCGCTAATAAGGACGCGTTTTACCGATTTTTGATGCATATACCCAATAAAGCTTAAAGTATTGCCTTCGTTTGATGAATTCCCAAAATGGAGAATGTCAGCAAAAAAGGGGGAGATGGAAAAAGTGTTAGGTGTATGGGGTTTAGAACAAAAAGTATGAGGAAGAGGAGCATCAGACCTCGTAAACATCACATGAATGGGTGAAGAAAGGACAGTAAAAGCATATTAGCATAAGGAAAGGACAAACAAGGGTGCAGTGGAAGAGCTGGGCTTTGACAGAGCAAATTGAGAACTACCAATTTGGTGCCATCCATGCTGCTGTCCTAGTTGGAATATTGGCAACAGGGTAAGTCTCCTTTCACTACATTGTCTCTGAAACCCTGACATTTTATTCACGGCTACGAATGAAAGTGGAAGTTGTTCTGGGGGGAAATACTAGAAGGTCAAGAGGCGGCCTCATTAAATAAACTAGAAAGAACAAGGGTCTCTAGGATCCACGAAAAGTATTGGGCAAGTACGGAGGGTGCGAAGACATTGGAGTCCTATTGCTCTTCCACTGTTTAGGCAGCAACCTACCATGCCCTTTGCCTCTCACCCTTTCTTGTACAGGGTGATCCTCTAACTGGGTCTGAACTACAACCTGATTGCATCTTGCCAAAGTGCAGGTCGCCTGGCTTTGTGAGCCTTTGAAAGCCTGAGAGGGGCTTAGGGCATTTACCTGAGATCAAATATATGGCTTCCTTTGGCCTATTGGGAGTAGATGGAAACTGGTGGCCTATTAAAGTTTGTGTAGTTCCTACTCATGTTAGCAGCCTTCTTTGCTCTTCCACACACCTTCTCCTTCATTGGCTACATTGGTTCCAAAGTAGATAAATAAAATATTATGGTGCATGGCTACTGCTTTTGACGCCAATTCCCTTTTTTGCCCTTTCGCATCCTTTTACTCATTCAACAGCATCTCTGCCTGGTGCGTTTGGTTGCATTGATTACTGGGCCTTCTCAGATTTCCACCCTTTGCTTTCTTTTGGTGTATGATTTCACAGCATCCTACTGCCCTTGTGGCTAAGCTGGTGAGTCCTTATTATAATTATAATTAGGGATCCCGGTTTTATGGTATTTATTTTTTGAACATTTCCATCTGCATTTATCCATATTTCTTTTTTGGCCATTTTATCTGTGTTTATCCATATTTATTTTGAGTTTTGCGTGTAAATGAAGGTGTAAAACTACATTTCCATATTTATTTAACTGATAGATGCGCACTCATACTTTTTTGTCTGTTGTGTTTTAGCTATTTAAGCTGCCAAATAATACATAACAATACATCCACTGGTAAATACTAGCATTATACCACAAATGTATATTGACACAAGCAGGTATTTAAAGAAATTTCCTCCTGTTTTTTAATTTTTCTTGCTGTCCGTCTGCTCAGCTGTTGCATGAATGCATGAAAGATAGCACGGAGAGTCACTAAAAAGCAGCACATATTTCTGTATTTATCCACTTTTAAAGATAAATGCAGACAGAAAACAATGTTTTCTGTGTGTATTTAGCTGTAAAATTCTGTAAAAACGGAAAACAGGGAGCCTTAATTATAATTTGAGCATCTATCGTTCACATACCCTTAATAATCACACTGCTGGGCACTGCATCTCATGACCTGATAGCTGCACCTTGTTGGTCCTCATGAACAACATGACATAACTACCGATATAGGCTGACATTTTTTTTTTTTAAACCCTCCCAACAACACACCCTACACGGTTTAACTTTCTATCCCTGTGGGTAAGGGCTACATCACCTCAAATAGTGATAGTAAGTGCTATGCAAATGCTGCAATACACTACATTGCAACCTTCCCATGCTAAAAGAAACAAGCATTTACAATGCAATGGTCTCGGCATTATTAAAGGTAGAGCTATTGGCATTGCTTATTACTTTTTTTTCATTTTTTTTAAAACATAAATAAATGGTATTGTAATTTACAATGGCAATAGGTGAGCATTAGAGAGTAGTAGAGAGTAATTGCGGACACAGAGCCACACACACAGAAAGCCACACATACACAGAGAGCCACACACACACACACACAGAGCCACACACACAGAGAGCCACACACACACAGAGCCCCCCACACACACACAGAGCCCCAAACACACACACAGAGCCCCACACACACACAGAGCCCCACACACACACACACAGAGCCCCACACATACCCACACAGAGCCCCCCCCACACACACACACAGAGCCCCACACACACACACACAGAGCGCCACACATACACACACAGTGAGCCACACACACAGCGAGCCACACACACACACACACACACACAGCGAGCCACACACATACACACACATACACAGAGCCCCACACACACACAGAGCCCCCCCCCCCACACACACACACAGAGCCCCCCCACACACACAGAGCGCCACACACACACACAGAGCACCACACACACACACAGAGCGCCACACACACACAAAGAGCCCCACACACATACACACACACAGAACCCCACACACACACACACAGAGCACCACACACACACAGCGAGCCACACACACACACACAGCGAGCCACACACACACAGAGAGACCCACACACACACACAGAGCCCCCCAACACACACACAGAGCGCCACACACACACAAGGGAGCAGCACACCCCAGTGACTGCAAAATGGCAGCTTTTCATAGGACAAACAAAGTACATAGAAAGCTCAGGGTTTTAGCGTTACTTAACTACCTAAACAGGTGTGATTTCTTTGTAGTGACTGAAAACCAAAGCCGCAAAATAACACGTATCCTCTCCGACTTCACTCCGGATACATTTGCCTCTCCTCGGAAGGAGCTTAATTTAAGGTAAATGGCCATTTATAGCAGGAGCAATTATGTTGATGATCGTAGAGACATAATGCTCACTCGGCATCGGAAGGAAGCAGAAAGAGGACCAATACAGCCGTGCCATGACACACCAAGCTCCATCTCCCTATCGCCTCTGCTGTCATCTTCCTAATACTCTCAGCAGCCATAGTTCAGAGCACTTCCGGCTTCGAAAACCCGGTTCCGGAAACAACCCAGCTTCTGTTGCTCTCTGGTGAGGAGGCTGAACACAAGCTCGTCTTTTGTTTCAGTGAGCACTTTTCTCTTTCGTCCCTTTTCTATGTCAACAACCCAGGAACTACACGGAAATAAAGAGACCCTGGAAACAGACAAGCTCCGAAGACATCGTTTCTTTTTGACCAGTCTGCGAAGCGGGCGTCCATCTTACATTGGACTAGATTCATACTAACTTCGATCAAGCTTCACATAGAAATTAAACTTTCCAAATACTTTTTTTCAAGGTGCCAGATTATATATCTTATACAAATTTATAATTGTGATTATAATGTGTATTTTATGATTCTTTATCTTCTGTAATATCGAACCCATACAAATGTAGGCGTCTGCGTAAATTTTCAGAAACAACTACTCCAGTGATTGTTTTTAATTAAATACGTTGCACGCAAGCAATTAGGTGTCATTGTGCTTAGGTTACATTCAAGTAAAAAGAAAAGTAAACATTTACAATGCAAGGGCCGGACGCGGTCGGCCAGAAATGGCTGCCGCAAAGCTCCTAAAGTTTCAAAATCGGGGGCGTGTTTTTGGGTGAGTGAGGGATGACGTCACAGATAGAAAGAACCTAAAAAACACGCCCCCGAATCCGAAAAAGACGGGGCTTAAAGGGAGTGGCGCCCCTCTCCTCCAATGGCTGGCCAGCATTTACTAGGTCAGCCAATGGAGAAGAGGGGCGGGTTCCAAGCCCCCTCTAAGAAACATTAAATCTCGGGCTCCGCCCACTGCTACGCAGTGCGACGGTCCTCGACCTAAAAACTGATGACTTCACCACATGGGGGGTTTGGGGAGCAGCCGAGCACCGCGAGGTCTGCCCCCCAGGCAGATTTGGGAGGGGGAGGGGGGCGAGCAGAGAGCAGCCATTTTGTGGCTTTGGGATATAGCCCAAAGGCAGCCCAAGTTAAATAAAAAAACACTAGCCCAAATGATAGATAAGGGGGCTTGCGCCTGCCCAGCCACCATTTTAGGTTCTGGTGACCTGGTGGCCGGGAGTGCAGTAGTCAGGTTTCTGGTTTTTCCCTGTGGTAGTTAATGAATGCTTTTTATAGCGAATGTTTTTTATAGTAAGGTGGGGCGGCTGGGGAGCACTGTCGGTGGCTCCCTGCCGTCTGCTTACCGGGATATGGAGGCGGGAGGGGCTTGTGGCCGAGGGGAGTTCGAGGAGGGGGAGCGGTGGATATGGAGGCGGGAGGGGCCCGTGGCCGAGTGGAGTGTGAGGAAGGGGAGCGGCGGGGGAGTGCTGCTGGTGGCTCCCCGCCGCCCGCAGGTATCCGTGTCGGGTGGAGAGTGGGGCAGGCGAGCGGCGATGGAGCACTGCTGGCGACTCCCCGCCCCCCTGAAGGCATGCCTGCGGCCCGCACCGGTGCTGCGAGTGCAGGCGAGCGGAGGGGCGGGGCGGGCTGCAGAGGAGGCAGGCAGGCTGCTCGGGCCTCCGAGCGAGTGACAGGAGGCCCGAGCGCGTGTCGGAAGAGTGCGGCGGGATGCAGGGGGAGGAGCACAACTCCGCAGCGGCTCCAGGTGGAGTCAGGCCACCCCGGTAGTACGGGGGTGGCGGCGCAGGCTTCTGAGGTCCCCCGGGGGGTGGGGGTGCTGACAAGCTGCAAGGAGGGGGGGCAGGTGAGGTCGGCTGGAAGAGGCTAAGACAGGGGGCGCAGGAGGTATAGGGAGAGCCCTTCAACCCCTCAAGAAGGCGTAAGGGCAGGCAGCTGCCCGGGGTGGACCGGGGGCAAAGGGGGGGTCTGTCAGGGAGGCGTAGGGCCTGGCACTGGGGGGACGCGAGTGCATGGGAGGGTGGGAGGCCTCTGTTGGGGTTTTTGGGGGAGCTCAAGGGTGGACTTGGAGGGGGAGGGGTCAGGGGGGAGCCAGGGCGTGGGCGGGGAAATACCCCGGATAGCAGGAGGGAGGGGATGTGGGGTCCATCGCGGGAGAGAGGGGGTACGGTCCTAGATGGGGGTGGGTGGGGGGGAGGGGAGGGGATTCGTGGTGAGGGAGCGGCGGGCCCATCCTGAGGGGGAGTTCCCGGTGGTGCAGGGAGGAAGTGGGGGAGCTTTCTACGGATGACGGGGAGCGGGGGGTGGGTGTGGAGGGTTGAGGAGTAGGGTGGGGGTGAGACGGGGTGGCGGGTTGTCGATAGGGGGGTGGCAGGTAGGGGGGGGCGTTGTGGTAGTGGTGGCGCAGAGCAGTCTGAGGGACCCAGCACACCGGACCTGCCTTTTCTCTTGCAGGTGGAAGCTCGCCGCGGGGTTCCTGACTTGGCAGGGCTAGGAACGGCCCCTCGACACCAAGGCGAAGGGAGGGTTGAGCCTCCCGCGGCAAGCCTGGCACCGGCGTGGGATCCAGTCATGGTCGGCACAAGAAGGCCCGATACGGGCTCGCTGACCCCTCCACCCACAGGGCCGCTACGGCTTGGGGGACACCGACGAAAGACGAACACCGCTTCACATGTTTTATTGATGTGGAGGGGGCAAAGGATTAGGTGGAGGTTCCTAATAGGGGGCAGTTGGCGCCGCCGTCCGGGAGAGGGTATAGTGGCCGTGTTGGAGGACAGAGGTATGCCAAGGAGCACCTGGAGGTGGTGCGGGGCAATATGGACCGGATGGGGTATGCCAAGGAGCACCCTGAGGTGGTGCGGGGCTATTGAGGTATGCCAAGGAGCACACTGAGGTGGTGCGGGGCAATGGAGGTATGCCAAGGAGCACCCGGAGGTGGTGCGGGGCAATCTGTACCGGTTGGGGTATGCCAAGGAGCAGCCTGAGGTGGTGCGGGGCAATTGAGGTATGCCAAGGAGCACCCGGAGGTGGTGCGGGCAATCTGGACCAGAGGGGGTATGCCAAGGAGCACCCTGGGGTGGTGCAGGGCAATGGAGGTATGCCAAGGAGCACCCAGAGGTGGTGCGAGCAATCTGGACAGGTTGGGGTATGCCAAGGAGCACCCTGAGGTGGTGCGGGACAATTGAGGTATGCCAGGGAGCATCCGGAGGTGGTGCGGGGCAACCTGTACCAGATGGGGTATGCCAAGGAGCACCCTGAGGTGGTGCAGGGCAATCTAAATTGTGGTATGCCATGGAGCACCCTGAGGTGAAAGTTAAAAAAAAAGGGGGGGGGAGAGTCGGGGCAGCCTCATGGGCCACTGCAGCGTAGCAGGCATTCACTAGGAACTGTTTTTGCTTTGCTGGTTTCAATGCATGTGATATGCAGTATGGCAAAAAAGTCAAACAAATAAAAAAAATAAAAGGTGGGGGGGGGGGGGGGGGAGTTGGGGCAGCCTCATGGGCCACTGCAGCATAGGAGGCATTCACTAGGAACTGTTTTTGCTTTGCTGGTTTCAATGCATGCGATATGCAATATGGCTTAACCTCATTCAAGACGAATACAGATACAAAATTACCTCTAGCTACCCCTCCACATTGGCCATAATGAGTTGTTGTTGGAGCTTTATAACCGGGGGCCTTGTCAGTGCCAACAAAGGCTTCGCACACAGTATATAAACTTCCAGAACATTTAACTGGCTCTAAAACGAGGCATAATTAACATTTTCCTAACACTGGGAGTCGTTTGAAGAGGGGAGGTGGTAAATATATGTTGTTCAAGGGCCCTTTGGCCCGCTACCCTTTCTGCGGCATCTTTTTAAGAAGGTGGGAGCAGAGCAGCCGCCATAGATCCAGTCACTGCCTCAGGTGAGCCAGCGCGCCGTGCTCCACTGGGTTTATCAAACGGGCCAGCCACTGCAGGCTGAGCAAAGCAGAACTTTGGGCAGACCCAATTAAGTGCCAGCTCAGCATCTCTCGGATTATCCTACAATGCTAACACATCATCTGCTTTTGAACTTCACCCTCTGGCGAAGGATTAGCTGCCAGCCAATAGATTGGGGTGAGGATTAAGAGGCTGGCGTGCTCCTCCATACAAGCTGGCCATGATTAATGGCATAAAATTTTGCTTGGAAAATGCATAACAAATCCATTAAAAATACATACCCTTTTACGGAGGCATTGCCTTGAATAGACGGGAAAAAAAAAAGATACAGCAAATGTGTTTGTTGGGTTTCAGTTTACAGGCAAACAGGCATGAAGAGTGTAGTTTCATGATGGGTACAATGGAGCATTTTAGGTTAAGCACACTTTCCAGAATATTCCCGGTAGTTACATGGTGAGAGAATGTTTCTGAGAGGTCGGCTAGAGAGCACACGGAGGTGGTGCAGGAGGATTTGGACAAGGAAGTCAGTGAGGGCCGCGTGGTGGGCCTCTTTGAAGACTGGCCGTTGGAGGAGTCGATGGTGTCCCCTATTGGGGTGGTGCCCAAGAAGGAGGCAGGGCAGTTCGGCTCATTTGACACTTGTCATGGCCTGCAGGTGGGTCGGTCAATGACTACATTGATGAGCGGGAGGCTACAGTGCCGTACTCGTCAGTGGGCGCGGCCATGGCCCGGGTGGTGGCTGCGGGCGCAACAGCACGAAGGGCTAAGTGCGACATCAAATCGGCTTTCCGGCTGCTGCCGGTTCACCCAGACGATTGGGGCCTACTGGGGATCCAGTTCCGCGGCCGCTGGTATGTGGACAAGGCAGTGCCGATGGGCTGTTCAATGTCAGAAGCATATTTGAGTGTTTTAGTATGTTCCTGCAGTGGTTTTTATGGAACGGACGGGTCACCAAGGAGTTACGCACTACCTGGATGACTTCTTTTTGGTGGGGGCCCCAGACTCCGCGGACTGCCAGGTTTCAGGAACGGATGGGGTACCTAGGTATGCCGTTGGCACCGGAGAAGACAGTGGGGCCAGGCACGGCGCTGTCATTTTTGGACATTGAACTGGACTCGGGACCATGGAGGCCCGATTACCAGTGGACAAGAAGCAGCGGATGTTGGGGCTGCGAGAGGTCATGTTGGTACGGACAAAAGTCATGGTTTTAGAGATTCAGGTGCTGTTGGGGTGCCTTGATTTTGCTCGCAGAGTGGTGCGGGTAGGGCGGACGTTCTGCTGGAGGTTGGGCAGAGTGTTGGCGGGGAAGAGGCCTCCGCATCACCATGTGCGGCTGTCCGCCGGCGTTCACGAGGATTTGCGGAGGTGGTAGTTTTTATTTTCTGCACCATTTCAATGGAGTACCTAGGCAGAGAGGGGAAGACATGGTCTGGGATGTTCAGATATTCTCGGATGCGGACAGGAGCAACGGTTTCGGGCGGTATTGGCAGGGACGGTGGTGCACGGTGAAGTGCCCCCCGGAGTGTTTGGGGGTGGCAGGAGCATAGTGTTTTTGGAACTCTCCCCGTTGGTGGTGGCAGTCGTGCTGGTGGGGGGAAGTGGTTGGCCCACAGGCGTGTGACGTTCAAGGTAGACAACATGTCGGGGGTACAGGTGGTGAATCGCCAGTTTACCAGAGATGAGCAGGTGCTGAAGTTATGGGGGTCTTTGTTTAGGTTGCCGGCGCCCTGATATTGCTTTTCGCGCGGGGTACGTTCCGGGGATTATAATGACATAGCGGAGGCTTTATTTCGTTCACAGTGGGAGGGATTCCGTGGTTTAGCCAAGGACGCAGATCAGGGCCCGACAGGCATGCCTCCGCAGATGTGGTACTTTGGCAACACAGGAGGTTGCAGCTGGTTCTAGAGTCGTTGGCGGGCTTGACACGGACCACGTATGTGTCTGCAGGAGGGGTTGGTTTTTCATCACAAGGAGAGGTGCAACCGGATCGCAGTTGTTGGCAGTGTGCGGAAGAAGTTGGAGCGGCTGGGTATGGATGAGAGTCGATTTGGTACGCACTCGTCTCGCATTGGCGAGGCGTCAGAAGGCACTGGAGGGGTTGGGGCGAGGGGACATCATCCATTTGGGGCGGTGGTCATCCGACTGTTACAAGCGTTATGTGCGCTGCGACAAGCCTCAATGCTAGCGCGGTTGTTTTTGTGGCCTATACTTGACTTCTGTTTCTCGTTCAAGGTTCTGCGGCTGGTCCCCTCGCACGCGATATGACTGTTGGTTGGTGGGCCACTCCTTTGGCAAGGGGGCTCTATTGCTAGCGCTGGGTAGTTGCTTTGGCGAAAATCTGGGTTAACCCAGCTGTTTGTAAAGTCCAATGGTTTGGGAGAGGTGGGATGCGCTGGAAAGAACTGGTTGAGACACTGAATAGGCTGTTGGTAGGGGGTAGGTGCCCTGTCGGGTTGGTTCTCCATTTGGGGGTAAATGATATGGTGCAGGAAACAGGATTGGTTTTAAGGAGGGCCATGAAGAGGGATTGGAAGCAATCAGGAGGAAGTGGTCGGGGTGTTCGGCCGTTTGGACCGAGTTTGTTCCGCGGAGGATTTGGAGAGGGGCAGTGAGGCCTCAGGCGGTGGACACAGGCGGACGGAAGATCAATGTTGAGATGGTTCGGGTTGGCAGGCATTTGGGGTTTTCGAGAGTCTGGCACTGGGATCTGCAGTACGATGCACCGGAATTGTTCAAGGGTGTCGGGGTCCACCTATCGCGTTTGGGCAGGGACTTGTATCTCTTGGAGTTGCGGGAAGTCTTGTCCAGAAGGTTGGGAGTTCGGTGGGAGTGATGGGCGAGGTGTGTAGGCATTAGGGCACAGGTTCTTGGGGGGTGGGGGGGGCAGGAAAAGGTGGAGGCGGTGTAATCACCTACCCATCCGCCTTTTCCTGGGTGGCGGAGTTGTTGTTGAAGTTGGCCAAGTTTGGCTGGAGTTTGGCAGTTTATCGTTAAGTTGGGGAGTTGGTGAACAGGAGCGGGGAAACGTTAAGCGGTTTGGAAGTTTACATTAGAGGGTCGTTAGTTACAGTTGCAGGAAGACAAATAGGAGGGTAGGTCTTGGGAGAGTAGGAGTTTTAATGTTAGGTGAGAAGATTGTGTATTATTTAATGTATTGCAAGTTATGTATTGTATGTTGCAGGGTGGGGGTTTTTATCATGTGGGGATCGTAAGGGTGGGGGGAGGCAATGTCAAGGGGTTTAGGTAATTCGATGTTTAGAGAGGTTTTAGTTTTGTAAGGCGAATCGCCAGTTTTAATAAGTGTGATGTGCACCTGTGTTAATAAAGCGGCCTTTTACACACACAAATTGGTTGACGGTGTGCTTGCCCCCCTTTCCTCCCTCCCAAATACACCACCAGCTCACAGCAGCACACAAACGAATATATCCCAACCATGTCACATCGACACAAGCCACACAGCAACAACACCCTCCTTTAAAGGGCAAGCTATCACCCACATACCACTGCAATTCAGAGATTGCAACCATGATTTTCTCGATAGACCACATCAACAACTACAACACATGATACAATTGCTTACAAAATAAAAAACACTTACATGTGACATCACAAGGTGATAAATAACATGCCACACCTTATCATATATCACAGCCTCCAGATCACCCTGGTCTCCATTACAACATAGAAGACAATGCCAGACTCCACCGAAGGGGACTATTCCACACACAACATCACATACCCACTAGACTGCACAACAACTCATGATTACCCTCCCGACTGCTGTAAACATCACACCAACTCACTCCATAACTTTTGCAACTTCCATGCCTACAACATACTACCCAACGATAACAAATAGCAAGTTGTTTCTAATCAACTTGTAAAAAATATATATCACCCAAAATTTAGACTCTTCACTTCACTGTCCTACCTGATATAAAGCCACAACATACTTCTCCACAACACACCACAACCTACATGACACACCACATCATATAGCACCACCAACAACAACAAATTGCAAAAATAGACCCTCCTCAAAAAACACATTGCATCCATTATTCAGAACAAGCTGTCTTAGTGAAAAGCACAGCCACCTCTCACATCTAAAGCCACCAACCTCTGAGCCCCACAGCATGAACACTGGTGGACTGGGAGGGAACAGCAGTCCTGGACGAAGAGCGAAAACGAGGCAAAAACGAACTAATACTGTGCAACCACTCCGCCGGTCCTCCCTTTCAATCGCGCACAGAGAGACCGGCCACAAGGTGCACAGCCAAAAACAAGGAGAAGCAGCGCGCCCCCCACCCCCGGGGCAACCAGGCAAGTTGTCCGCCATAGACACTTGCACAAGTGCCACCATTGCCTACGCAACGTTAGTTCCCGTGCCTGAGTGTCCAGCACTTTTGCAGTACTCTACCCAAATGTACCCCGATATCTCTTGTAACCTGCACACCCGTCACCCTTTCCTCCTGTAATGCACTGAATGCTGCCGCATGCAATCCGATTGCTCACAATTGTCACCATTACCTCATGTAACATAAGGTTTCCCCTGTAAGTTGATCACTTGTAAATATCTGCCCCCTTGCACGCAACGTTTGTTCCCGTGCCTGAGTGTCCAGCAATATTGAGTACTCTACCCAAATGTACCCCAATATCTCTTGTAACCTGCACACCCGTCACCCTTTCCTCCTGTAATGCACTGAATGCTGCCGCATGCAATCCGATTGCTCACAATTGTCACCATTACCTAATGTGACATAACGTCTCCCCTGTAAGTTGATAACTTGTAAATATCTGCCCCCCCTTGCGAAGCGCTCCAACGTCCTCGCACAAAGCCGCGCTATATAAAAATGCATAAACAAACAAATAAATAAGAAAAGGGGCAGGCGGACACGGCACCAGGGGGCCTGGGGAACGGGAAGGCGCACGAGATCGCAACCCCAAGAGACCCGCAGGCCGAGGAATAGACCGGACCGGAGGCGGGGCCACGCATGAAATCACCA
This sequence comes from Lissotriton helveticus, assembly GCF_964261635.1. Taxonomy (NCBI): domain Eukaryota; kingdom Metazoa; phylum Chordata; class Amphibia; order Caudata; family Salamandridae; genus Lissotriton; species Lissotriton helveticus. Next base: position 1,911,767,318 of record NC_136057.1, read on the forward strand.
ACACCCCCCCAGAGACCCACAGGCAGGACGGCCGCGCCGGGCCCATGTCGCACTGCCCCCCCAACACAGTCCCCCTTCCCAGAACCACGCAAGACCACATCCGCATGCAAACTCAAACACCTCCCCCCCAGGGACCCACATACTGAAAGACGGCCACACCGAGCCCAAGCTGCACACCCACTCCAAGGCCCACCCCGCCAGTGCGACACCAGCATGAGGAGCGCACCCCCCTCCCCGCAACACGAGGCAACACAGTAGAGGCACCCGGCCAACCCCCCGCCCGGGTCCCTGGCCCCGCGACCGCAATCCACCCCCACACCCACAACTACTTCAGTGATTGTTTTTAATTAAATACGTCACACGCAAGCAATTAGGTGTCATTGTGCTTAGATTACAATCAAGTAAAAAGTAAAGTAAACATTTACAATGCAAGGGCTGGATGCGGTCGGCCAGAAATTGCTGCCGCTAAACTCCGAAATTTTCGGAATCGGGGGCGTGTTTTTGGTGAGTGACGGATGACGTCACAGATAGAAAACCCCTAAAAAACACTACCCCCGAATCCAAAAAAGACGGGGCTTAAAGGGAGTGACGCCCCTCTGCTCCAATGGCTGGCCAGCATTTACTAGACCAGCCAATGGAGAAGAGGGGCGGGTTCCAAGCCACCTCTAAGAAACATTAAATCTCGGGCTCCGCCCACTGCTACGCAGTGCGACGTCCTCTACCTAAACATAAAGAGAGGAAAGAAGGAAGTGGTGTAACTGAAAAAAACAATGAAGAAAGAGGTGTGGAAAGGGTTAAATTTGGAGGGTGCAGGGGGAAATCCCCACCACTGCAAAAAGAGAAAGGATAGAATGGAGACGGAGATTTAAAAAGAAAGGAGAAAACCAAACTGAATTTAAGACATTTTGGCAGGAAGGTCAATCACTAGGTTGTTTTCTTCAACATGGTGAATGCCTTTTATGGTGAAAAATTCGTGGAAACCAGTTGGACGAAAATGGTCCATCAGAGCCAGTTTCTGCAAGTTTGTGTTTTGTCAAGTCAAGTTTATTTTGCATAGTTAATACAAACCACTGCGTTACAGACTTAAAATAACCAGATCTAATGCATTCAATTGTAAGAAGTAATTCAAATGTATTCAAACAAGTAACATTGTTTAAGATAACCACGATTTAGGTGACTATAAAAATACATTTTTAACACACTCAACTTAAATGTGGGGCACAGCAGTATAAAACATGTTCCTGACATAAACTCAGTTACTAAGGGATCCCGCTGTTTGAATGTAATGTCCCGGCCCGCCTTCTTCTTGGGAGGGCGTTTTTATCTGTTAGCAGAGACAGAAATCGTATTCAGGAGTTTGTTGCTCGATTAAAGGCTTCTTTTTATATTCTGCTGGCCCACAGTTCATGAATATCTAATTACTCGATGGCCTGGTTAAGATATTCTTCCCAAGTGCCTTTTTGGTTCCTACATTCTTGATCCTCAATTTCAAGCCAGCATCCATTGTTGATGGAGACACTTTCGGAGGCATGCAATCTCCAACATAGTTTGGCAAACGAGCTCTTACTATGAATTAATTAATTTTTTAAGCTGAATTCTAGTCGCATTTGCGCTGGTGAAACTCTTTTTGGTATGAGAACACTGATTTGTGCACCCTTGCTTGGATCTTATTGAGTGTAGATATTTCCCGTCTGTGCCTGATTTCCATGCAATAGGCCACTGTTGGCATTAACTGTGCTGACATTACAGGTAATGAATGGTCAAAAAACTGGCAGTTCAATTTCTTTTTCAGTGTTTGAAGCCAAAGGTTAATTACTGTGCTCTTGCTTGTAAGGCTGCCACATGATGTGTAAATGTCACATGACGCTCCACGCTGATGCCTAAATATTTGTATGTGGTTGCCACTTCAACCGTCTTGTCTTCTATGAACCAGGTGAATGTATTAAATTTGTGTCCACCATGCACACCACTTTCGTTTTATTTAAGTTTAGCTCTAACTCTGAAACATCCAGGTAGTTTTTTGGAGTTCATGCTTCGTTTTAGGCCTGTTGGGGTTTGACTTAGGAGGACAATGTCATCTGCACACTGCAGGCGACCCATCTTCTCTGACACCAAAATTGGCGGGTGGCTGTTGTCTTGTGGAGGGCACCTTCAAGAGCTACTAGGTACAGGTTTAACAAGCCTGGGGCCAGCAAAAGGCCTGTTTAAGACAATTCATTGTGACGATTTTGTTTGTAATACTGCAACTGTTACTTATTTTAACCTGTGCCCAAGTATGCAATGTAACAGTTTCCCTCAGACAGTCTCTGGAATTCCCCTTATTTCTTGAGTTTTATCCAAAGACGATCTCGGGGAACCCGATTGAAGGCAGACTTGAGGTCTACAAAACACGCAAAAAGCCGAGCTTTCCTTTGCTTGGCCTTCTCTTCTAGAATGCTTAATGTTCTTAAGGTAATTAGTGGGCCCACGCCTGTTCTAAAACCTGTTTGGATTCATGCTATCAGGTTTTTCTTCTTTACCTAAGTTTGTAAGTGTTGAAGTATACATCACGCAAATAGTTTTGCTTCTACATCATTTAAAGCTATCAGCCTGTAGTTGTTTGGTAGGGCTGGGTTGTCCTTCTTGTAGATGGGTTAGAAGATATTGCCTTTCGATGAATCTGTGACAACATTGGTGCGATAAATGCAGTAGGTAATAGGCCCAGTAGTTTGTATTACATTTAAAAAGAGCATTTGGGAGGCCGTTTGGGCCTACTGCCCCTTAAACCTTCCATTTTTTCAATTTTGTTACTAGGTGTTCTATGTCCACTATTTATTTTGCGTTGTACTGTAGATTTGTAGTGGGAATTTCCGACTCAACTGGGAACACCAAACCGCTATTGAGTGATGTGACTTACTGTTCATTTTGGGGGTTCCAAGTTGCAGGGTTGGATAGATGCCTATTCTCAGCCTCTTCAGTGACCGGCTTTGCATACAATCTGCGGATGTGGACTTCCCATGAGTCTGCACCAATGCCGGCATTTTCGTGTATGGGCTTTCCAGGGAGCGACCCATTTACCACTTGCCATAATTTTTCGCTATCTGGCTGCTCGCTGGACCATAAGATCTTGTTCCACGTTTCCTCCTGAGAACGTTTTGCTGGCCTGCATTCTTTAGGGTATTGCTGTCTCAGTATTCGTAAAGTGGATTTGTCAGCCTGCTTCCCCTTGTTGGTCTCCTTAGATCCTTGCAGGCTCGGCTCCAGGAATTTTTATTTGGGTGGGCCAAGGGTGCATTTGGGTGGGCCACTGGGGCTCAATTTGTCGCATATATTTCTGGGCAGGCCTGCTTCAGGGCCCCCCTTTATCTCCTCTTACTCTTGCAAGGCCCAGTAAAACGCACTCTTTTACAAATCTCTTTGTAAATGTTATCACTCTCAAAAAGTGTTTTTTCCATGTAATGTTTCTTTGATGGGAAGAGGAGGTTTCTGAGGTGGGGGTATCAGGCAAGTGACTTCTCGGGCTCCCTCTGTGCGAGCCTTCAGGGAGAATCCCTCTTCATTACTACCTCCACCTGACCCCAGACTCTGCAACACACTCCCTTACAGGCTTCAATATCCACTACTCCTCTCCAGTGCACCTTATCTCACAGCTGACCTTGGGCCCCAGCCCCATATCAGGCACCATCGGGCTCCACTTTCATTTTGCCAGGTAAAAACATTAGAAAAATCACTTTCAAACTTAAAACATTGAATATAGCAGTAAATATAATTAGTACGCAATTTAAAGTATGTTCCACAGTAGCCCTTATGACCCGACTGCTAATTAAATAAACAAAAACAGAAAGGCCATGACAGGGCCGGCTTTATCACTGATTGTTAGAAAGGCGATCCCCGGGGGAGGCAGAAGATGTCTGACTGACCACCCCTAGGTCCACCCCTCCGTCGAGAAGTAGCCGAGCGTTATCGAGAGGCCTCCTGGGTGAGGGTCCTCTCCTAGGATCGTACAGCAGGGTAACCACAACACTACAAACGGACACCACACAAGAGGTTAAGTTCTTAGGCTTTATCAAGAATAAAGGTTGCTGGGTCTCAGCGGTATATACAGGCAGATCGAGGGATCTGTAGAGTCTCGTAAAAGGGACAGGGTAGCGGGACAGTCTCGGTATGGATACAGGAAGGGATACCCTGCGCACAGCTCTCAATCCTCGAGCCGGGGGTTCCGAGAGGTCGAGCCGCGGCAGCGCCAGCAGGACTCGACAGGTGGTCTTAACGGAGAGGAGGCCGCGGCAGCGCCAGCAGGCTCTCAAGATGGTTCAGCCGCGGCAGCGCCAGCAGGCTCTCAAGATGGTTCAGCCGCGGCAGCGCCAGCAGGCTCTCAAGATGGTTCAGCCGCTGCAGCGCCAGCAGGCTCTCAAGATGGTTCAGCCGTGGCAGCGCCAGCAGGCTCTCAGGTGGTTCAGCCGCGGCAGCGCCAGCAGGCTCTTAGGATGGTACAGCAAAGGTGGGCCACGGCAGCGCCAGCAGGCTCTCAGGGTCTCTTCAGGTTACAGGCAATGAGTTCTTCTGGTGTTGGCCGTGACAGCGTCAGCAGGGCTTCCAGTCCAGGATACAACTGGCGTCCTAATCCAGGGCTGGCCCAGATATAGGACTGGAGTCCTTTGATGTCCGGACCCTCGCGCCTGGGGGTCAGAGGGGCCGGGGTGATGGTGTCCAGACACCCAGCAGGGGGGTGGAGCCAGCGCCCAGGGAGGCCGGAGGGCGATCGAAACCAGGCGTCCGGGGACGGCTGGAGGGCCATCGAAACTCCCTTTTCTCCGGGATCTGTCGAGTGGCCACTCGACCACCTGGGTGGATCTTGGTGCCTCGATGTCTGGGCTTCGCTGGGGCCTGGGCCGGGGCCGAGGCCACGTGGTCGTGACGTGGTGGCCCAAGATGGAGTCGGGCGCGGCCTCGTGCTTAGGTCGTGAGGGGCCCATGATGGAGCCAGGCCGGTAGTGGGGGTCCGGGATGGTGACCGGACCAACAATGTTGGGACGTGCAGTGTCGGGCAAAAGGGCTGCCCAATGCTGGGTGGAGGGCCGATGTCGTCCTGGGCCCGCCATGCTGGTGGGGTAGGACCACGCCATGAGGCCGGGTCCAACACTGATGCAAACGTTTTTTTTGCCGCCACACCAATAACCTCTTTCTCCGTAAATACCTTTACCATCACCTTCCAACAGTGCCCCTCATCTCTCCATGACCCCCCCTATTGACCTCCTCCTCGGATTTCCTCACTGCCTCACGCCACAAGTGCCCCTCATAGCCCCTCCCCCTCATGACCTCCTCCTTGGAGACCAGTACCCCTTATCTCTATCTCTATGTAGCCCCTCCCACTCATGACCTCCTCGTCTGACTCCCTCACTACCACCCTCCACCATTGCTCCTCATCTCTCCCTAGCTCCCCCTCCACCCCATGACCTCTTCCTCGGATTCCCTCACTGTCATCCCCCACCAGTGCCCCTCATCGCTCCATAGCCCCTCCCACTACCTCCTCCTCGGATTCCCTCACTGACACCCTCCAACAGTGCCCCTCATCTTTACCTAGCCCCTCTCTCATATGCATTTCATTTGTTGTATAGCGCTACTCATATCAGTGTAGTGTGTGTCAGTACTTTACATCACACACACATTATACAGAGACAATGAATCATACAAGTATGTAAATCAGCCTATAGGGAATGTCACATAAGCCAATGAGGATTACAAGGTGTATGAATCACGTGTCATCCATACTGGTGGGGAGTATATTTTGAAAGGGTTTGGTATGGGGAAACCCAACCTTAGGATTTAAAGAGTATTCCATGGGGTCAGCTTTACTGATAAAAATGTATATCTGCCCAAACATACTCATTTTAGCAACATTAGAATAATGAAAGACTGGGGAAGTTCTAACTATGTCACAAAACAAAAAAAGCGAAGTTCTAACTATAACATTCATGTTTGTATGCAGCTCTTAGATGACAGTTCATAGGTCACTGTCCTATGATACGATTGTAACTTCTGAACTCCAAGTAACACAAGGATCTCTGTGACAAAGGCAGTAGCCCAATGAACTATCCAGATACAAGAAAAGTTCATCTGCATTTAAAAACTACTAACAGACAAAAGATTGCTCTCCAGCAGGATCATTAATCACCAGCGTTATCTGGGCATTTTGTAATGTCTTATTGTTGTCCTGCATTGGCCATGATAATGATAAAAACTTTTAAATGAAGCTCACACGAAGTATGTGTCCTGCTGGGCCAGTGCAGATTTTAAAAAGAAAAAAATGTAGTAACACATTCTCTTACCTACTCCATTAGTCAATCTTTGTGTCACAGCCTGATGTGATAAAGCCACTGCAGGGGTCAGGAAAGGTGACTAAGAATAATCAAACTTATTTTCTCCTGAGCTGCATAGAAAAATAAATATCATAGCAGCAGGACAGTAGGCAAAGGTTACCAACGGTTAGCAGTGTCAAAGAAAGGATTTGTCACCTTTCGTCATGCCGAGACGAAGGGGTGAAAAACTAAACAAAACCTCAGTTAACATGTTAATGGTCTTTAACCCCTCCCCTGCTGGTGACGGAACCGCTCCGTCATCAGACACGGCCGCGCTGTGCTGATGACGGAGCGGTTCCGTCACGGCCCGCTCGGAGCGCCTGCGCAGCAGCAATTCTGCGCCTGCGCTGAACGTTCTTAAGAGCGGGCGGGGCCGTGACGGAACGGCTCCGTCATAAGCACAGCGCAACCGCGTCTCGTGACGGAGTGGTTCCGTCATGAGTACGCGAGCGCCGTGCGGCCGCCCCACCCCTTAGCGCTGCGGTGGAATTGCCGCCGCAGCGAAGGGGTTAAAGACCTGTGAAGTACTCAGGTGCGGGGCTGCGATAATCTCTAAAACTGTGTGTGCGCCCGGGAAAGCTGTCTCGGCCCGGGCTGACACACACGACCTGCGCGTTGCGCCCCTGCCTTCCAGCCCTCACTGCTGAGGGCCAAGGCTCCTCCCGGCCCACCCGCTAGAACCGGGCCTGGATCCTTGTCTCATTTATTTAGCAATTTGAACTTTTAATTTACGTAGCCCACTGCCAAACTACCTTTGCCCTCCTGAACTTGTGTTCTTAAGTCTTTGTGATCTGGCCGGGAATTTTATGAGGAGAGTGGAGGCTAGGGTTGCCCATGTTTTTTCACGTACGCCAACTGACCTTTTTGGTGCATCGTGAATATCTGTTGCTCTTTTTAACTCCTCTAGGGTACCAGCACAATGACAAAACCTCTTCCATCACCATCTCTATCCCAGGCGTGTGACATTTTACTCTTTTTACGTTTTTAGTACCTGGGGCATTAGACTGTTTGCTGGACTCAACTGGGGGATTTTGCAGGCTATCTGGAAAGTTTGGGGAAGCGGTCACTCTCCTTGCAGGGTAAGATTTAAAATTGGCGCACCAGGGGCAAGCCTGCTTTACTTAACAGCGTGTGGTCTATTGTTGAACTTTTTCTGCCACTTAGGTAAGTGATGGCTGCTGGAGTGTCCCCCTTTCGATTGTCAATAAAAAGCTGTAGACCTAGGTTTTCCAGTTGTTTTCGAAGTCTATTGCCACTCAGGGAGTTGCTCCTTTTTTACTCTGGTGGCTTAAATCTATTTTGAAATCCCCAGAGATGATAAATGTTGCTTGCTTATGAAGATTCTGTAATGTCTTTGTTAAATTAAGCAAGATTGCTATATGTTCCCCATTCCCTACTGTGCTATGTAGATGTAAACATTAATGAAGAGCAGTGACATGTGGGTGAAAATATTCTTTTTAGATCCTGTTTTGGTTACTTATTGCCAATTTACCCCAAGATCGATTTCTTATTTAACCCAATTTTTTTGTGGAGCAGAATGTGGATAGTGCCCCTCTGGCATGCCTGAAATTTTAACATTTTCCAGCTGGGACGTGATGCTCTAATTAATTTTTTAAGCTGAATTCTAGTCTCATTTGCGCTGGTGAAACTCTTTTTGGTATAGAGAACACTGATTTGTGCACCCTTGCTTGGATCTTATTGAGTGTAGATATTTCCCGTCTGTGCCTGATTTCCATGCAATAGGCCACTGTTGGCATTAACTGTGCTGACATTACTGGTAATGAATGGTCAAAAAACTGGCAGTTCAATTTCTTTCTCAGTGTTTGAAGCCAAAGGTTAATTACTGTGCTCTTGCTTGTAAGGCTGCCACATGATGTGTAAATGTCACATGACGCTCCACGCTGATGCCTAAATATTTGTATGTGGTTGCCACCTCAACCGCCTTGTCTTCTATGAACCAGGTGAATGTATTACATTTGTGTCCACCATGCACACCACTTTCGTTTTATTTAAGTTTAGCTCTAACTCTGAAACATCCAGGTAGTTTTTTGGAGTTCATGCTTCGTTTTAGGCCTGTTGGGGTTTGACTTAGGAGGACAATGTCATCTGCACACTGCAGGCGACCCATCTTCTCTGACACCAAAATTGGCGGGTGGCTGTTGTCTTGTGGAGGGCACCTTCAAGAGCTACTAGGTACAGGTTTAACAAGCCTGGGGCCAGCAAAAGGCCTGTTTAAGACAATTCATTGTGACGATTTTGTTTGTAATACTGCAACTGTTACTTATTTTAACCTGTGCCCAAGTATGCAATGTAACAGTTTCCCTCAGACAGTCTCTTGGAATTCCCCTTATTTCTTGAGTTTTATCCAAAGACGATCTCGGGGAACCCGATTGAAGGCAGACTTGAGGTCTACAAAACACGCAAAAAGCCGAGCTTTCCTTTGCTTGGCCTTCTCTTCTAGAATGCTTAATGTTCTTAAGGTAATTAGTGGGCCCACGCCTGTTCTAAAACCTGTTTGGATTCATGCTATCAGGTTTTTCTTCTTTACCTAAGTTTGTAAGTGTTGAAGTATACATCACGCAAATAGTTTTGCTTCTACATCATTTAAAGCTATCAGCCTGTAGTTGTTTGGTAGGGCTGGGTTGTCCTTCTTGTAGATGGGTTAGAAGATATTGCCTTTCGATGAATCTGTGACAACATTGGTGCGATAAATGCAGTAGGTAATAGGCCCAGTAGTTTGTATTACATTTAAAAAGAGCATTTGGGAGGCCGTTTGGGCCTACTGCCCCTTAAACCTTCCATTTTTTCAATTTTGTTACTAGGTGTTCTATGTCCACTATTTATTTTGCGTTGTACTGTAGATTTGTAGTGGGAATTTCCGACTCATCTGGGAACACCAAACCGCTATTGAGTGATGTGACTTACTGTTCATTTTGGGGGTTCCAAGTTGCAGGGTTGGATAGATGCCTATTCTCAGCCTCTTCAGTGACCGGCTTTGCATACAATCTGCGGATGTGGACTTCCCATGAGTCTGCACCAATGCCGGAATTTTCGTGTATGGGCTTTCCAGGGAGCGACCCATTTACCACTTGCCATAATTTTTCGCTATCTGGCTGCTCGCTGGACCATAAGATCTTGTTCCACGTTTCCTCCTGAGAACGTTTTGCTGGCCTGCATTCTTTAGGGTATTGCTGTCTCAGTATTCGTAAAGTGGATTTGTCAGCCTGCTTCCCCTTGTTGGTCTCCTTAGATCCTTGCAGGCTCGGCTCCAGGAATTTTTATTTGGGTGGGCCAAGGGTGCATTTGGGTGGGCCACTGGGGCTCAATTTGTCGCATATATTTCTGGGCAGGCCTGCTTCAGGGCCCCCCTTTATCTCCTCTTACTCTTGCAAGGCCCAGTAAAACGCACTCTTTTACAAATCTCTTTGCAAATGTTATCACTCTCAAAAAGTGTTTTTTCCATGTAATGTTTCTTTGATGGGAAGAGGAGGTTTCTGAGGTGGGGGTATCAGGCAAGTGACTTCTCGGGCTCCCTCTGTGCGAGCCTTCAGGGAGAATCCCTCTTCATTACTACCTCCACCTGACCCCAGACTCTGCAACACACTCCCTTACAGGCTTCAATATCCACTACTCCTCTCCAGTGCACCTTATCTCACAGCTGACCTTGGGCCCCAGCCCCATATCAGGCACCATCGGGCTCCACTTTCATTTTGCCAGGTAAAAACATTAGAAAAATCACTTTCAAACTTAAAACATTGAATATAGCAGTAAATATAATTAGTACGCAATTTAAAGTATGTTCCACAGTAGCCCTTATGACCCGACTGCTAATTAAATAAACAAAAACAGAAAGGCCATGACAGGGCCGGCTTTATCACTGATTGTTAGAAAGGCGATCCCCGGGGGAGGCAGAAGATGTCTGACTGACCACCCCTAGGTCCACCCCTCCGTCGAGAAGTAGCCGAGCGTTATCGAGAGGCCTCCTGGGTGAGGGTCCTCTCCTAGGATCGTACAGCAGGGTAACCACAACACTACAAACGGACACCACACAAGAGGTTAAGTTCTTAGGCTTTATCAAGAATAAAGGTTGCTGGGTCTCAGCGGTATATACAGGCAGATCGAGGGATCTGTAGAGTCTCGTAAAAGGGACAGGGTAGCGGGACAGTCTCGGTATGGATACAGGAAGGGATACCCTGCGCACAGCTCTCAATCCTCGAGCCGGGGGTTCCGAGAGGTCGAGCCGCGGCAGCGCCAGCAGGACTCGACAGGTGGTCTTAACGGAGAGGAGGCCGCGGCAGCGCCAGCAGGCTCTCAAGATGGTTCAGCCGCGGCAGCGCCAGCAGGCTCTCAAGATGGTTCAGCCGCGGCAGCGCCAGCAGGCTCTCAAGATGGTTCAGCCGCTGCAGCGCCAGCAGGCTCTCAAGATGGTTCAGCCGTGGCAGCGCCAGCAGGCTCTCAGGTGGTTCAGCCGCGGCAGCGCCAGCAGGCTCTTAGGATGGTACAGCAAAGGTGGGCCACGGCAGCGCCAGCAGGCTCTCAGGGTCTCTTCAGGTTACAGGCAATGAGTTCTTCTGGTGTTGGCCGTGACAGCGTCAGCAGGGCTTCCAGTCCAGGATACAACTGGCGTCCTAATCCAGGGCTGGCCCAGATATAGGACTGGAGTCCTTTGATGTCCGGACCCTCGCGCCTGGGGGTCAGAGGGGCCGGGGTGATGGTGTCCAGACACCCAGCAGGGGGGTGGAGCCAGCGCCCAGGGAGGCCGGAGGGCGATCGAAACCAGGCGTCCGGGGACGGCTGGAGGGCCATCGAAACTCCCTTTTCTCCGGGATCTGTCGAGTGGCCACTCGACCACCTGGGTGGATCTTGGTGCCTCGGGGCCGAGGCCACGTGGTCGTGACGTGGTGGCCCAAGATGGAGTCGGGCGCGGCCTCGTGCTTAGGTCGTGAGGGGCCCATGATGGAGCCAGGCCGGTAGTGGGGGTCCGGGATGGTGACCGGACCAACAATGTTGGGACGTGCAGTGTCGGGCAAAAGGGCTGCCCGATGCTGGGTGGAGGGCCGATGTCGTCCTGGGCCCGCCATGCTGGTGGGGTAGGACCACGCCATGAGGCCGGGTCCAACACTGATGCAAACGTTTTTTTTGCCGCCACACCAATAACCTCTTTCTCCGTAAATACCTTTACTATCACCTTCCAACAGTGCCCCTCATCTCTCCATGACCCCCCCTATTGACCTCCTCCTCGGATTTCCTCACTGCCTCACGCCACAAGTGCCCCTCATAGCCCCTCCCCCTCATGACCTCCTCCTTGGAGACCAGTACCCCTTATCTCTATCTCTATGTAGCCCCTCCCACTCATGACCTCCTCGTCTGACTCCCTCACTACCACCCTCCACCATTGCACCTCATCTCTCCCTACCTCCCCCTCCACCCCATGACCTCTTCCTCGGATTCCCTCACTGTCATCCCCCACCAGTGCCCCTCATCGCTCCATAGCCCCTCCCACTACCTCCTCCTCGGATTCCTTCACTGACACCCTCCAACAGTGCCCCTCATCTTTACGTAGCCCCTCTCTCATATGCATTTCATTTGTTGTATAGCGCTACTCATATCAGGGTAGTGTGTGTCAGTACTTTACATCACACACACATTATACAGAGACAATGAATCATACAAGTATGTAAATCAGCCTATAGGGAATGTCACATAAGCCAATGAGGATTACAAGGTGTATGAATCACGTGTCATCCATACTGGTGGGGAGTATATTTTGAAAGGGTTTGGTATGGGGAAACCCAACCTTAGGATTTAAAGAGTATTCCATGGGGTCAGCTTTACTGATAAAAATGTATATCTGCCCAAACATACTCATTTTAGCAACATTAGAATAATGAAAGACTGGGGAAGTTCTAACTATATCACAAAACAAAAAAAGCGAAGTTCTAACTATAACATTCATGTTTGTATGCAGCTCTTAGATGACAGTTCATAGGTCACTGTCCTATGATACGATTGTAACTTCTGAACTCCAAGTAACACAAGGATCTCTGTGACAAAGGCAGTAGCCCAATGAACTATCCAGATACAAGAAAAGTTCATCTGCATTTAAAAACTACTAACAGACAAAAGATTGCTCTCCAGCAGGATCATTAATCACCAGCGTTATCTGGGCATTTTGTAATGTCTTATTGTTGTCCTGCATTGGCCATGATAATGATAAAAACTTTTAAATGAAGCTCACACGAAGTATGTGTCCTGCTGGGCCAGTGCAGATTTTAAAAAGAAAAAAATGTAGTAACACATTCTCTTACCTACTCCATTAGTCAATCTTTGTGTCACAGCCTGATGTGATAAAGCCACTGCAGGGGTCAGGAAAGGTGACTAAGAATAATCAAACTTCTTTTCTCCTGAGCTGCATAGAAAAATAAATATCATAGCAGCAGGACAGTAGGCAAAGGTTACCAACGGTTAGCAGTGTCAAAGAAAGGATTTGTCACCTTTCGTCATGCCGAGACGAAGGGGTGAAAAACTAAACAAAACCTCAGTTAACATGTTAATGGTCTTTAACCCCTCCCCTGCTGGTGACGGAACCGCTCCGTCATCAGACACGGCCGCGCTGTGCTGATGACGGAGCGGTTCCGTCACGGCCCGCTCGGAGCGCCTGCGCAGCAGCAATTCTGCGCCTGCGCTGAACGTTCTTAAGAGCGGGCGGGGCCGTGACGGAACGGCTCCGTCATAAGCACAGCGCAACCGCGTCTCGTGACGGAGTGGTTCCGTCATGAGTACGCGAGCGCCGTGCGGCCGCCCCACCCCTTCGCGCTGCGGCGGAATTGCCGCCGCAGCGAAGGGGTTAAAGACCTGTGAAGTACTCAGGTGCGGGGCTGCGATAATCTCTAAAACTGTGTGTGCGCCCGGGAAAGCTGTCTCGGCCCGGGCTGACACACACGACCTGCGCGTTGCGCCCCTGCCTTCCAGCCCTCACTGCTGAGGGCCAAGGCTCCTCCCGGCCCACCCGCTAGAACCGGGCCTGGATCCTTGTCTCATTTATTTAGCAATTTGAACTTTTAATTTACGTAGCCCACTGCCAAACTACCTTTGCCCTCCTGAACTTGTGTTCTTAAGTCTTTGTGATCTGGCCGGGAATTTTATGAGGAGAGTGGAGGCTAGGGTTGCCCATGTTTTTTCACGTACGCCAACTGACCTTTTTGGTGCATCGTGAATATCTGTTGCTCTTTTTAACTCCTCTAGGGTACCAGCACAATGACAAAACCTCTTCCATCACCATCTCTATCCCAGGCGTGTGACATTTTACTCTTTTTACGTTTTTAGTACCTGGGGCATTAGACTGTTTGCTGGACTCAACTGGGGGATTTTGCAGGCTATCTGGAAAGTTTGGGGAAGCGGTCACTCTCCTTGCAGGGTAAGATTTAAAATTGGCGCACCAGGGGCAAGCCTGCTTTACTTAACAGCGTGTGGTCTATTGTTGAACTTTTTCTGCCACTTAGGTAAGTGATGGCTGCTGGAGTGTCCCCCTTTCGATTGTTAATAAAAAGCTGTAGACCTAGGTTTTCCAGTTGTTTTCGAAGTCTATTGCCACTCAGGGAGTTGCTCCTTTTTTACTCTGGTGGCTTAAATCTATTTTGAAATCCCCAGAGATGATAAATGTTGCTTGCTTATGAAGATTCTGTAATGTCTTTGTTAAATTAAGCAAGATTGCTATATGTTCCCCATTCCCTACTGTGCTATGTAGATGTAAACATTAATGAAGAGCAGTGACATGTGGGTGAAAATATTCTTTTTAGATCCTGTTTTGGTTACTTATTGCCAATTTACCCCAAGATCGATTTCTTATTTAACCCAATTTTTTTGTGGAGCAGAATGTGGATAGTGCCCCTCTGGCATGCCTGAAATTTTAACATTTTCCAGCTGGGACGTGATGCTCTACGTAGCCTACTATTTCCTTTGGATTGTGTTTCCAGGTTTCCTGTATTAGAATGATGCCGAAAGACTGGAGAAATAACAAAGCGTCTCCGTCTTGCAGCATGTTTTCTGATCCATGGGTGTTCCATGAGCATATATTAATGCATTCTTGATCCTCATCAAGCTGTTAAATGACCAGATGTCTTGATAGACCTGCTGATCCTTCACCTGGTGCACCTTGCTTGGGCCCTGGACCATTGTTAGGCTCTCAAAGTGTAATGGGTCCAGTCCTGCCCCCAACGCACCTCTTAGGACCGAGCTTCCGCCTTCGGTAAATGGTGGGTTAAAGCTTCTTACTTTTGCGGGAAGGAATGGTCCTGGATATTGAGGGGTTTCGCCTATTTGTAGCTCAATCACCCATTCTTTGAAAATATCCTGCTGGACCAACAGTTGCTGGGCTATGTCAGAAGAGGGAAACAACCTTTACAACGCAGTCATCACATCGCACTACATTTACAATGCAGTCATTACATTGCAACATCCTTTACAACGCATGTCACTACAACGCAGCCATTACATTGCAATTCACTATAACGCATGACAATACAACGCATGTCACTACAACGTAGCCATTACATTGCAATTCACTATAACGCATGACACTACAATGCATGTCACTACAACGCAGGCATTACATCGCATGTCATTACAATGCATACCATTACAACGCATAGTACCCCTACACTATCCAACACTTACCCCACTGTTGCACCCCCTGGAGTTAGAAAAGTACTTTATACCCCTACACTATCTGACACTTACATTAAATGCAATGTAATGGTATGCGTTGTAAAGGTATAAGGCGATGCAATGGAATGCGTGGTAAATGTAGTTTTAAAAAATTCATTGTAATGGCATGCGATGTAAATGTATGCGTTGTAAGGGATGTTGCGGTGTAAAAACGACGTTGTAAAGGCATGCATTGTAAATGTATGCGTTGTAATGTCATACATTCGTCGGAAGAGGCCCAAGTTGTTTGTGTTGCCTCTCTGTCACTCCTACTAGGGTGCAGTATAAATTCTATTCACTGGAGGTCGCTAGAGGTGATGTGCTCTAGCTCCCTTATTTCCTTTATTAACTTTATGATGGCTCCTCGATTCAGAGTATCAAACACCCTATCGATGTATAGTTCGGTATAAGCAAATATTTTGTTACTGGTAGCTCCCATGACGCTCCTTGCTGGTGAACAACACTTACAACGCAACTTTTACATCGCAGAGCCTTTACAACGCAACCATTACAACGCAAACTATTACAACGCATTGCTCTGGGGGGCGCTCTAGGATAGGGAATAGGTTAATTTACTATCCAATAACCTTCTCTAGTGTCCACGGGGACTGGAGTTGGAATAGTAAATGAAACTATTCACTATCCAGCACCCCAAAGCACTATGCGTTGTAATGGACTGCGTTGTAATACTTACGTTGTAAAGGCATGCGATGTAAATGCATGCGTTGTAATGTCATACATCCTGTCCCTGGTCTCGGGCCGGCAAGGACTTCACATTTTGTTGTACGAGGATGTGTCTCCTCCACCTCCCCCATGTTAAGGATTTATATACAACCAAGCCAGTTGTCCTGCTCTTTACTGTCAGGAATTCTGCCGGATGAGGGCTCCACAGTGTTGACCGGGATATTGGGAGTAAGCCGGGTCTCTTTTGCTTCTTGTAGGGATAATGAAATGACCTGGGTGCTTTACAAACCTGGTTCTGTGTTTTGTCCCTTGATTGAAGGGGCGAGATTTTTCACTGCATTGTTCTGCAAACTCTGGGGGCTTTGAAAGGACACTGGCCCGTGTGTGCTCACCGGGGTAATAACAATAGGTTTGATTTCTTCGGTTTTTTCCTCCAATGCTTCGGACGCATCCACTGTTCTGTGTTGAGCAAATAGCTATTGAATACTGTTTTGTTGTGTGACTTGGCTTTTCTTGCCGGATTTTCTTTGCCTTTTCGTTCTCCTTTTTGTTAGGGCCAAATCTTTTCTCCCCTTTCCTCCTTGATGGTTACTAGAACTGCTGGTTCCGGATCCTCAGGTGCAGGTGGACTCTCCCTAACTGCATCTGCTGCGTCCAGCTGTTGGGAACCTTTATAGCTAATGACCCTTTACTGCTCTTTGGGCCCTGGTTGATGCGACTGGATCCAATGAGTTATGTCGCTTGCCAGCTGTTGGAATGTGCTGTTTATTTGACATCCCCTTCTAAAACCCCACCCTTTCAAATGGTTATACAGATTGGGACCTTGCTGCCGCCCAAATGTCGGTAAGAATTGTTGGGAGGACCTGGACATTGTCCCCTAAATATGCTCATTGGCATGTGATGTGCTGTGCTGTGTATAATTATGATTTTGTGCTCTCTGTTTCAGTTCGCTGAGTGCTTCCAATTTCTTGTCAATGCCCACTATGTGTACTGCCATGATGTTAAGGAGGCCCACCCGACAATTGCACTTTCTCCCTCTTCATATGTATGTTTACCCCTGCGCCGCCCTGCCTCCGGGATGTGGGCCATACACGGCTGTGTATTGATTCTGGGACTTCTTGTTCCTGCTGTTTACATGTGACCTGAGTCGATGATTGTGTATTTTGTGCCTTCTTCTTATCTTCGCCACAATAAAAACAGTTTATAAAAAAAAAAAAAAAAGGAGGCCCACCTGAAGTTCCTGTTTATCAGCTTGATGGCGAATTGATGAAGACATTTCATCCATTGTGGATTTAGATACCCCCCCGCCCCCTCCCATGTACAAGCTTGGACGTCGGTCTTGGGTGACTCGGGGGGCCTGGTCTGTTGATGGTTTAGTTTTTATAACCGGAGAAGAACTGCCTGCTGCAGAGGAGCTCGAGCTGGTGGCAGCGTCTTGTTGTAACCTTTTAATAGGACTTAAGGGAGGCTTGGCTTCAAAGATTAACTAGTCCTTGGTTGGAGATCTGCTGCTGCAGACCACAAACGGCTTAAACTGATAGTCGTTGTTTCCATTGGATGCTCGGTTTCTTGCCAAGGGGCTGAGAGTGGCACTAGAGGGTTTTTTGATTTGCAATACAGTGACCTAGTGCCTAGTTGATGCTGTTTCTATGAGCTCAATTATATATTGGTCTTGCGTATCAGTTTCCTTAGGATAACCCATAGAGATGACTGAGGCGGACCCTGGACTAAGACAGTCCCAATTGCTAAGGACAAGGAAGTTCAGTGATCAGAGTGACGCTATTGATCTGATTTTATGAACTTCCTCCTGTGTTGTATGAGGCGTAGCCAGAGCCGGACTTGATGGAATTATGACAACGTCCATGCCATCATCTGCAAAATCCTTGTCTCTGAGAACAATGTCTCCCTCTCCTGTCTTTGCTAAAATGCCTGGTGCTTTGAATGTGCTAGCTGACACAATGGTCACTTTCTCTGTTTTTTTGGGGGGTCAGAAAATCATTTATTTTGTTTCTCTCTTTTTTTGGAGCTATTGGGATATTACCCTTTTTTGGGCACTGTTTTGGGGGCAGGGAGTCGTGAATTATAACTTCTGAGTCCACCGGGCAGTGTGCATAATACTATTTTTCTAGTTTTTTTGAATGCCTTTTTTTCCCCTGGCCTGCCCTGAGCCCCCCCCCCCTCATTTTTCCTGACCGCATTGTTTAAACACTGACTTCCTGTTTAGGCTCCTCCCAGGGTGTCACACTCAACGCGAGTAATGAAACTAAACAAATGACTGGACTTGGAGACCTGGCCTTGCTGCAGGTGGGAACTAGGCGACTCGGAGGGGCGTATTTCTCCTGGGGCCTGCCTTCTTCCCATGAACTGCCTGAGGGTCCTAGATGGCTTTAATCAGAGAGGCTTCCTCCGGGAGGCGCAAGCACCCCAGTGGATTTCCTCCTGCCTTCATACACTCCACCAGCAATTCCTGACTGTCTTCACCTGTTATAGAGGTGCGGGGTTTGTGTTTTTGAGAGATATTGCTATACTGTAGGCTGCAATTGCTTTAAAAATTCTTGTGGGGCGTCTCACTAATATCCTTAATGTACCCCCCTGTTTTGTAGACTGGTCAATGATTTTTCTCCTATCTTTTCTCCTACAGATGAATATAAATTAAGACATATGATGAGGGATTATTTTCATTATCACTCACTATATTGTTTTTTTTTTTTTAATAGACAGCACTGTTTAAACATTTTTGGCCAGATATATGACCTTTTTTTGCAGTCACATACGGGAATTTGGCCCGTTTACAACCGCAAAATAGGTCTGGTCCATGTACAAACCCTATTTTGTGAGTTGGTAACCTATTACCGACTAGCAAAATAGGGTTTGCGATTCGCTATTAGGAAGGGACGTGTCTAGGGCCTCCCTTTCTAAATAGCGAGTCCCAATGGTATGTACCTTTGTTTTGCAACCGCAATTGCGTTTGCAAAACACTCACAGTTTACCACCTACTTCAAGTAGGTGGTAAGCCACTTGCAAACAGGAAGGGGTCCCCAGGGCACCCCTTCTCCTCAGCGCCTTGAGACCCTCGCGGGTAAGTAGCACGCTCTACAAGTACTCTGATTGATTGATTGATTGAAAAAATTAAACAGTAACGTTTCATTTTTCTTTTTTTAAATGCATCCTGTTTTCCTTTAAGGAAAACGGACCGCATAAAAACAACTGCCTTATTTAAACAGCAGTCGGATGTGCAGCACAAGTCTGTGGTCACTAATGACTATTCTAAATATCATGAGGTTGCGGTGGCAAGTAGTGCCTGAGAGATGATCCCAAAATTAGTAAAGATAATGGCTGCAGATGGCTTGTTGCAAGCATTAAGGATTGATGATGACTGATAACTGAACGTTGTTCCAGGGGCAAGCGATAACTGGCTACTGTCAATCTTTAGGTATCAAGCACAGAAAGATAATGCCTTGGTGGCCACAAGCCAACGGGGAGGTTGATATATGGCCACAAGGAAGTGTCCCAGTCAGTTATGCATTGGTTGCCCTTTCAGGGAAGCCATTCCTCATTCCCCGATCTGGAGGGATTTAGTATTGGTGCAGGATCATTATACCAGCAGCAAGTTTCGGCTTCCCTTTGAACCCCAGCTGTGGCAGGTCAAGTGAGTTCAAGGCATTAAGATAACTGTCCGATGAGGTGAAGAAACAGTGAAATGTTTCATTTTTTGAAAAATTCACAGAAAATTAGTTATTGTCTAGCATACCAAAATTCAGTCAGCCAGTAGACCCCACTCCACTCATGCCACTATTGTATGCAGTCTATGTTAGACATGTACACTCTTTTTCTCTCCACATCTTTCTGAAATTCTCCATCTGCATATCTCACACCTCATCTCTTTTGTCTACAGCACACTCCTGTCAATCCCTCTTGCTTGTACTTCTTTGCATCTCCATCACATCACCACATCCAAACACACAATGCACAGACCCACATTTAAGCACTGCGTTTTCTTTTAATTGCACCTTGTAAATATTACGACAACTGCTTACCTCCTTCACAAACTTTTTAATAGAATCATAATTGCATCTGGAATGCATAACCATTGCTCTGAGCGCTCTGCAGAGAGCCCAAGGATGGGTGACCATATTTTCTAAGCACCATTTTGACCCACACTACAGGCACTGAGAGGAACTTGCACTGCCTCCAGGCTCAACTCCACATGGCCTGTTATAAACACCTAGAGGTGACTCTGTTTAAAGTATGCACTGTATAAGAGTAATCTGCTGAACAGAACTTCCTCGAAAAAATCAACATGCATAGGAAATACAAGATTATATAAAGGATGTGAAATATAAACATGACCGCCATTGATTACCTTAACATTTTTTACATTGATTATTCAAAAATCGATCAATGTTTTTCGCAGTAAAGTAAAGGACATGAATACAGGGCTTGAAAGAGAACCATTTCAAAGTCTGTTTTAAATTACTACTGGGTCTGAGACCACTTAAAACCTTGGTTGTTTTTATAAATGTTTGTGTGTTAGGAGGAAAGTGGTGTTGTGCATGCCACAAAAGGTGTGGAATTCAAAATTTGCAAACATTCGTGACAAGAATTTTCAATTCTATTAAGGACTAGGAGGCGAGGATTATGCTTTCTCATTTCTTTAATGAAATGCTCAGCAGCCAATAAAACAAAACTACAAATCCCATGAATACTTGGGAATGACCATAGAGATTACACTATATAAGGTCCAAACACTAGTCCTTCTTCCTCTTTCTTTGGGGAAACAGTTCAACATCGAAAAACAATCCCAGGTAGAGCAACAACAACAGTTCCAAGCACGCTGCCGAAATCCAAAGGATCCTGAAGCAGAGGTTGGAGGAACCTTGGTCCCGAGAACTAGGAGACATAGGAGACTCTCGAGGAAGATCAACCACATCATTTCTGGTCTGAACCTGAAAAAGATATAGAGCCGTAATATCCCAATAAAGGAGAAAAAGCAAAGCAAGTCAGGGGGGGGAAAAGAACAAGGAAAAAGAGATCTGCAACAATATGCAAATATAATACAGTACATGACAATGCAACATAGTCATAATAAGGGTGGGATAATCCTCGCCTCCTAGTCCTTAATAGAATTGAAAATTCTTGTCACGAATGTTTGCAAATTTTGAATTCTATGTCAGGACAGGAGGCTCCGATTATGCTTGTTTAAAGCTCTTCCACCACAACAGAAGCAACACTAACAATTGGTTTATAATAAAACTTCTTGAAAACAGAGTCTGAAGACCAATCTGCAGCTTTCATAATGTCAAATAAAGTAACACCCAGAGAATAAGCTTTAGAGGCCATCGCCCCTCTTGCAGAATGTGCTCCAAACACAGAAACATCAATGCCCGCTTCAGACATGAGCCATCGCACCCAGCGAGCCAGAGTAGCCGGTGCAACAGGACGGAAAGGCTTCTGCAAGGCAATCAACAATTGACCTTGCACGTCCGTACGCAAAGAAGCGGTACTCACCTCATAATCCTTCAAACACTGGACAACACAAAGATTGGGATGATCAGGAAAAGAAGGATACGTTATGGAGGAAGTGTTGGATTTAGTCCTCCTAGAGAGAGTGAATGTAACACCCTCGGGGGTGAAACTGCGACCCGCAAGGTCTAAAGCGCGAATATCAGAAACACGCTTGCAGGATACCAGACACAGTAACATGGTCAATTTTGCAGACAACTGTTTACGGGATAATAAAAGGTTAGAAGGCCAAGCCTCCAAAAACCTCAGGACAATCGAAACATCCCACAAAGAAACATATTTAGGAGTGGGAGGTTTTGCAAGACGAATCCCCTTAAGCAGTTTGGAAAGCAAATGATGTTCACCAACAGGCTTACCATCAATGTGGACGTGGCCCGCAGAAATCGCAGACCGAAAACTATTAACAGTCCGATAGGCCAGACCAGAGGTAGCCAGAGAAGTCAAAAAATTAATGACTAGACTGACATCCGCTGAAACGGGATCGACTTCCCGTTGAACACACCAATCACACCAGCGTTTCCAAGCCCCTCGATATCGCTTGTGAGTATTGGGAGACCAGGCGTTACTAATGAACTGGGCAGCGTCGCTAGAAATGCCCGGGATCGACCAACGATCCCCGAGATTCGCCATGCCAGCAGCTGGAGAGAGCCTGACAGAATGAGGGGATGCGGACTCCCGAGAGGATCCTGCAACAGATTCCACTTCAGGGGAAGAAGGAGCGGAGGTGCGCAACACATCTCTAGAAGAACCGGGAACCACGCCTGAGCCCTCCAGAGAGGAGCAATCAGAATCAGTTCCGCACGAAACCTCTTGGCGTAAGCCAGCACTCTGGGAAGCATCATGAAAGGGGGAAACGCATAACAAAGAGTCGATGGCCACTGTTGAAGAAAAGCATCCGTGGCCAGAGCTAAGGGATCCGGTCTCCAACTGTAAAACCGGGGAAGTTGCGCGTTGAGGCGAGAGGCAAACAGATCCAGGTGACACTGGCCCCACTGCCGAAGAATGGCACGGAAGACTCGAGGATGAAGTCTCCAGTCGCTGAAATCCCGAAGGTGTCGGGAGTGCCAATCCGCAACCAGATTGTCGCGGCCCGGAAGATACTCTGCAATAACCGTGATCTTCCGTCGCAGGCAAAAATGCCAAAAATCCTTGGCTATCTCCGCCAAGACCTTGGACCGAGTCCCGCCCAGCTTGTTGACATAGCGGACTGCGGACACATTGTCCATTCGGAGAAGAATGCAACAACTCGTCTGTAGGGGAGAAAAACACCGTATCGCAAAGGAACCCGCTAGGAGTTCCAGACAATTTATGTGGAGAGCCAACTCCTGGGGTGACCAACGACCCCCCGTCGAGACAGACCCGCAACGGGCTCCCCATCCCCACTGACTGGCATCCGATTCGATCACCAGTTCCGGAGATGAACCGAACAGGGCTCGACCGTTCCAGGCCTCCATGTGGTCCAGCCACCACTGCATCTCCTCCCGCACTTCCTCCGAAAGAGGAATCTGATCCGAATAGCGGAGGCCTTTCCGGAGATGCTGAATCTTCAGGCGTTGCATCGCCCTGTAATGTAGAGGACCCGGAAAGATCGCCTGAATGGAGGACGCTAGAAGACCGGCCACACGTGCCAACGACCTCAACGACACAGTCTGTTTGGAAATAACAGACGTCAATTCCCTCCTGATGTAGCGCAGCTTCTGATTGGGCAAGAGAAGTTGGCAAGTCACCGAATCTATCTGAAAGCCCAGAAAATCGATGGATTGAGAGGGGACCAAAACCGATTTCGGCACATTGACTAGAAAACCTAGAGACTGCAAGAGTGTGATGGACCACTCCAGATGCTGCAGAAGCCGGAGAGGACAATCCGCCATAAAAAGGATGTCGTCCAGATATATTATCAGCCTGACTCCCCTGGAACGAAGATGTTCTACAACTGGCCTCAGTAATTTCGTGAAGCACCATGGTGCCGACGAAAGGCCGAATGGGAGAACCTGATACTCGTACCAACTCCCCAGCCATTGGAATTGGAGAAATCGCCGATGGGGCCTGTAAATCGGGATCGACAGATACGCGTCCTTCAGGTCCAGACGGACCATCCAATCTCCCTCCCGAAGGAGATCCCGCAAAAGATGGATGCCCTCCATTTTGAAGTGTCTGTACACCACCCCGCTGTTGAAGTCTTTCAGGTTGAGAACCAGGCGAGACCCGCCCCCTTTCTTCTCGACCAGAAAGACTGTGCTGACAAAGCCCTTTGGATGGCGTTCGGTAGGAACAATCGCACCTTTTTTGAGGAGAACCTCGATTTCGTCTGATAGACAAGCTTGAGAGTGACGGGAAAAAAGCATAGGAGGGGGAAGACGGGTCTGATGTATTGGGTGATAGAATTCTATCTTGAAACCCTGAACGGTCTCTAGCACCCAAGCATCGGTGGAGATCATACGCCAATTGTTTAGGAAAAATTGCACTCTGCCCCCCAACATCACATCGCATGCTTGAATGAGGCTCACCTGTAGCGCCGGAATCTTGGTAATGGCCTTGTTGACCACCAGATCGTCCTTTGCCGTATTGACCTTTTCCTTTTCGGGACGGATAGAAATTGGCACGAGAGGAGTATCCTGAATCATACTGTCCACCACGCTGCTGCGAGGCACCTCTCTGGGACTGCTGCTGCGACCCACGGCCGAACGAGCGTCCCCGTTGACGTCCGGCCTTGGCAAAAACCGGACGCATGGCCCGGCGCAAGGATGCCTGTGCCTTATCAATCCCGCTGAAGGTGGACACAAATCTCGTCAGTTCCTTTAAGAACGGTTGACCAAATAAGAGGCCCTGCGCCTCTGGACCAGCTTCTGAAGTCGCCAATTCAGCCAATTTCGGATCCAACTTGAGCAAAATGGATCTACGCCTTTCCGCAGAAATGGCGCAATTAACGTTACCCAGCTGGCAGACAGCCCTCTGTGCCCACTGAATGAGCTCGTCAGGGTCCACGAGAGCCGAAGCCTCCTTAGCCCGGAAGCCTAGATCAAGCATCTTGGAAAGGGGAGCAAGCATGTCCAGCAACTTATCCTGGCACGATCTCCAGGATCGGTCCAGGCCCTTCTTAGGATCCTTCGAATACTTTTAAGGTATGTTACCATCATAGGATCCACCTCCGGAGTATCTGCCAGATGGTCAGCAAGATCAGGCCTCGGGCACTCGGAACGGAGCCTAGCCCGAACGGAAGCGTCAAATGGCTGACGAATGTGCGCCTCTATATAAGCCGCCACCGCTGGGGAGGGCAACCAGGAGGATGAATTTGGGTGGACCATATCCTCCGGTTCAAAAGTCAACAGAGACGGACACTCAGGCGCGTCAACAAAATGCGCCTTTCGGACACGCTTCTTGGGCGGAGAATCATGTGCAGAAAAATCTTGAGCATCATCAGAGTCATCAGTAAATTGCGGCGCAGAAGACTTTGAAGCCTCCGAGGTCAAAGCTTTCGCCAACTTCTTGAAGTCAGACTTATGAGGGTTCAGAGGGGATTTGGTGGATTTCTGCGAGGCAGGCAACCAGCCCTGCTGCTGCGCATACTGGTTTAAATGACGCTTTAAAGGGTTAATGGCACGAACAAGCGCCTTATTCACCGAGTGCTGGACACCCTTATCCAGCTCCTCCACCAAATCATATTCAAGAGTATCATCACCCTCATCACCATAAAAGCAGTCATCATCTGCGTCATAGTAGTCAGCCATAGCACTGCAGTGCAACAATACAAAGCCCACAAGATGACTGGACCAATATACAGTATCAAGGATACAATGCAGGGGGAGTGATAACCCCAGAGCAGGCTAAATAGAGTAGGCGCAAACCAAACTCCAAAGAAACAATTAAACGTGGAGGGAGTGAAGCCTGCCGATCAATAAACACTCTAGGCAGAGCCTATGCACATGAAAATTACAACCGCAGCACTTTCCTGTGCTCCGGCGTCGAACGGGGTCAAAAGTTCGTAGGCTGTGGGCGTGAGCGTTGAATAAACGGTCCTTCACTCAACCGGCGTGAGGTAAACAGAGCCTCAAGCCGGAAATACTGCAGCGCGCATGCGCGAGACTGCCGCCGTACAAACACCGGCTCGAGAGCGCTCGCGCTCCCCTGTTGAGCCGCCGACCCCTACTCCCGCTCCACCAAGGCAACCGGGCACAAGCGGCCAGGCGCAGGGAGGTGCACACATGCCCCCAAGAAAACGCCGCCAACGGACGGAAAGCAAAGAACCGGCAAACAACACGGAGCCGGAGCGCACTAATTAGCATAAACACCGCGCACTAGCAAGGCAGAGCAGCGGAATACAAGGCAAGTGCAAGAATAACAGTATTAAAACAGTATCAAATCAGCACAAGCACTAGATAAGAGATAAAGAGACTTAACTGGCTGCGGAGCAGCAAAGAAAGAGGAAGAAGGACTAGTGTTTGGACCTTATATAGTGTAATCTCTATGGTCATTCCCAAGTATTCATGGGATTTGTAGTTTTGTTTTATTGGCTGCTGAGCATTTCATTAAAGAAATGAGAAAGCATAATCGGAGCCTCCTGTCCTGACATAGAATTAGATCTGGACTCCACAGTTTGGAGTGTTAGTGGTTTCGCCTTCTGTGACCTATCACAGTGAGTAAAAAGCACCGTAGACTCTAGACACAGGACTTTGGATTCAGCCATTTAAGTCACCATCCTTTTATGTGAGCTTTATCTCCTCCAGCGGCCCGACGCAGCAGTCAAGACCATTTATTTTGTTTTACACCACCTGACACTGCTATATTCACACAACAGATCTGAATGTTTTTGTATTTCTAATTGCAATTGCATTTATAAAGCACTTACTACCTCTGAAGAGGAGATTAAATGGTTCACACCAGGCAGCACAATGCTCTGGAACTCAAAGTTAGTGGTTAGTCCAGTATTATTGGTTATTGTTGACTACTGGAAGTAGTCTTGTGTGCCTACACAAACTATTCCCAGCATTCAATCCAGTTTATTTTGGTGATTAAATTAAAATGATTTATTTGTGATCATTAGTGGGAGGATGTTACACATACACATGGTTGGTGGGATTACTAAATGAGCTATGGGAAGCAATGCATTGTTAGGTTGCAGGGACTTATATTTCAGAAGAGCAGGATCTTCTAAATGAGCTATGGGTAGTTTGCAGAAATACAGTATTAGATATTAAGGTGACCATGAATTTGTCAATGAGTTGCACTCAGAGAGGGGAGGCATGCAGAAGATGGAGGAAAGGAGAGGGCCATTATAAAGAAAAAAGAGCAGTGACAGTCAGACATTTTAAGTAAACTCAGTTTATCATACCAGAGTTTAGGGATATAGATTATTTGTTTTGTATTAGAATGCAATTTAGGGATGCAAGACTGTAAAAAGAAACAACAGTATGTGTGTGTGAAGATAGTTATATACGCTAATACTAGACCACCGCTCCTGCCAGGTAAGCTAGGTAAGCTAGTGAGCTCAGGGTTTGGAGTGAAAAGTAATGGCTGGGTGCTTATGTAGGGAAATAGAGTGCTTGAGGCTGCGCTCAAAGGAAGCAGTAACCTCAATATCATAGCAAGGTAACAAAAGATATTGGCAACAAATGCAAACATTGGAAATGCAGGACCAGATGACTGGTGACGGCCATCACAATTAATTATAAAAGCAAGGGGGATCCATTTGGATGTGTTTGATTTCGCAGGGTAAAAGTCAAGATGAAGGGCGTGTACAGCTTCCATAGGTGGCGGAAGTGATCTGCCTGCATTTCTGTGGTTGGAGGGTGGAGAGCCAGACACACAGGTGTGGCAGAAGGTGACTGGGCATCCTTTAAAAATTCAATGAAGGCTTTGTTAGCAAGGGGCTGCTGATAAATCACTGCCCCTTGGTAGATAATAGAGCTGAGGGTGAAAATGTAGATTCTGTTGTGCATGGTGAAGGGGCCCATTAGGTGAGGCCAGGGCTTAATTTGAGCCAGTGGTTTCTAGTGCTCAGCCGCGGCACTTAATTGTCGACACTGGCGCTTGTGACAGTCTGCTACAAAATGGCATTGACTGGCTCATTTGGAGATGACCAAAACCACAGTCAATTATTACGTCAAAATACATTACAAATGACTATTACCTGCCATTTTTATAGCTTTGGGGGCCCAGAAGAGTCAGAATTGTCACACTTGTCGGGGTGTGATGGACAGTAGTTGCATACCTGCCAACTTGCACAAAAATCTCACCTGTGAGGAGGGAGCCGGGACCTTAGAGGGGGTGGGACCTCATGCCGGAAGTACCTATGAGGCACTTCTGAACACCAACCTTCCGCCAATCCCCCTTCTCCCCACCTCCAAAAAAGCTTGCTGAGGCTGGTGCCGATGTCCTGGGGTGTTTTTATACCCCTTAATGGACGTCTGCGGTTCAAAGTCTCGGAAAACGAGCTGGAAAACCACTGTTTACAGCGGTTTTCAGCTCGTTTTCCCTGCCACATTGTGATATCGGCTCCTCGCCGAGTGACCTTGTGATGGGAGCCAATATCACGTGCCAGAGGGTGGCACCGTGTGAGTTTGCAGGTATGTAGTTGTGTTGTTACTATCACAGGCAGCAAGGCAAGGGCAATGTGTGGTGCAAGCTACAAATTAAGCACTAGAGGCCCAGCCTTTTGTTTTCCTTGATACATCTTTAAGTTGTGCCGATATAATAACATCACACCTCTTTGTGCCCCTATTGAGGGTGCTGCTCCAGGTCGGAGACTAATTTATTTATTTATTTGTGCATTTTTATATAGCGCGGACTTTACCCGAAGGTGTCAGAGCGCTTCACAATAGGAACAGAACTGGTACATGAGAACATTACAAGTGAACCAAATAAAAAGGCAAACGTTACATTAAATAAAGCAAAAATGACAATCGTGAGCCAGCAAAATACAAGAGGTAGCAAACGGTGCATTACAAAAGTGACAATCGTGAACCAACAAAATATAAGAGGTAGCAAACGGTGCAATACAGGAGGAAAAAGTGACGTGTGCAAGTTACAAAAGCGTACAAGGTAAACATAAAGCTATAATACTGCAATATATGGAGGGCACTCAAGCACAAGAACAAATAAGAAGGGAATGGTGGCACTTGTGCAGGTAAACAATTGTAGGAGGTAGAAAACAGTGTGTTACAAGAGAAAGTGACGGGTGCAGGTTACACATGAGTTCTAAGCACAGGTAGAAAGATAGTACTGCTCAATACTACCCTGTTTAGATTTTTTTGATTTTATTGTTGGACTATTACAGCGGTTTATGTTTGACTGTGTTTTAAAGCTTAACTGTATGTGTTTTACAAGCAAGTACGCATTTTGAGGCGATCGTTGACTGCTTCCGTTAGACAGCAATATATGCCCCTCTGACTCTGAGGCTGCAACAGAATATACTTCAAATCCAGGTGTGGTCGGGTGTGCTGAACGTGTGCACGCGGTTGATTTCTAAACTCTGAAGATATTCTTTTATACTGCCACACGATGGTGCTAGAGAGCCCGTTGCAACAGTATTTGTAAAAGAAGAAACAAACTCCCGTGCAAGGTGATGACAGCAGTCTTAGAGGAGTTTGTGCGCATGTCCGCCTTGTCTAGGTGTGCGTAAGAATCAGGACTCACAGAGCTTCGGCAGGTGAAATCCAGAGGCTGGAGACGCCGTTGGTAAATTCTCGGTCCAAACAGTTTAGGTTTGAGCGGCCTTGTCCGATTATGAAACGACCAATTCAGGTTTGGTGTTTTAAAATAGGTGGGATTTTGAGGGTAAATACAGTTTTTACATGACTTTTTGGCACTTTGGGCTGACCGTTTTTTCACAGAGCTTGATACCACATTTTTGCTCTTTCGCGGCTACGCTTATAACGAGAGTTAATACCGGATTATCCCTTTCCGTCGAATTTTGAAGGGACTTTTTTGTATTCCTTCGCCGTTGAGCAATAATGAAGTAGACATTGTCTGGTGATTGGATTGCAGAGCATATTTAATGCTGTGTTGCATTTACTCACTGCTGATAAATTCTCATATTCCATGTCGTTCCTTCCAATCTGCTAACTACAACAGACTACCTCTGTGACGGCTGCTAACGTTTCATTTACCCAGATGCCGAGTCACAAAGCATCAACAGAAGCATTTAATAGTATTAAAAATAATACTACTTTAAATTCCTCCAAATGCCTTTGGCAATAGTTCCCCACATGTTCTAAATGAGTGCGTTAGTCATCATACTCTTTTTAATGACCTCTCGGGTATTAAGCAGTGAGTCGTCACTACAAACATTCAGACTAATGACCTTGACGTCTGACGCACATGTCTGCATCAAGTCATTACATTCATTGACCCATCTGACCGTATTATTATCAAGAGTTTAATTATAACCTGGAAAATGCCTAAGGAGCAGGGATGGAAGAGCAAATATTCAGTTTTTTTGGGCTACGTGTTATGTTATGTTATGAATATGATATGTTATGTCATGTCATGTTATGTTATGCTATGTTGTGTTATGTCATGTTATATTATGTTATGCTATGTTGTGTTAAGTCATGTTATATTATGTTATGCTATGTTGTGTTATGTTATTCTAAGTTATGTTATGCTATGTTATGTCATGTTATATTATGTTATGCTAAGCTATGTTATGTTATGCTATGTTATGTTATGTCATGTCATGTTATATTATGTTATGCTATGTTGTTATGTTATGTCATGTCATGTTATATTATGTTATGCTATGCTATGTTGTTATGTTATGTTATGTTAGGCTCAACCAGTTTTGTCAGCTCAGCATTACATGGAAATCGGTGCTACACTGCTGCTACTTAATTAGGGTTAAAGCATGCCAACCACAAGCAGCCGCTGAGCGACTCGAAGGGCGAAACACATTTATGATTGTTAAACTGAGTATGTTGCTCAGCACACTGTATATAAAGCTTTGATATCCCATCCCAGCCTTCAGGATCCCGCTTTGTTAAATTATTTAATTGTTTTGAGCTTTTCGATGGAATGGTTAAAATAAATCATTTAGTATTTTCTTTCTCCCCACCAATTAGTACACTTATTCTCGGTGAAAACTGTTGCTGAGCAGTGAATTATCATACATACATTAATTTTCTCTCCTAATTCCTCGGTCGATTCGTTGACTCCGCTTATTCTGTGATTCGTTTTCAAGAACACTTTTTCTACTGGTTATGTTGGTGTCAATGAAACCAGAAGATCTGCATTTTATTCACTGCGCACCCTTCAATCAAATCGTGTGATTTTCAGCATCAGTTTATCTTTGCAACTCATGTCGCTAAGCTACCAAAGCTGGGAGCACGTGGAAGTAGGTTTAACGCATATTTTTGACTTTTATAAAAATACACAGAAATGATACATTGATCTATACCATCTGGAATATCTCAAACAAACAATTTAATCCTCACTTTGCTGTTGATGGCCCTCATGGTCCTGAAACTCAGCAAACCTTGTCAACATTCCTTCAACACCTCACAAGGGGCCTCTAATATTGTGTGTTGATTCCATATGGGCTGGTTGCTCCCTACTTTGGTTATAAATGCAAAGTTACTGGCAAGGAGCTGTGTGAGGATTTTCAGTGCTCCAGGCAAAAGAGAATTATGACAGCTAGAGCATTTCCAATACAATGAAAAAGCGCAATTTGCACACCTTTTTCAGTATTTTAGCATCACATTATTTAATGCTGCTTCCTTACCACGCCTTATGAAAGTGCCAATCAAGACTGGTAATGGGAAAGAACTTACCCTTATTGGAAGGAGGTGTAAGGGAAGGGGTATCTCGATGGGGAAAATATTTTCCCCATCAAGAAGCAGAATGTGAAATGCGGAAATGCACATCTGCATTGTATTCTTTGTTTACAACATGTCCATAAGATCACATGTGAAATATTTTGTTAAAAAAAATTCAAAGATGGCTAATGAGCATGTCGTTCCTTGAATTATTTTTCTTGAAATAAAAGGAAACTCATTCCAAGATGGCCACCCCATGATTGTGTTTCGGCATGGTAGCCACCTAGAAATGTTTTTCTCTTTTGTCAGCCTTTTTGGAAAATATTGAATACATTTAAAGATGGTTAGATCAAAGGGGACACTGTTCCATGGTTGTGAGTGCAAGTATGTCGCCCAATTTGAAAGAAAAGGGAAAGACAAGAGTAGAGGAGTGTTAGAAAGGCGAACCCGGGGGAGGCAGAAGGTGTCTGACTGACCACCCCTAGGTCTACCCCTCCTTCAGAGAAGGGACCGAGCGATGTCGAGAGGCCTCCGACGGGAGGGCCCTCTCCTAGAATCGTACAGCAGAGTAACCACACCACTACAAATATACACCACACGTAGATAGAGTTTTCAATCTTTATCGGGCAATAAGTATCGTTTCAATATATACAGCAGATCCCGAGATCTGGAAAGTCTCGTGGCAAGGGGCAAGGTAGAGGGACAGTCTTATAGATGGTCGGTTGCAAGGAGACCCTACGCATAGCTCTCAATCCTCGAGTTGGGGGGTTCCGGAAGGTTGGGCCGCGGCAGCGCCAGCAGGCTCCAAGATGGTTCAGCGAGTGTGGACCGCGGCAGCGCCGGCAGGTCCCAAGATGGTTCAGCGAGTGTGGACCGCGGCAGCGCCAGCAGGTTCCAAGATGATTCAACGAGTGTGGACCGCGGCAGCGCCAGCAGGTTCCAAGATGATTCAGCGAGTGTGGACCGCGGCAGCGCCAGCAGGTTCCAAGATGGTTCAGCGATTGTGGACCGCGGCAGCGCCAGCAGGTTCCAAGATGGTTCAGCGAGTGTGGACCGCGGCAGCGCCAGCAGGTTCCAAGATGATTCAACGAGTGTGGACCGCGGCAGCGCCAGCAGGTTCCAAGATGATTCAGCGAGTGTGGACCGCGGCAGCGCCAGCAGGTTCCAAGATGGTTCAGCGATTGTGGACCGCGGCAGCGCCAGCAGGTTCCAAGATGGTTCAGCGAGTGTGGACCGCGGCAGCGCCAGCAGGTTCCAAGATGATTCAGCGAGTGTGGACCGCGGCAGCGCCAGCAGGTTCCGAGAGGGTTCAGCGAGTGTGGACCACGGCAGCGCCAGCAGGTTCCGAGATGGTTCAGCGAGTGTGGACCGCAGCAGCGCCTGCAGGCTCCAGGATGGTTACAGCAAAGATGGACCGCGGCAGCTCCAGCAGGTTCCAGGTAGAGCAGCAAGGGAAGTTCGTCTCAGGGTCAGCCGCGACAGCGTCAGCAGGGCTTCTCGACTCCGGGATACAACTGCCGTCCTACTCCGGGGCTGGCCCAGATATAGGTCTGGAGTCCTTTGATGTCCGGACCCTCTCGCCTGGGGGTCAGAGGGGCCGGGATGATGGTGTCCAGACACCCAGCAGGGGTTGGGGCCAGCGCTCAGGGAGGCCGGAGGGCGATCGAAACCAGGCATCCGGGGACGGTTGGAGAGCCATCGAAACTCCCCTCTCCTTGTCTCTGGTTGAGTGGCCACTCTACCACCCGGAGGGTTCTTGGTGCCTCGATGGCGGGCTCGCTGGGGCCGTGGCCGCGGCTGGTCCGGGACCACGTGTCTGTGACGTGATGGGCCCAAGATGGCGTCGGGCCTGGAATGAGGGTCCGAGGTGGCCACCGGACCGGTAATGCTGGGGCGGCCCGAGTGTGCCGTGCCAGTCGTTGGGGGCCGCCGGGTGGCGGATCTGGTGGTTTGTAGGTCGTGCAGAGGTGTGCCCGAGGCCGACCCGGGCTGGATGGAGGGCCGATGTCGTCCGGGGCCCGCCATGCGGGAGGGGTAGGACCACGCCACGAGGCCGGGTCCAACACACGTCCCCTCCAGCTGAAGGCAGGGGAGAGTCACCCATCTTCTTGGGGATTCTCCTCGCCAAGGCGGAAGAATCTGGAGAGGCCGTCAGCGTTGGCATGGTCGTTGCCAGGGCGATGCTCCACGGTGAAGTTCATCCCTTGGAGGGAGATGGACCAACGTAGCAACTTCAGGTTCTCGCCCCGCATCTGCATCAACCACCGCAGGGGCCGGTGGT
Source organism: Lissotriton helveticus (assembly GCF_964261635.1). Lineage (NCBI taxonomy): Eukaryota > Metazoa > Chordata > Amphibia > Caudata > Salamandridae > Lissotriton > Lissotriton helveticus. The sequence goes on from NC_136057.1 coordinate 1,911,800,599, forward strand.
CGGTCTGTACTCGGAAGTGGGTGCCGAAGAGGTAGGGCCGGAGCTTCTTTAGGGCCCATACGACGGCGAATGCTTCCCTCTCGATGGTGCTCCATCGTTGTTCTCGGGCCAGCAGGCGCCGGCTGATGAAGGCCACAGGAAGGTCAACTCCGTCAGAGTTCATTTGGGACAGTACGGCCCCAATGCCGTGTTCCGAGGTGTCAGTTTGGACGATGAACTCTCGGCTGTAGTCGGGGGCCTGGAGCACCGGGGCGGTGCACATGGCAGTCTTTAGTGTCTCAAAGGCTACTTGGCACTCGGGGGTCCAGTGCACCTTCGGGGGTAGTCTCTTGGAGGTTAGTTCTGTGAGGGGCCCCACAATGCTCCCATAGTCCTTTATGAACCGCCGATAGTATCCAGTGAGCCCCAGGAAGGCTCGGACGGCGGTCTGGGTGACGGGGGGCTCCCAGGCCTGGATGGCGTCGATCTTGGGTTGGAGGGGAGCCACTTGGCCGCTCCCCACTTGGTGTCCCAGATAGGTCACGGACCCTTGACCGATCTGGCACTTGCTGGCTTTTATTGTTAGTCCGGCCCGTTGGAGGGCCGTCAGGACCTTCCAGAGGTGGGTCAGGTGCTCGTCCCAACGGAGGCTGTACACCGCAATATCGTCCAGATAGGTGGCACTGAACTCTTCCAGCCCTGCCAGCACCCGATTCACTAGTCTCTGGAAGGTGGCCGGAGCATTCTTCATGCCGAAGGGCATCACGTTGAAGTGGAAGTGGCCATCGGGGGTCGAGAAAGCGGATCGTTCTTGTGCCCCTGGCGTGAGGCCGATTTGCCAGTATCCGGCTGTGAGGTCGAGGGTGCTGAGGTACCTGGCGGCTCCCAGGCGATCGATCAGTTCATCCGCTCGAGGAATGGGATGGGCGTCGGTCCTGGTGACGGCATTCAGTCCCCGGTAGTCGACACAGAACCGCAGCTCCGGGGGCACCCCGGGGGCGGCGGCCTTAGGGACCAGGACGACGGGACTGGCCCATGGACTGTCTGAGGGCTCGACTACCCCTAGGGCTAGCATCTTGGAAACTTCGGCTTGGATGCAGGCCCGGACTCGGTCGGGGACTCGGTAGGCTCGGTGCCGCACGGGCGGACTGTCCCCGGTGTCGACGTCGTGAACACACCACTGGGTGACTCCGGGGGTGAGGGAAAATAAGTTCGCAAATTGACCCAGCAGTTTCTGGCGCTGTTTGGGTGTCAGCGCGGGAGAGAGGGAGACTCCCTCGACGGAGCCATCTTTCTCGGAGGTGCTCAGGAGGCCTGGTAGAGGCTCGGAGTCGTCCTCTGCTCCGTCATCGGTAGCCAACAACAGGCTCAGTTCGGTGCGGACAAAGTGGGGCTTGAGCCGATTGGCGTGTAGGACCCGGAGGGGGTTCCGGGGGGACTCCATGTCCACTAGGTAGGTGACGGGGCTCTTGCGCTCCACCACGTTGAAGGGCCCCATCCATTTGTCCTGGAGGGCGCCGGGGTCGACCGGGGACATGACCCAGACCTGCTGGCCCGGCTCGAATTCAATGGCCGAGGCATTTTCATCATACCAGCGCTTCATCTCCTCTTGACTGGCCTTCAGGTTGGTTTCGGCCAGTTCCCGGAACTTCCGAGTCTGGTTGCGGAGAGTCAAGAGGTATCGGAAAACATCGGGCGGAGTATCGGAGGCGGCCAGCTCCCAGCCTTCCTTGACCAGGCTGTGGGGGCCTCGCACCGGGTGTCCATATAATAGTTCAAAGGGGCTGAACCCCAGGGACTTCTGGGGTACCTCCCGGTAGGCGAACAGGAGGCATGGCAGCAGAACGTCCCATTTGCACCGGAGGGGCTCTTCTAGGCCCTTGATCATTCCTTTCAGGGTCCTATTAAATCGCTCCACTAGTCCATTCCCTTGAGGGTGATACGGGGTGGTGAACTTATACGCGACCCCGCACTGTTGCCACAGGGACCGCATATATTTCGATATAAAGTTTGTGCCCCGATCACTGGCGACCTCTCGGGGGAAGCCGACTCTAGAGAAGATCCCCATTAGCGCCCGACCCACTACGGGGGCTGTGATAGTCCGGAGGGGGATAGCTTCTGGGTAGCGGGTGGCATGGTCCACCAGAACGAGGATGAAGCGGTGCCCCTGAGAGGTTGGAGGATCCAGGGGCCCCACGATGTCGATCCCTACTCGCTCGAAGGGAGTGGTCACCACGGGAAACGGTTGGAGTGGGTCCTTGATTTCCCCCCCCACTCTTTCCGCTGGCTTGGCAGGTCGGACAGGTTCGGCAGTGGTTGGTCACATCGCGGCGCATCTTCGGCCAATAAAAGTGGGTCACCAGGCGGCTGTAGGTTTTGTCCTGCCCCAGGTGCCCGGCGAGGGGCACATCATGTGCCAGGTTTAAGAGAAAGTCTCTGAAGTGGAGGGGGACGACTAGCACTCGGCCGGCCCCCAGCTCGGCGTTTTTTTGTTCACTGTACAGGAGGTCCTGGTCCCAATAGATCCAGTGGGACCCCGAGGAGTCTCCTGTGGCTTGCGTGGCGGCTTGTTGTCGGAGTCCCTCAAGGGAAGGACATGTCTTTTGTTCCTGACGGAACTGCTCGCGGGTGGGGCCCCCTTCTTGGCGCCACTGGGCTAGTTCGGGAAGGGGCCCGAGCTCGGGAAGTTCTTCATGGCTGGGGCCCTGCGGCTCCAGTTTGGGTTCGGCCGTGGCAGTGGCGGGTGGCGGAGGTGCCGGCCATTCAGGTTCTTCGGGCAGATTGTCTTCGGTTGGGACGGCGTCCCGGGTGGACATAGATCGGGTCGTTACGCAAACCCATTCAGGAAAGCCTAGCATCCCCAGATGCTCTCTTCGCTCGATCTGTGCCCAGGAGGAACTTTCCAGGTCGTTCCCTAGGAGGCAGTCCACCGGGGCATCGTCTCGGACGGTGACTTTCAGCATGCCGGACACTCCTCCCCACTCGAAGGGGATGCGAGCCATCTGGCACAGGCTCTCGGAATTGTCCGCTGACCGGACAGGGCACAGAACGTGGGGCAAGATTTGTTCTGGGGTCACCAGATGGCAGCGGACGGTGGTTATGCTGGCCCCCGTGTCACGGAGAGCCTCGGCCCGGCGTCCGTTGATGGTGACCCACTGGCGGTACTTCTGGGTGTTGATCGGAATCTGGTCTCGGGGGATCATGTCTTTGTCGCCCAGGGAGGCGAGGCACATGGCCGCGGACTCCCATTCTTCTGGTTCCGTAGGGACCTCTTCTTCTTCATCCTTTTCTTCGCTCAGAGCAGCTGCAGTGATTTGTCGACCGGGGGGCCCGGTGGTGCCCGGCCGCTGGTTCATGGGGCAGAGAGGATCATTGGCATAGTGACCCAGCCGCTGGCATCTGTGGCACGTAACGTTGGGGCGTGGCCCCGGTCGGGCTGGATGGGCCCCCCTCGGGCTGGAGGCTGGTGTAGAGGAGGCGGGCGAAGACACCGGCGGGAGGTCTCGGCCTCGGCTGGTGCCAGACCCGCCGCCTCGCGGCCGGTGGTTCCCCGGGGACCCTCGTCCGTATTCTCCTGTGGTGTTCCGGTGGACGCGGTTGCTCGCCCACCGATCTGCTTCGACCGCTAGCTTTCGCGCCTCGGTCAACTTGCTGTCGAGGAGGTGCTGTCGTAGTTCAATGAAGCAGTTGTTGGAGAGGTGCTCCCATAACATCAGGTCGACCAACTGCTGGTAGGTAGTGACCTGACTGCCTTTGACCCACCCCTCGAAGGCTCTGCTAAAAAGTTCACATATTCTACCCAAGTGGTACCGGGGATTTTTTTACAGTCTCGGAACCTCTGCCGGTACATTTCGGGGGTGAGTCCGTAGCGCGTGAGTAGGGCCGTTTTCATGTGTTCATAGGAGGTCATTTCGGTGTCAGGGAGTTCCAGCAGGGCGTCCCTCCCTTCGTTGACGAACTTTCCCCACAGGCCGGCGCCCCAATCCTTCAGGGGCACCCGATGGGCGGTCATGGCCACCTCGTAGGCTTTGAACCATTGTTGGATATCATCGTTCTTGTAGTATTCTTTGACTACATCTTTTGGTAGGTGAACCTTGGTGTCCACGGGAGGGGCCGAGGTCTTGGCCCCGGCCGCGCTATCTTCGTTGATCTTGGCCTTGATTTCTAGTTCTCTCAGGCCTCGTTCGTGTTCATATGCTAGTCGTTTTTCTTCGAGGTCACGTTGTCTCCGTTTCTCTTCTAGATCCCCCTCCAGCCGTAGTTGCTCGAGGGCTATCTTTTTCTCCGCTAGCTGGAGTTCTCCGTCTAGCCGGAGTCGTGCAAGCTCCACTTCGTGTAGCCGGTTGCGCTCTCGTTCTCGAGCGTCTTCATAGATGAGGTTCGCGTTTAGTGTTGCGGTTCTTTCCCCCGTCGGGGGTGCGCTGGTTTCCTGTTGCCCGTTCGGGCCATTCTCCTCTTGGGGTGGTCTGTCTCGGGTTTCCACCCAGGCTTGTAGGGCCGATTTGAAGTCCTCTTTTGTGCTCAGGCCACTGGTAGCGATACCCATGTCTTTACAGAATTGTTTTAGTTCTTTGTGGCTGTATTCTTCTATCTTCTCTTTCTGGAATTCGGCAGGTAGGTTGGTTCCTTGGGTCGTCATGGTCTCTGTGTGTTTTTCCGTCGTAGCGGGTAGATCACTCTCTGTACGATTTTGCGTTGGCTCGGATCGCAGCGCCTGCCACCAATGTTAGAAAGGCGAACCCGGGGGAGGCAGAAGGTGTCTGACTGACCACCCCTAGGTCTACCCCTCCTTTAGAGAAGGGACCGAGCGATGTCGAGAGGCCTCCGACGGGAGGGCCCTCTCCTAGAATCGTACAGCAGAGTCACCACACCACTACAAATATACACCACACGTAGATAGAGTTTTCAATCTTTATCGGGCAATAAGTATCGTTTCAATATATACAGCAGATCCCGAGATCTGGAAAGTCTCGTGGCAAGGGGCAAGGTAGCGGGACAGTCTTATAGATGGTCGGTTGCAAGGAGACCCTACGCACAGCTCTCAATCCTCGAGCTGGGGGTTCCGGAAGGTTGGGCCGCGGCAGCGCCAGCAGGCTCCAAGATGGTTCAGCGAGTGTGGACCGCGGCAGCGCCGGCAGGTCCCAAGATGGTTCAGCGAGTGTGGACCGCGGCAGCGCCAGCAGGTTCCAAGATGATTCAGCGAGTGTGGACCGCGGCAGCGCCAGCAGGTACCAAGATGATTCAGCGAGTGTGGACCGCGGCAGCGCCAGCAGGTTCCAAGATGGTTCCGCGATTGTGGACCGCGGCAGCGCCAGCAGGTTCCAAGATGGTTCAGCGAGTGTGGACCGCGGCAGCGCCAGCAGGTTCCAAGATGATTCAGCGAGTGTGGACCGCGGCAGCGCCAGCAGGTTCCGAGAGGGTTCAGCGAGTGTGGACCGCGGCAGCGCCAGCAGGTTCCGAGATGGTTCAGCGAGTGTGGACCGCGGCAGCGCCAGCAGGCTTCAGGATGGTTACAGCAAAGATGGACCGCGGCAGCGCCAGCAGGTTCCAGGTAGAGCAGCAAGGGGAGTTCGTCTCAGGGTCAGCCGCGACAGCGTCAGCAGGGCTTCTCGACTCCGGGATACAACTGCCGTCCTACTCCGGGGCTGGCCCAGATATAGGTCTGGAGTCCTTTGATGTCCGGACCCTCTCGCCTGGGGGTCAGAGGGGCCGGGATGATGGTGTCCAGACACCCAGCAGGGGTTGGGGCCAGCGCTCAGGGAGGCCGGAGGTCGATCGAAACCAGGCATCCGGGGACGGTTGGAGAGCCATAGAAACTCCCCTCTCCTTGTCTCTGGTTTAGTGGCCACTCTACCACCCGGAGGGTTCTTGGTGCCTCGATGGCGGGCTCGCTGGGGCCGTGGCCGCGGCTGGTCCGGGACCACGTGTCTGTGACGTGATGGGCCCAAGATGGCGTCGGGCCTGGAATGAGGGTCCGAGGTGGCCACCGGACCGGTAATGCTGGGGCGGCCCGAGTGTGCCGTGTCAGTGGTTGGGGGCCGCCGGGTGGCGGATCTGGTGGTTTGTAGGTCGTGCAGAGGTGTGCCCGAGGCCGACCCGGGCTGGATGGAGGGCCGATGTCGTCCGGGGCCCGCCATGCGGGAGGGGTAGGACCACGCCACGAGGCCGGGTCAAACAAGGAGAGGTTGGGAAAAGAGGGTGAAAGAAGGAGAAGACCCACACACACAACCACACACACACAACCACACACACACACACACACACACACACAACCCCACACACAACCACACACACAACCACACACACATCCACACAACCACACACACACACACACACAGAACCACACACACACAACTGTAGTATGGCTTAGGGCCCACTTTGTGTGCATGTAATGTTAGCATGGCTTATTAGAAGTTTAAACGCCATTTTACATTTTCCTGCTTTTGCACATGACACTGCATAGCTGTTTTTGTAAGTTAGCCTTCACGAATGTTTACACATGAGAAAAGGTTTGTTTTCGACATCTCTACACTTGCATCGTGCCACTAGTCTGTACAGGGAGTGCTAAAGCTGTCAAGGTAATCAAAACATGTTAGTTGTTTTCCGACATGTTCGGGTAACGTTTTCTAGACACAACATTTTGTCAGCTGTGAGCCAAGTAAGATTCTGGCGTCCTTATTATCACACAATAGCCATGATTTCAGGCACTTGGAAGACTTCCGTTTCCAGGGAGGCAGAGAGTCTAAGCTGATCCAGATGTAATTTACTCTTACTGAGCAGAAAGGTAATGGGGTCCCCCAAAATAAGCCTAAGAGACCTTCTTTAGGTTATAATACATAGTTCCTATATAGGGAGGGTATTAAAACTAGGCGCTATAGGACCTATTTTCACTATCATTGTAATAGCATTCCTCCTTTTGCATTTTATGGAATTGTAACCACGCTGACCATATTATTCTTTATCATATGTCTGCTTATGTTGGCTAAAATACTGTACATGAGATCACGTCGTTAAAATAAATATTTTAACCTTACTGTGTCTCTTCTTTACTCCTGTTGTGGACTGGAATGAGAGTATAACAAAAGAGTGTTCTCACTTTCCACCATTCCTGAGATGCATGTTCTAGGTTGTCTAATCATTGGTTTCTTTGCTATAGGACGAAGAGCTAATGTGACACTGATACTAGCTGGTTGGGTTTTTCTAGGTACGGTGGTGAGTACACCACAATTCACTGACGTCCTAGGTCTCTGTGCACAGTTCTGTGTATGAGCAGGATCCTTGCAACATGGCGCCGCCAACGAGTGTGGTCTTATTGTGAGACACTTGAGTAGTGCTTATATCAGTCTACGACCCCCTCACTATTGTTTCCGGTTGACAGTAGTGACGGATAAAACCTACCTATAGTTAAATAGGTCTTTTCAAGCTTGATATTTTATAAACTGTTTTTCTATTGAATTACTACCCAGTTGTGCCTTATTCTATTGTATTGTACTAATCTATCACTGTGTCGATATGGCTGTTGATATCCCAGCACACAGTCGTTTGGCTGTGCGGAATCACTTGCAGCATTACCTAATTTCATTAGAGGGGCAGGCAATTGTTTTTGTTGTATCAGCTGACACAGTGTACCCGTTTGCGTTGTTCTACTCATGCGTCACGTTTCCTGCGGTAGATGCTGTGTCTGGTGTGTTTCACACTTACACCCCTGCTGATTTCCCTGCAGCGTACGCTCCATATCGGACAGTGGAAGTTCTGATTTCTGCTTGGCAGCATGCCGTTTGGTTTAATGGCGCCCTACCACATGTTATAACGGCGGTCAGACAAGGGCTGTTGTCAATCCCAGGCGCTACTTAGCCTGTTTTAGCTGCTTACACCCTGCATCCTCAGGCGGGGCAGTTAACAGCTCCGCAACTGAGACCCCTTCATGCCTCTGCAGTGTCATTGATAAGGGGTCTGGTTCATTACATCACCCGCAACCTCCCGGGTGGGGCCCTGGGTGGTGCAGCGCATCCAGTTGGTGGGGCCGCCTGAAGTTTAGTCCCGTCATGGTTAATGCGGTCATGGGCCAGCGTCCCCAGGATAAGGAAGAGATGCCTTTTTCGACCAAATGGAAGCAGTATTCCCGAATACTACTCCTGTGGAGAAACACAGGATTCTTACCATAAGTTTGCAGAAAGACTTAGTGCTAGATGTAAATGACTGTACAACTTGGGGTGTGATTTTTGCGGCACTCTATACTAGGTGCTTGGGCACCCCGTCAATGGCTGTCCTACCCTCCATCATTAAGTGTGTTTAGGATGAACACGGGCCGGAGGCGGCTGTGGAGTTGGGAATGCGACTCGTGGGAGCGTTTGACATGGTCCGCGATCTTGTCCTTGCAAATGTTAAGGGGGATGCAGTGAGTTTCCAGGTGTCTAGTGCTTTGCGCGATGTCCCCGACTCCGACAAACCCTGTCAGTTACCAAAAATTATTACGGAGGCTTATAAGACCGTTGGCCGAAATAGTTTGGGACTTAAGCCTTTTGGTAAAAAACAAACACAGCAGCAAACTCAACAAGCGTCATCTGATAAGGATGACCACCCAAAAGTTCAGAAACAAAATTGGAGTAAGAACAAAAAACTGGGGAAACAGCAACAGAAACAGGGGACCTGTCCTGCTTCTCCTACACCTGCCTCTGCTGAGCGTACATATGAGTTGCGGGACCGCAGTACTATTAAGTCACCTGATAGATTTCAGGTTCCTGAACAACGTTCTCCTCGCTCTTTGCAGGAAACATCGGTCTCAACCACCGGTGGAGGAGGCTGCGGCAGAGGTTGAGGTGCCAACAGAGCCGTGAGCAGCCTCGCAAGGCTGATGGAAAAGGCAAGCAAGACGAGTCACAGCGACAAAGACCCCAGTTTCAAAAGAAGAAAGTTGCTGCTTTAACAGCGAGATATGCCACAGATAGTGAGAACGCAGCTTCGGAATCTGACATGGGCACTGACGCTGTTGGACAGCTCGGCGGAGATTACCATAGTGCGAGAGGCCCTGCGTCCACTACTGAAGGTGACAGTGACTGACACCTTTGTTGTGGTTTAGACAGCAGACACTTGGGTGGCTCCCTTTGACAGGCTTTATGAAATTGACCTTGTAATTGAAGGTGACATAGAACGTACCATAAAAGGGGTGTTTTGGTAAAATCTAACTACTACCTATGATATTTTGTTGGCGGAGGTTGACTGGCCCCCACCCTTTGTCTTAGCTGCTCCCCAAGGGGAGGAGGTAATTCTCCCTAGTTTCACACACACAGTGCCGAAAGAGCAGTTGATTGGGCTAGGGCGCTTGCGCCGGCTTTGTACCGTACTCACTGTGGGTAGGACAAATTTTCCTCTTGACATGAGATCTCTTTGCGATCAATGCCACAGCCTCAACCCCAATACCCCATGGGCGAGAAGCTAAAGCTTCAGTTGCAGAAATCCTTGTACAATTGGAATATCAAGGAGTCATTGAAACGTCTGTGTCTCTGATGAATAACCCCCTTTTTACTGTGATCAATCCAGATGGTTCGTACCATTGGTATTGGCTTACTGACACTCAAACGCACATTGTCGTACGTGCGTGGTGCAGAATACTTACAGTTCTGCTCTTATGGATAATCTTGTGCGTAAACGGTTCGAAACCACACTTGACATATCCAATGTTTTTTTTGCCCACAATCTGTCCCCACTTAGTAGTCAATGGACAGCTTTTATAAGTGGTGGCAAACAGCGCCGCTTTCGCCGTTTGGCTATGGGCTGTAAGAACAGTCCAGGCGTTTTTGGCACTCGCGTTGTCTCTCTCTTGGAGGGGTCGACACAGATGCATGTTCGTATGTGGATGACATCTATCTCACAGACGACGAATTATGGCCGCATCTGTGCCACGTGGACCGCATAATTTGCAATTTTGCGGATTTTGGCTACAAATTTAACTTTGCAAAATCTCACATAGCAGAGTACACAGTGTTGTTTCTGGGCTACGCGCTCAACAATGAAGGTCGAGGTTTGGCTCCTCACCTACTGGAGAAATGCACACTTTTGCGAGCTCCCACGACACTGAAGAAACTACAATTCTTACTGGGCTTTTTGAATTTCGGGCGTACTTACATTCCTGAATATGCCCAGCGTATCATGCCTCTTTACGCTTTGATAAAACCTACTTTTTCCAAATCGTGCTGGCTGCCTGAGCATTCAGCCATCTTGCAATCTTTGCAAGCTGATTTGCTTGAATCTAAATTTTTGCTGATCCATGACAACCACACCAACCTGGTAATAAGAATCGTGCCGGGGTGGTGGGTTTCATGTACCTCACTTTTAATGAGGGTGACACAGTCCCTATCGCTTACAAGTCACACTTGTACACTTCGGCTGAGTTGCGGTTTTCCACTGTGGAAAAAGTTTTGACAGCAGTGCAAATGGCAATTCTTAAGGAACGTACACTTTCGCAGGGGAAACGCATTTTGGTTGTTACTCCGTATTCTGCCTTGGAGGCAGTGACAAAAGCCAGTGTACCTAATTCCAAGGCTTTGCACCCTCGGTGGATACAATGGGCTACGTCCTTGACATCTCTGGATGTCACATTCATTTTTGATTCCTCACTGCAGACTCAAGAGTACTTGCAGTATGAATTTGTTCATCCTGCTCCTCTAACTATGCACCCACTTGAGGATTTCCATAGTATCATTTACACTGATAGCAGTGCACAAGCGGCTACGGATTCAAAACACGCATATTCTTCGGCCTGCGCAATTGTGGTTGGTACTATGGTGGATGGTGAATTCAAGTCCGATGTCATGCATACTCAGACATTAGGGACCTGTACCGCCCAATTGGCAGAGCTCCGTGCTGTGATGCTTGCATTGGAGTTCCCGGACCCCAGTGTGACCACTCTAATTGTTAGTGACTCTTACTATTGTGTTCAATCCTACCCTTTTGGACTCAAAATGATTATTGTGACTCCGAGGGGCGCACAATAAAACATAAAATGATCTGGTTCGAGTGGCTGAGCTTAAAGAACGGCTCCCACTTGTCTTTGTAATTCATACTCTGGGTCACCAGCGTGTTAGAGTTCACGCTGTTGGCAACTGTCTCGCAGATGAGGCTGCGAAGACAGTAGCTGCAACATATGCAGTAGCAGCGGTTACACGTTCCAAAAGTAAGATTGATGATGACATCTTGGCAGCTATTGCCGCAACAGAGAAGGGAGGTAATTACCCTAGAGGCTTCCCTTCTAAATATTCTTATCATTTAAGCCCTGATAAAGTTCCTTATGTGAGAATTAACAACGTTAATGACAGGTTAATATCCAACACGGACCGCAGACAGGCTTTGATTACAGCAGCCCACGCCGGGATGGCTTCGGCGCGAATGCCGGCATGTCAGCTACTGTTTCTCATCTCCAGCAGCGGTATTGGTGGTGGGGTTTGTACAAACAAACGCGTGATTATGTCCTTCAATGTGGCATTTGTCAGCAAATTAAACCTTCTAATGCTGAACGTCCGCCCCAAACTCAGTTGTGCATATCTAATAAACCAATTGCGTGTGTTTATTTGGATCATTGCAGTCCTTTCTCATCTGATACTGCGTATAAGTACATCTTAGTAGCAGTTGACTCTTGCACACGCTTTGTGTGGCTATGGCCTCAAAGGAGTGCTGATTCCAGATCTGTCGTAAGGGATTTGCGTGTCTTTTGGGAATTTTTGCGTGTGGTGCCTTCCATTCGGACCAGGGTCCAGCGTTCGCCTCTAAGCAGACCCTCCAGCATTTCGCGATTTCGCGATTTGCAAAATAATCGCGAAATCAGTAGAGGAGCGCGATTCCCGCGATATTTACCCTTTTGGCCGCGAAAAAGGTCTCCGGCAGACAGCAAAAGAAATGATAACATCCTATTGGCTGTACGCGCATATCGCATACGTCACTACGTGGCTCCTACACTGTAATACTTGCCTGCTTCTTACTGCGGCCGGCCGGCATTAGGCAATCATTTCCATGTTCCTTCTTTTCACCGAACTTTTCACGAGCTAAAGCTTTTCACAAAAACACCATCGTGTATCCCGCACATAATCAGCGTGTGCACCAGTGAACGGAATAGAACCTAAAATTCAACAATGCGAGGTGCACAGCTCGGCAAATCGAGAGAAGGAAAGCAGGACACGTTTGGAAGCGACAGGCAGCAGAGCACGCGCCCTCCCTTCACTTACGAAGGGCAGGATTAGGATGCGGCTGAGTCCACGGTGAGCTAAGACAGCCAGTTCTTCATCCCTTTTTTATGGATCCATCACTCTGCCTATCATGGTTCCCGGTAGTATCCGTGCCTGCACTTGCGCGCACACTATCTTTCCCTTGCACTCACACTTTATTGCATAGCGCGCACGTCTCTGCTTCCTGCAAAATTAAGACTTTTTGCTGCCCGCAGCCTCCTAAAATACGAGTGCTGTGAAAAGAATGAAAGGTATTTTTCTTGGTGCTGAAATGCAGGGAGAAAGTCTTGTGAGTTTACAAGGCGTGGGGAAAGCGTTCGAAAACGGTCGACATTCCCTGCCATGGGCCTGTGGAATGTCATAACAGAACCCTGAGCAGCCGGAAGTTAAACATCCCATTCGTGTAGGGAAAGATTAATCAGGAGTTGAGAAGCATTCAGGTGCACGTCCAGAAATGTTTGTTTTATATGGCAATACGTGTGCACGATTTGTGTTTGTTTGTCGTTATTGAAGAGAGTCCGGTTCGGCTTAGCAAGCAATTTCTGCAAATCTGTCCAAAGTTTTCAGCTGTTTAAAAGTGCCCCAAAATAAAATGTAGTGGGATACCGGCGCAAATACTTTATTTCACAGAGTTTCCCGTTTGTTTTTCCTCCAATATGAGAGCATGTATCACCCATTAGTTCACCACAACAGCACAGAGAGAAATAAAGGGGAAAGGCACAGAAGAGGATCAGAATATTGTAAGTAGCGATAAGGTAACAAGGGTTAAGGAAGATGGGGGTACAAAGACAAGGGAAAAGAAAATAATCAAAGAAAAAGCAACAGAGAAATGAGAAAGAGAAGCAAAGACTGGAGAGAGGCATGGAGAAAGTGAAAGCAGAAAGTGGTAGGAGAGATGAGGGAAAAAGAAGGGGTGGAGGAACACAATGGAGAGAAATATGTGATTGATTTATTCTTGGTACTAAATGACACAACATATATGAGTGACCTTTAAACTGTGGAAAGGGCGTAACCACACTAACAACAAACATATCAATGTAGTGTTTACAACTAGCTGTGAGTCATGCATTTCAATCTACTGTGTAAACGGGGTTCTTTTCAGAGAGCTGGATTTCACCCTGTAGGTCAGCATTTGAGGCGCCTCAGGTGACACAGCCCTGTAGAGGCAGTGGCGCTTCCCCGCCGTCCAATTTCTGCTTCCTTCTGGCCAAGCGACGTTTGTATTACAAATTCCCATTTCGATTAATGAGAGAGCAAGTCAGTTTCCAGCCATAGGAGCCTTCTGCGGCAGAATAACTATCAGAAGGGAGCGCTGGAGTGCAGACATATGCAGGTCATCAATTGCATGGCCACGGTGAGTTATATATGGATGAATGGACAGAAGCAGCAAAATACCATTTGGGGCAGCACACTATACTAAGTTCAGGGGGTATATTACCAACAACTAGCGATAATTTTTGTCTCTAACTTGTTTAGAGACAAAAATTATCGCCGCACATCGGCGATTTTTATCGCAGATAAACCTTGCTATTAGCAAGGTTTATCGCAAATGCGATAAAAAACGGCCGCAATGCATGAATATCGCTGAAAAGTCAGCGATATTCATGCATTATCGAGCAAATGCTCTTAGCCATGTTATCCACCTCCCATTGGATAACATGGTGAAGAACTGCTCAGGGCAGGTGTTAGCTTTTGGAGATATTCGCGCTTAGCGCGAATATCTCCAAAAGTTGGTAATAGGAGATAGCGATGTTAGCGACTGTTTCCAGTCGCTAACATCTTGGCACGCCCACTTTGCATGTCATTAGTGATAAATATCACTGACATGCAAAGCGGGGCCCAAGATGGTCGCTATCTCCTATTAGCTGTCACTAACTGGTGTTAGCGACAGCTTGGTAATAGGGAGATAATTTTATCTCCGCTTTCTTGGCTTTTAAAGCCAAAAAAGCGGAGATAAACCCCTTGATAATATACCCCCAGATTTTTAGCATAAGTGTTTTAAGCCAGGCCCTTAATTACATCGGCCACGCCCCTGTGAGCAACCCCCAGTTTTTCATCCTACTCAAAACCCTGCACACACCCCTCTGCTGTTACACAATTAATCACGTTGTAAATACCCCGCACCATGGTGCATCTTTTGCGCCGCCGCTGCGTCACAAAAGTGACGCAACGGCAGCGTAAAAGCAGCCCAAGGGGCTTGTAAATCTGCCCCAAAGTGTCTACATTGTAAAGAAACCAAATATACATAGCTTCATGTAGTTAAATAACTAAAAAAACGAAGATATCTGTGTTTGTTGTAGGAAAAATGGCCACATAAAATGCCGCAAAATTGCCGCTAAATTTCCATATTTGTGCCGCTAAATTTCCATTTTTGTGCCGCTAAATTTGCTAATCCATGCCGCTATATCCTGGGGGGTCTGTCTAAGGCATACAAGGATGCCATGGCTTCATTGGGGGTCCAGGTCAAATTTTTGTCTCCATACCGGCCTGAGGGTAATAGTGTTGTGGAGCGGATGAACCGTCACTTAGAGCAATCCTTGACAGCTAAGGTATTAGGTATTGGCAGAGATTGGCTTAACCACCTCAATAGCATACAACGTGCACTAAATAATCTCCCTAGAAGGTCCCTAGGTGGGCGGACCCCATACGAAATGCTCTTTGGCATCAAAATGTTTGTCCCGGACCTTGATGGTCTGGACTTGGCGGCGGCAGCCGCATCCTTTGACCTAGATGAACATTCTAATGTTTTGCAGAACCTACAAAAGACCAGAGACAGTCTTGCTAAGGAACACTTGTCCTCCACATCTGATGATGCGTTGCAGATTCCGGTAGTCGGCTGGCTACCCCAAGTTGGAGAACTGGTCCGAGAGAAGATCGACAACAAGAAAGAATTACTATACCTGGCAGATATTGGCAGCCATAGGCAACCCCAGTACACGGCCTATCCCTGCTGACGAGGGGTGATACCCCGAAACACGTGTCCAGGGATGGCGAAGACAGCGAAGATAGCAGAAGATCGAAAGATGATGCATCGCGAACACTTTACTACATTGACCAGAGTCCTTAGGGGCGACACCGCCGGTGTGTGAGTAGTGTGCGACCCCACCCCCATTTGTAACTTTAAAGCTCCCATGAGCAGTGGACTGATGAGCCTGGGATCCCGCACCTACGCACCTGAGTGGTACTATACCTGGCAGATATTGGCAGCCATCGGCAACCCCAGTACACGGCCTATCCCTGCTGACGAGGGGTGATACCCCGAAACACGTGTCCAGGGATGGCAAAGACAGCGAAGATAGCAGAAGATCGAAAGATGATGCATCGCGAACACTTTACTACATTGACCAGAGTCCTTAGGGGCGACACCGCCGGTGTGTGAGTAGTGTGCGACCCCACCCCCATTTGTAACAAGAAAGAATGTGATCCTTCCTATCGAGCTCCAGTTGCCGTGCTTGGCGTGCAGGGTACAAGAACAGTCATTTTACTCCTCTTCTTGGGCGAAAGGGGAACAGGCACATCTCCATTGACAATGTCAAACTACACAGGGTGGCCGATTCTTCATACTATGACTCCTGCCATTTCGTGTCCAGCGTTTCGTGTCTGTTTTACTACCGGATCCTGCCATTGGGCCTGATGTTGTCATTGAAATGCATACAGTTGCGAATCCTTTATTGAATTCAACTGCTGCTGATCCTCCTAATGATACTGAATAAACTTACCCCATTGACTTGTCTATGCCTGATTTGGAGACCCGTGTGGCTAACCAATCCCGTTTTTCATTTGACACTGGTTCTACAGCATCGAAGGCCCCTTCAAAAGTTTCGATTTTTGCTACCTGGTTTAAAAAACATTTTTTGATTCCCCTTGGACTTACATTTGGCTGGTGCTTTTTGCAATTTTTTCATTCATGTCCATCGGATTTGTGGTGTATTTTTTTTGTTTTATTAATGGACAATACATTCAAGAAAGAACTTCAATTAGACTAATTGATGGAACTTTGGACCCCACTCCTCTTCGCACAAAATGAAGAGGGACCAGACATTTGTGAATATAACTGCTTGGCCTGTTTTAGGTGGGATTGTATGGGATTCTGTAAAGTTCCAGATTCATGGTCCCACAGAGGTTATCAATGTTTGCAATGTGCTCCGTGTTTCTATGGGGGATGTGGTAAAATCTAGCCCGTAGAGACTTTGTTTACAGATTTGAAATATTATGCTGCCTTTGATGCTGAAAATGTATATTTAGAGTCTACAAACTATCGTGATTTGTACTGTTACCAGCATTTTGACAATCACTTTCTGCATAAAACAAATTCATTTAGAAATGTGGTTAACTACACCCAGTGAGAACATTGTCCCGCGCCAGTGGAAGGTAGCTCAAAAACCCTTTTGAAAAAGTTTTTTTTATTTTACTGATTTTAATCAATCCAACCCTGATGCATTTCATTTTAAGTTGACTGAGAAGTCCTCTTACACGGTTAGACTTACGCACACTAAATTACTGTATTCAAAGTCCTTTATTGACCAGTTGGCTGTTGGGGGCTATGAACTGTGGAAAGATACTATTGATCTTAAATCTGTTTGGGGTTCTAAAAGTTGGCAAGTGCAAGGCACTGAGGCTTTGCATCGTGCATGTCTCATCCCAAACCATACGTTGTTTTTGAATGCTACTATTTCGCAAACCACCTGCTTTGGATTGGCTACTTCTAAAAAATTAAATGCTCCTTCATTTCCTGATTTGGGTGAATTTCCCGATTGAAATAATTATACCAGTAGTTCTCTAAGAGATTTACAAGCCCTGTTGAAAAATTCATCTTTTAATGTCTCCAGCATCAATCCCCAAGGCTGGTTGCTATGGCAAAAGAGTGCAGATTCTTGCCAGCACCGTTTTCTGGGTCTGACCCCTGGCTATAGAGAGGTTAGAGTAGATCCCCGATTTCAAACTCAACATTCAGTAGCCACCTATTCTGTAGACAAATTATGTCAGAGTTGGCTCAGACACTCAACCTTAGCGTCTATTAAGCTACATTTGTCCAAGCTGACTGACACCGTCGACTTAAATGACTTTGTGAAAGATTTGGAAACTGTCCCAGATTGAGGCTGCTTCTAGGCTTAGAGCTATAGATCAGGCCAGTTTAGAAAGAGGGTGTGCCATTGTGGATAATAGCATTAACACCCTTTCCTCCCGCATTTACACATTGGACAATGTTGTTTCATCTGTTGTTGATATTGTGCAAGAGGACGTTGCTGTACTGTACCATGGACAGAATCAATAGCGTTCTGTTATATAGTTTGCATGGACTCTTCAAACGTTGAAAAATGGCAAAGTGCCAAGGGATTACATGAACACAAGTTTGTTATTCTTGCCTTTTGATTTGACTGTTAAACAATAATTTATGTCAATGAAAGATGCCACGTTTTCACTGTTGCATATTGAGAAGTTAGAACCGTTACTGTTTTCAGTGGCCGAATCAAATTCTGCAGTTTGGCTCATCCATTGGTTAATAACTCTCCCTTTTCCCCTGTTTGGATTTGAGTCTTGCATGAAACACTATGCTATAGATAGATAGGGACGGATGACAAACTTAAGGTTGGAAGGGATGCCCAAGCCCTGGTGTTTATTTCAGTCGCGGTACTACGAATCCTTATTTCTGCAGGGTGGAAGGATACCACCGCCCGACTTTCCAGATGTGGCCCTCCAGGTTACTGGGCATACATAACATAGAGTCATGCTTATACGAATTTAAGGGTAAGAAATCTCAAGAACTGGGCAGAAATATCTGGGCAACCCTGAAGAAATGGAGGGACTCGAAATATTAAATTTTATGTTGTATACTTATTTAGGAGCACAGCTTTTTATCAATTTCTGGGCCATGCTATTAATGCTTGTATGAACTGTTTTTCTTTTCGAGCTTTGACTATCTTTGTCTTACACTATTGATTAATATCAACTAATTTATTGCATATTAAGAATTTTGTATTTTTGCATTTTGGATCAATGAATTGTATATGTATTTGCTTATTACGGCTATACACCTATGCCTCAATAAAAAAAGAAGAAAAAAAAAGGGAGGGCACCTGCTATACAGAAAACAATAAAAGATACAGGTGAATGAGTGCACTGTAGATACACATATATTCACCCAAGCACACAGCCAGAAAGTGCTAATTGCTGCTTTTACCATCAAAAATACATATTTTATCGTAATTTGGCCGATATTTGCACTCGCATGACCGACACATTAATTGATATGTTGTTGATTTTCTTATCCAAAAATCGTTATTTATTGTTGAATTTGATTTATTTTCCATATAATTAGTCTGTCGACATAATCTCAATGTGTAGTCAACCCCTGTGCAATTCCAGGTTCAAATGTGATGCTTTCGAGTTGTTTGTTACAAGTGTCTTTTGAAAATCTGGTCGTAAGAGGTGCTAAAATAACAGACAGCCAGAAGTGCATTGTCATAATTGAAACATGGTTGTGCAAAACTGGACTGCTTGGCCTGTCCCTTCAAATTATGTATGAAGTAAAGTAAGTATTTAATTTTTCAAGACTCTTTGGGTGGTGCTTATCTTCATGAAGTTTGGAATCTCCCGTTCACATAGAGGTGCTTGAGGGAAGGAAAGGAAGTTTGCTTGAAAGGTGAAGATTACACGTCCACACCAGATCATTCATTAGTCTGTAGAAATATGCAATTGCACTGTTCTTGCAATGTCCAGGCGCCAAATCTTGCGTGTGTTTTGAAAGGCACCCCCACCCCGGCTATTACACCGACTTTCACACTGCTTGCAAACAGTAGTTATTCATTATTAAATAGTGAAGATTGTTGTGGTATGCTTGCCGGTATTCCTTATATCGTTGCAGTTTCCCAGCGTGTGGTTTGCTGTAAGAATGTCTTGTTTCCTCCTCCACATGGGAGGCTCAATGTTTCCATCTGACCTTGTATTCCGACCTTGAAGGCAGAGTTCAACAAAATGAGTCGAATAGGAGCTCTTTTGTCCCAGAAGGAAGTCCCCTTACATCTGCACGTGAGACATTCAATCAGGAGTTTGTTAAAGCGCGACTACTCACCCGTAAGGGTCTCAAGGCGCTAGGGGTGGGGGGGTTGGGGGGGTGCAGGTTCCATTCCATCAAGGAGGGGGTCTGTCGAAGAGCCAGGTTTTGAGGTTTCTTGCGAAGATGGGGAGCGATGTTGTCTGTCTGAGGTGGAGCGGAAGGGCGTTCCATGCTTTGGCCGCGAGGAAGGAGAAGGAGCGGCCTCCCGATCTGGTCTTTCTGGTGCGGGGGACCACAGCGTAGGAAAGCTGGGCTGATCGTAGGGTCCTTTGGGGTGCGTGGAATTTGAGTCGGCTGTTCAGGTATGCTGGTCCGGTGCCGTGGAGGGCCTTGTGCGCGTGGGTGAGCATCTTAAAGGTGATTCTCGCCTCGACGGGGAGCCAGTGGAGTGTGCGCAGGTGCTGGGAGATGTGGCAGTGTTTTGGCAGGTTGAGGACCAGTCTTGCGGCGGCGTTCTGGATGTTCTGTAGCTTGCGGATGAGGTTTTTGTTTATTCCGGCGTAGAGTGCGTTGCCGTAGTCGAGTCTGCTGGTGACCAGGGCGTGAGTGACTGTCTTTCGGTGTTCGAGTGGGATCCATTTGAAGGTCTTACGAAGGAGGCGGAGGGTGTGGAAGCAGGAAGATGAGACAGAGTTGATCTGGCGGTCCATTTTGAGCTCGGAGTCCAGGATGATTCCCAGGTTGCGTGCGTGGTCTGTGGGGGTTGGCGGGTTTCCGAGGGCGGTGGGCCACCAGGTGTCACACCAGGCGTCGGGGTTTGGGCCCATGATGAGTACTTCTGTTTTGTTGGTGTTTAGTTGTAGGCAGCTGTTTTTCATCCATTTGGCAACGGCTTCCATGCCTTCTCGAAAGTTGCGTCTGGCGGTGTTGGGCTCGTTGGATAGGGAGAGGATGAGCTGGGTGTCGTCTGCATATGACACGATGTTGAGTCCGTAGGTTCTGACGATGGGGGCAAGTGGAGCCATGTAGACGTTGAAGAGCGTCGGGCTGAGGGAGGAGCCCTGGGGGACTCCGCAGGTGATAGGTGTGGGGTCCGAGAGGAAAGGGGGGAGTCTGACCCGCTGCGTCCTGCTGGAGAGGAAGGAGCAGATCCAGTCGAGGGCCTTGTCCTGGATTCCTGCATCGTAGAGTCTGCGTATTAGGGTGCGGTGGGAGACTGTGTCGAACGCCGCTGATAGTTCGAGGAGGATGAGGGCTACTGTTTCTCCTTTGTCCAGTAAGGTGCGGATGTCGTCTGTTGCGGCGAGGAGGGCGGTTTCCGTACTGTGTTTTTTTCTGAAGCCGGATTGGGAGGAGTCGAGGATGTTGTGTTCTTCAATGAATGTGGCGAGTTGGCTGTTGATGGCTTTCTCGATGACTTTCGCTGGGAACGGGAGCAGGGAGATGGGTCTGTAGTTTTTGAGGTCGGTGGGGTCCGCTGAGGGTTTCTTTAGGAGGGGGTTGACCTCGGCGTGTTTCCAGTCGTCGGGGAATGAG
Source organism: Lissotriton helveticus (assembly GCF_964261635.1). Classification (NCBI taxonomy): domain Eukaryota; kingdom Metazoa; phylum Chordata; class Amphibia; order Caudata; family Salamandridae; genus Lissotriton; species Lissotriton helveticus. The sequence continues at coordinate 1,911,821,329 of NC_136057.1, forward strand.
GCGGTCGCCAGGGAGCGGTTGATGGTTTGGCGGAGCATGGGTGCGATGGTGTTGGCGGCTCTGTTAAAGATGTCGTGGGGGCAGGGGTCCGTGGGGGCCCCTGAGTGGATTGACTTCATTGTCTTCAGTGTGTCTTCGGTGGTGAGGGCTGTCCAGTCATCAATCGCTGGTTTCCGGGTGTCGGGGTGGTTGGTGAGGGTTCAGTGTGTTGGTTGTCTTCGTCGAAGTTGTCGTAGATGCTCTTGATTTTGTGGTGGAAAAAGATGCTGAGTTTGTCGCAGAGGTCTTGTGAGGGAGGGATGTCGGTAGACTCGCTGGTGGGTTGGGCGAACTCCTTGATGATGCTGAAGAGTTCCTTGCTGTTGTGTGCGTGGGTGGAGATTCTGTCTTCAATCGCTTTTTTCCTCGTTTCTCTGATGAGTTGATGGTGGGCGTTGGTGGCGGCTCTGAAGTTGTTGTGGGCTTCTGTGGATTTGGTGTTTCTCCAGACCTTTTCGAGGCGGCGGCATGTGCGCCTGGACTCTCGAAGTTCGGTGGTAAACCATCTGGCTTTCTTGGCACGGGTATTGTTGTTTTTCTTGAGGGGGGCTATGGTGTTGGTGCTGTCCGAGATCCATCTATGCAGGGTTCGGGCTGCGGTGTTGGGGTCGTCGTTTTCCGCGATGGTTGGGGTGGAGTTGTTGAGTGAGGAGGTGAGCTGGTCATCGGTGATTTTGGTCCAGTTTCTTCGTGGAAGCAGGTGCTGGTGTCTGTGGATGGTGGGTGTTCTGAAGGTGAAGTGGACGCAACGATGGTCGGTCCATGGGAGTTCGGTGGTGTGGCTGACACTCATCCTTCACGTTGCACATACTCGTACTGAGGTGAATGCCTTATTAAACACAGACCTGCCACTGCATTTCAGTGCTTTGATTCACAGAATCTTTAATGCCTCGTCGACCACTGGCCTGGCAAATTTTTTTAAAGTGGTATGTTCTTGCCTTGTGACCTCATTTCCAACTATATTTGGTGTAATCCCTATATTCTTTAGTTCGATTTTTTCGAGTGTATTCGGCGGTTTGCCGTTATTTCTCGCATTGGGAGCGGGCATACTGCTGTTGATTTGTTTACCCCGGAATGGATGCACAATCTGTGACCCATGACGATCTGCACCGGCTGCTCCAGCTTCGTAACCGGATGCTAGTATACTATATATCGCTACCTGTGGCGCATGGTTTGTCTTTCCGGTTCTCATTCTTCACTTGCATGCAGCCTGTTTTCCACTGCCTGAATTGTGGATTTGAATGTGCCCTGGATTTGTGTCTCTGCAACACGGTGTCTCCTGACATGGATTTTAATCTACTAATGAGTCCCTTAGTTGCTCATGAAATAGATTTCGGGATTATGGCCTGCGCAGCGGCTCATGGGGTTCTAGGCAATTGGAACATTTGGACTGCTGCCAATGACTTTGAGGTCTGGATGGGCACTTTGGGGACATTAGAAACTTGGAAAATAGTGCGTATTTCCACGTGTGGACTAAAACTGCAGAATTGAGCAAAAGTAACAAGAAAACGTAAATGAAAAGATACTGACAAGATAAAGAATGAGCAAAGAGATGAATACGCCTACAATGGCAAATCTTCGCTGTGCACTGGTTTGGGGAGAAAGGTCTTCCTGCATTGGGGCCAATGACTTTCTGGCACGCAGTTATATTGAAGTAAGCCTGAGTTGCCCTCTGATGGTGCTAGAGGCTCCAGCAATCGAAGAGCATGTATGTTCATTTCCATTGCTTAATTGGATGGCTGAAATGTTCATGGATGATGACAACGACTTCCTATTAGAGGCAGTTGCAACGTATGGTGCCTATACGTTGTTGGATTGAAGTGTGACTTCTGCTTCATAGACATGAACTGAACTTGTGAACAATTTTTTTTCTCCCCCTATACCTCCTTAATGTTGTTCTTACATTTTTTTAGGTCTTTTTTCACACTATGGCCACCGTGGTTGTTTTCACTAACTTGGTTTCTTTTTAATTGGGATTTTACTCCCAATTATCAAGTTTGGCAAAATTCCTGAACTTGGTTCTGTCTCATTTGAACTGTAACTCTGCATTCTATGAATCTTGCCCCCTTTATTGTGTGTTCCTCGATCAAGGGAGGGTGTAATATGGCTTAGGGCCTGCTTTGCGTGCATGTTATGTTAGCATGGCTTATTAGAAGTTTAAACGCCATTTTACATTTTGCTGCTTTTGCACATGACACTGCATAGCTGTTTTTGTAAGTTAGCCTTCACGAAGGTTTACACATGAGAAAAGGTTTGTTTTCGACATCTCTAGACTTACATCGTGCCACTAGTATGCACAGTGAGTGCTAAAGCCGTCAAGGTTATCATAACATGTTAGTTGTTTTTCAACATGTTCGGGTAACGTTTTCTAGACACAACATTTTGGCAGCTGTGAGCCAAGTAAGATTCTGGCGTCCTTATTATCACACACTAGCCATGATTTCAGGCACTTGGAAGATTTCCGTTTCTAGGGATGCAGAGAGTCTATGCTGATCCAGATGTAATTTACTCTTACTGAGCGGAAAGGTAATGGGGTCCCCCAAAACAAGCCTAAGAGACCTTCTTTAGTTTATAATACATAGTTCCTATATAGGAAGGGTGTTAAAACTAGGCGCTATAGGACCTGTTTTCACTATCATTGTACTATGATTCCTTCTTTTGTTTTTTATGGAATTGTAACCATGCTGACCATATTATTCTTCATCATATGTCTGCTTATGTTGGCTTAAATACTGCACATGAGATCACGTCGTTAAAATAAATATTTTAACCTTACTTGTGTCTCTTCTTTACACCTGTTGTGAACTGGTATGAGAGTATAACAAAAGAGTGTTCTCACTTCCCACAATTCCTGAGATGGTTCTAAGTTGCATGTTCTAGGTTGTCTAATCATTGGTTTCTTTGCTATAGGACGAAGAGCTAATGTGATACTGATGCTAGCTGGTTGGAGATTTTCTAGGTACGGAGGTGAGTTTCTGGTACACCACAATTCACTGATATCCTAGGTCTCTGTTCATGAGCAGGATCCTTGCAACACAACCACACACACTCAACCACACACACTCAACCACACACACAACCACACACACAGCAACCACAACCACACACACAAACACACACAACCACACACACACAACCACACACACAACCACACACACAACCGCAACCACACACAAATCCACACAACCACTCATACAACCACACACACAACCACACACACAACCATACACACAACCACACCCACACAACAACTACAAGCACACACACACAGCCACACACACGACCACACACACAGAACCACACGCACACAACCACAAACACAACCACACCCACACACAAACACCCACAACCACACACACAACCACATGCACAACCACACAAACCACAACCACACACACAACCACACACAATCACACACACAACCACAACCACATACCCACAACCACACCCACAACCACACACACAACCATACACACACACCACACTCAACCACACACACAACCACACACAACCACACACACAACCACACGCACACAACCACACACACACAAACAACCACACACAACATCAACCACATAACCACACACACAATCGCACACACAACCACACACACACAACCACACCCACAACCACACACACAACCATACACACACACCACACATAACCACACACACAACCACACACACACAACCACACACACACAACCAAACACATACAAACAACCACACAACCACACCCACAACCACACAACCACACACATAACCGCACACACAACCACGCACACACAACCACACACACACACAACCACAACCACCTACACACCCACGTAACTACACACACAACTACACACACAACCATACACAACCACACATACACAACCACACACACAAATGCACACACAGACAACCACACACACACATACAACCACACACACAACCACACACACATAAACACACACACAACCACACACACAAGCACATACAACCACACCCACAACCACACCCCACACACAACCACACCCAAACCCACAACCACACACACACAATCACACACACACAACCACACACAAATCCACACCGACACCCAACCACACACACACACAATCACACACACATAACACTACACACAACCACACACAACCACACACAACCACACACAATCACACACACACACAATCACACACAAAAACACATACAACCACACACACAACCACACACACACCCACACCCAACCACACACACCCAACCACACACACACACAACCACGCACACACACACACACAACCACACACAATCACACACACAACCACACACACAACCACACACACAACCACACACACACAACCACACACACAACCACACACACAACCCCACACACAACCACACACACAACCACACACACAACCACACAAACACAACCACATACACACACATCCACACACACAACCAGAGGCACACACACAACCACACCCACAACCACTCTCACAACCACTCTCACAACCACACACACAACCACACACACAGCCACACATACAACCACACACACACTACCACACCCACAACCACACACAACCACACACACAAACACACATGCACACACACACACACACACACACACACACAACCACACACAATCACAAACACAACCACAACCACACACACACAACCACACACACACAACCACACACACAACCACACACACAACCCCACACACAACCACACACACACAACCACACACACAACCACACACACACAACCACACACACAACCACACACACAACCACACATACAACCACACACACAGCCACACACACAACCACACACACAACCACACACATAACCACACAAACACAACCACATACACACACAACCACACACACACACAACCACAGACACACACACAACCACACCCACAACCACTCTCACAACCACACACACAACCACACACACAGCCATGCACACACACACAACCTCACACACACAACCACACACACAACCACACACACAACTACACATACACTACCACACCCACAACCACACCCACAACCACACCCACACACATCCACACACAACCACACACACAAACACACGCACAACCACACACAACCACACACACAGCCACACCCACACACACAACCACAAACACAACCACACACACAAGCACACACACACAGACACAACCACACACACAACCACAACCACAGACACAATCACACACATAACCACAACCACACACAGACACAACCACACACACACAACCACACACACACAACCAGACACAGAACCAGACACATAAACACACACACAACCACACACACACATAACCACACACACGCAACAACACACACAATGACACACACAACCACACCCACAACCACACACAATCACCCACAACCACACACACAGCCACACACACAACCACACACATAACCACACACACAACTACACATACACAACCACATCCACACATCCACACCCACACACAACTATACCCACAATCACACCCACAACCACACCCACAACCACACACACACACACAACCACACACAACCACACACACAGCCCCACACACACTGCCACACTCACACACAACCACACACAATACCACACCCACACACAATATCACACACAACCACAACCACAACCACACACACAACCACACACACAACCACACAGACAACCACATACACACACACCCACACACTCAATCACAACCACACACACAACCACATACACAACCACACACACAACCACACACACAACAACAACCACACAACCACACACAAACACCCACAGCCACACACACAGCCACACACACTACGACACACAAAACCACATACACACAACCACACACACACAGCCACACACACGACCACACACACAGAACCACACGCACACAACCACAAACACAACCACACCCACACACAAACACCCACAACCACACACACAACCACATACACAACCACACAAACCACAACCACACACACAACCACACACAATCACACACACAACCACAACCACATACCCACAACCACACCCACAACCACACACACACACAACCATACACACACACCACACTCAACCACACACACAACCACACACAACCACACACACAACCACACGCACACAACCACACACACACAAGCAACCACACACAACATCACCCACAACCACATAACCACACACACAACCGCACACACAACCACACACACACAACCACACCCACAACCACACACACAACCATACACACACACCACACATAACCACACACACAACCACACACACACAACCACACACACACAACCAAACACATACAAACAACCACACAACCACACCCACAACCACACAACCACACACATAACCGCACACACAACCACGCACACACAACCACACAACCACACACACACACAACCACAACCACCTACACATACACAACCACACACACAAATGCACACACAGACAACCACACACACACATACAACCACACACACAACCACACACACACATAAACACACACACAACCACACACACAAGCACATACAACCACACCCACAACCACACCCCACACACAACCACACCCAAACCCACAACCACACACACACAATCACACACACACAACCACACACAACCACACACAAATCCACACCGACACCCAACCACACACAATCACACACACACAACACTACACACAACCACACACAACCACAACCACACACAATCACACACACACACAATCACACACAAAAACACATACAACCACACACACAACCACACACACACCCACACCCAACCACACACACCCAACCACACACACACAACCACGCACACACACACAACCACACGCAATCACACACACAACCACACACACAACCACACACACAACCACACACACACAACCACACACACAACCACAACCCCACACAAAACCACACACAACCACACACACAACCACACAAACACAACCACATACACATACATCCACACACACAACCAGAGGCACCCACACAACCACACCCACAACCACTCTCACAACCACTCTCACAACCACACACACAACCACACACACAACCACACACAACCACACATACAACCACACACACACTACCACACCCACAACCACACCCACACACAACCACACACACAGACACACGCGCACACACACACACACACAACCACACACAATCACACACACAACCACACACACACAACCACACACACAACCACACACACATAACCACACACACAACCCCACACACAACCACACACACACAACCACACACACAAAACCACACACACAACCACACACACAACCACACACACAACCACACACACAACCACACACACAACCACACACACAGCCACACACACAACCACACACACAACCACACACACAACCACACAAACACAACCACACACACACACAACCACAGACACACACACAACCACACCCACAACCACTCTCACAACCACACACACAACCACACACACAGCCACGCACACACACAACCTCACACACACAACCACACACACAACCACACACACAACTACACACACACTACCACACCCACAACCACACCCACAACCACACCCACACACATCCACACACAACCACACACACAAACACACGCACAACCACACACAACCACACACACAGCCACACCCACACACACAACCACAAACACAACCACACACACACAAGCACACACACACAGACACAACCACACACACAACCACAACCACAGACACAATCACACACATAACCACAACCACACACAGACACAACCACACACACACAACCACACACACACAACCAGACACAGAACCAGACACATAACCTCACACACAACCACACACACACATAACCACACACACACAACCACACACACAACCACACACAGCCACACACACAACCACACACACAACCACACACACAACCACACAAACACAACCACACACACACAACCACAGACACACACACAACCACACCCACAACCACTCTCACAACCACACACACAACCACACACACAGCCACGCACACACACAACCTCACACACACAACCACACACACAACCACACACACAACTACACACACACTACCACACCCACAACCACACCCACAACCACACCCACACACATCCACACACAACCACACACACAAACACACGCACAACCACACACAACCACACACACAGCCACACCCACACACACAACCACAAACACAACCACACACACACAAGCACACACACACAGACACAACCGCACACACAACCACAACCACAGACACAATCACACACATAACCACAACCACACACAGACACAACAACACACACACAACCACACACACACAACCAGACACAGAACCAGACACATAACCTCACACACAACCACACACACACATAACCACACACACGCAACCACACACACAATGACACAAACAACCACACCCACAACCACACACAATCACCCACAACCACACACACAGCCACACACACAATCACACACATAACCACACACACAACTACACATACACAACCACATACACACATCCACACCCACACACAACTATACCCACAATCACACCCACACCCACAACCACACACACACACAACCACACACACATACAACCACACACAACCACACACACAGCCACACACACTACCACACTCACACACAACCACACACAATACCACACACACAACCACATACACACACACCCACACACTCAATCACAACCACACACACAACCACATACACAACCACACACACAACCACACACACAACCACACACAAACACCCACAACCACACACACAGCCACACACACTACGACACACAAAACCACATACACACAACCACACACACACAGCCACACACACGACCACACACACAGAACCACACGCACACAACCACAAACACAACCACACCCACACACAAACACCACAATAACACACACAACCACATACACAACCACACAAACAACAACCACACACACAACCACACACAATCACACACACAACCACATACCCACAACCACACCCACAACCACCCACACACAACCATACACACACACCACACTCAACCACACACACAACCACACACAACCACACACACAACCACACGCACACAACCACACACACAAGCAACCACACACAACATCACCCACAACCACATAACCACACACACAACCGCACACACAACCACACACCCACAACCACACCCACAACCACACACACAACCATACACACACACCACACATAACCACACACACAACAACACACACACAACCACACACACACAACCAAACACATACAAACAACCACACAACCACACCCACAACCACACAACCACACACATAACCGCACACACAACCACGCACACACAACCACACAACCACACACATGCACAACCACAACCACCTACACACCCACGTAACTACACACACAACTACACACACAACCATACACAACCACACATACACAACCACACACACAAATGCACACACAGACAACCACACACACACATACAACCACACACACAACCACACACACATAAACACACACACAACCACACACACAAGCACATACAACCACACCCACAACCACACACAACCACACCCAAACCCACAACCACACACACACAATCACACACACACAACCACACACAACCACACACAAATCCACACCGACACCCAACCACACACACACACAATCACACACACACAACACTACACACAACCACACACAACCACACACAACCACAACCACACACAATCACACACACACACAATCACACACAAAAACACATACAACCACACACACAACCACACACACACCCACACCCAACCACACACACCCAACCACACACACACACACAACCACGCACACACACACAACCACACACAATCACACACACAACCACATACACAACCACACACACAACCACACACACACAACCACACACAGAACCACACACACAACCCCACACACAACCACACACAACCACACACACAACCACACAAACACAACCACATACACACACATCATCCACACACACAACCAGAGGCACCCACACAACCACACCCACAACCACTCTCACAACCACTCTCACAACCACACACACAACCACACACACAACCACACACAACCACACATACAACCACACACACACTACCACACCCACAACCACACCCACACACAACCACACACACAAACACACGCGCACACACACACACACACAACCACACACAATCACACACACAACCACACACACACAACCACACACACACAACCACACACACACAACCACACACACAACCCCACACACAACCACACACACACAACCACACACACAACCACACACACAACCACACACACACAACCACACACACAACCACACACACAACCACACACACAACCACACACACAACCACACACACAGCCACACACACAACCACACACACAACCACACACACAATCACACAAACACAACCACACACACACAACCACAGACACACACACAACCACACCCACAACCACTCTCACAACCACACAAACAACCACACACACAGCCACGCACACACACACAACCTCACACACACAACCACACACACAACCACACACACAACCACACACACACTACCACACACACAACCACACCCACAACCACACCCACACACATCCACACACAACCACACACACAAACACACGCACAACCACACACAACCACACACACAGCCACACCCACACACACAACCACAAACACAACCACAGACACAATCGCACACATAACCACAACCACACACAGACACAACCACACACACACAACCACACACACACAACCAGACACAGAACCAGACACATAACCACACACACAACCACACACACACATAACCACACACACACAACCACACACACAATGACACACACAACCACACCCACAACCACACACAATCACCCACAACCACACACACAGCCACACACACAACCACACACATAACCACACACACAACTACACATCCACACCCACACACAACTATACCCACAATCACACCCACAACCACACCCACAACCACACACACACACACAACCACATACACACAACCACACACAACCACACACACAGCCCCACACACACTACCACACTCACACACAACCACACACAATACCACACCCACACACATCCACACACAACCACACACACACACAATATCACACACTACCACAAACACAACCACACACACAACCACACACACAACCACACAGACAACCACATACACACACACCCACACACTCAATCACAACCACACATACACAATCACATACACAACCACACACAACCACACACACAACCACACACACAACCACACACACAGCCACACACACAACCACACACACAACCCAACACACAACCACACACACACACTCACACACACACACAACCACACACACAACCACAACCACACAAACAACCACACACACACACAGAGCCCCACACACAACCACACCCACAACCACACAGACAACCACACCCACACACACCTAAACACAATACCACACACACAACCACAACCACACATACAACCACACAACCACAGACACACAGACACAACCACACACACACTACCACACATACACAACCACACACACACAACCACACACACAACCACACACACACACACACACAAACACACACACAACCACACACAGAACCACACACACAAAAACACATACACAGCCACACACATGACCACACACACAACCACAACCACACACACAGCCACACACAACCACTCACACACAACCACACACACACACAACCACACAGACGCACAATCACACACACAACCACACACAACCACAACCACACACACAACCACACCCACAATCACACAACCACACACCCACACACAACCACATCCACACCCACAACCACACCCACAACCACACACACAACCACACACACACACAACCACACACACACAACCACGCACACACACAACCACACACAACCACCCACCCACCCACAAACACACACAACCACAACCACACACGCACACACAACCACACACACACAACCACAACAAAAAAATGCATGAAAAATTGACTCTTTTAAAAATTCTTATTCCATCAGAATCCTGTCCTCCACAACACCCTGTTTTTTTGGCTGTCAGCTGTGAAAAGAAGACCAATATTACTCCCATTTTTATTATTGTGTATCCTCGGTTAAATTCTGTTTTTTTTTTAACTTGTCTCTAGTTCATTTCGAATCTTACCGTTACTAATTCAAATTGTGTTAGCTTTGGCTCATTTGCAATGCAAACTTTATCTCTATAAGTTGCTGTAACAAGCTGCAAATCCGCTACGGAAGCCCATTCATTTGCTAATTATTTTCCACATAAGGTTGCAAGACCATAAAGTGGAGTATTCAGGATTTTGAATAGTTTCTTGTTTTAAGATGTTCCTCTCTCCTGCGCACCCCACTCCTGTACTAAGGTTACGAGTGACCTGGCACCCGCCTTTCAGATGTTCATGCATCCACCTAAGTTTGGCCTGGCACTGGTGCGTCCCATTATTAGCAAAAAAAGGGGGGACAGTCAAGGACAATATTTACCGGGGTCCAGTGTAAGTGTCCTACAAGCTGAAACCAATTTGTATACAAAGTTCCCCCAGGATGAATTAAATTACTCTCTCAGAAAGAAAAAGCAGTGTGGCAGGGGATCAAAGAAACCCTTGACGGAATTAAGGATGCCTCACACAATTACGATGTTGGACAACGGTTGCCATCCTCCCCTGTGATTGTATCGTGTCATCATTGGCCTCCTGCTCCAACGGCGGGCTGGCGGTGCAATGCCTGCCGGGTAGCACGTAGTGCTACTCTTTGGTGGAGTTCTTTTATTCCTTGCCAATAGATGCATGTGTGTGAGGAACCAAAATAGTGCAGTAGTGAGCGTGAGTGAAGGTTTTAAAATAGGTCAGTCGAGTCCAAGAATACTTTAATGAGATGGCTCACTGCCCAATTAAAAAGTGAAGGGAGGGGTATCGAGGCACAAGGAGTTAGGTAAATTGCCCTCGTTCAACCCTCACCTCAAGTGCGGTCAACATGTTTCTTGCCATAGAGGCAATTCGTCAGGACCTAAACATGCTCATCAGCACATAAACAACAGTGTCACCCTGGTTGAAGTAATTACTAATACAACCTGTGTGTCAGTGCAGGTAATGATCCTGCAGGGGTTCCCAACCTGAATGTTAGAAGAGAAAGAGATACAATCAAATCTAGAAGCATTTTAGTGGGAACTGTACATGTAGTTCAACATGGTTCAAGGTGTGTGCATGCACAAAAAAGTGGCGTGCACAAACATGTAATTGTGACTTAGTGAGAGAGGAAGAAAAATTATTAAAAACATGGTGATGTGTATTCTAACACACCACTGACACGAAGATATCTGTGTGATATATATCGACATGTACACTCCATGCAGCAATTTAAGAGTAGTAGCCTATGGTAGTGTATTCCATAAAATCTGCTATTTACATAGATATCCGAAAACAGAGCCAAAGACGCTAGTCTGGGAAGATCTAGTGCCGAGTGCATCTGAGTGGAGGAGGCACTCGAAATATCCTTACCCGTAAGCCCTGTTGGGAGGCCCCCACGGTCTGTCCTTGGGGAGCCCGAGCGGTAGAGAATTTCCTAGGTAGAGAAGTAAACAGGGTGTTTTTACAATAACCGCGAGCAAGGCATCTCTGCGGTATGCAACCCGATACGTACACCGTTTGTTGTGCACGATCGGGAAGTCTATGCGCTACGTGAATTAGACGGCCACCATCCGTACCCGGGTCCCAATCTTACGTAGATAACTCGGGGCGCTGGACATGTAGACCTACCCTTCCCCAGGCGGCGGAATCGCAGGACAGCCGGTGAGTCGGTTAGTCACTGCCGGGTTTATGTAAGGGAAGCCGCGAGGGTTGTCGGTGGGCGTGTCCGAGGCGCGTTGCTCGGCAGGTCAGGCACACGTAGTGTAGAAAGCGAAAGCAGACAACAAAAGCTGCTGAGGAGTGTCTACAGGGGAACGCCATCTTAGAGTGGTGACGTTCCATTTACAGAAATGTATCAGGATGCAATGTCCTATGTGGACGAGAAGTACTCGGGCCCCAGATTAGTGTGGGTGACAAGGATACATAATTAATTAGGGGACAGACTGAGCGTATGTTATCTAGCCAGCATATTCAAAGGTATGGAGTCATTAAGGCCCAGGGTATCTGTCTGAAGGCGGTGCACCCACCGCTGTTCCAGCCTGTAGAGTGCTTTTTGGTTGATGGATGGGTTACACTCAATGACAGTCCATTGCATGTGTTGAGCCAAATGATGTTGTTGTTGGCAGTGTTCATACAACCTTGTGTGAGTTTTCTTACATCGGATGTTGCTATTGTGCTCCATGATGCGTAGTTTGACGGCACGCATCGTCATCCCGATGTAGATTAGTTTACAAGGGCACGTAAGCAGATAGATGCACTTTGAGCTATTGCAGTTAGTATGTTTGTTACGGTGCCACTCGAAATTATTGGGGAGTTGTAGAATTTTGCCCTGGATAGTCTGGGGACAGACCACACAGGATCCACAGCGATGGTGGCCCATAACTGGAGGCAGGTCCCATAAAGTATTCAACGGACGTGTGCTGAATTTTTTGGGGCGAGTGTGGATCAGAGTGTCTTTGAGGTTTGCTGTCCTTTTGAAGGCAAAACGTGGACGTGGTATATCAAGACCCGCCGTATTTAGGATACCCCAATGGGAGTTCACCGTCTTCTTTATGAATGTGGAGTTCCTTGTGTAAGCTGTAACGCAAGTGATCAAGTCCTCCTTCTCCTTGGGGTGGGTTTCCAACAGTGAGTCTCTGTTGTTGTTGAGCGCCCTCTTAGTAGATTTTTTAAGGAGTTGTGTCGGGTACCCCCTTTCCTGAAGTTTATGTTGGAGGATGTTCGCTTCTTGTTTGTAGTCGCTGATTGATGTGCAATTTCTGCGGAGTCGTAAAAATTGCCCAAATGGCAGATTGTCCCTCAATGATCTGGTGTGGTGGCTGTTGTATAGCAGCAGGCTGTTCCGGTCAGTCTCTTTTTTGAAGAGAGTGGTGGAGATTTCTGTGGGATCCAGCTTGATAGTTAGGTCTAGGAAAGGGACAGACCTCTCAGAAATAGTGCCTGTAAATTTCAGGAAGCGGTCCTGTTGGTTGATCCAGGTGCAGAAGGCCTCACACGTAATTCGGTCACCTTTCCAGAATATCAAAATATCGTCGATATATCGACGCCAAAGGGTGAGGTTTTCACGAAACGGATTTTGTTCTGGTGGGTAAATGTGGTTCTTCTCAAAGGTCGTCAATGAGGCTGACTTCCTGACCATTTCAGAACCCGTCACGCCTTATTTCTACACTCTCCCCAAAATTCACAAGGGAACCACCCCTGTCCCGGGAAGACCCATAGTCTCCGGGATTGGGTCTCTCCTGGAGCCCCTGTCTCAATTTTGTGATGCTTTTCTGCAGCCTCTGGTGAAACAGATCCCCTCTTACCTACAGGATACCAGAGACGTTCTTCGCCTCATTGAAGAAGTAGATGGCAGAGAAGATGTTGACCTCCTCCTCACGTTAGACGTGGAGGCCCTATATACTAGCATTCCGCAACAGGCAACACTAGAAGCGGTGGAGTCCACCTTACGGTTGGAGGAATGGTCCTCCCCTACCCCCATAACATTCATTATGGAACTAGCCAACATAGCCCTCACAGAAAACTTTTTCAGGTATGAGTCACAGCTCTACCATCAGATATGCGGGACATCTATGGGTTCTACCTTCGCGCCGAGCCTGGCGTGTATCTATATGGCGACCTTTGAGAAGAACCACATTTACCCACCAGAACAAAATCCGTTTCGTGAAAACCTCACCCTTTGGCGTCGATATATCGACGATATTTTGATATTCTGGAAAGGTGACCGAATTACGTGTGAGGCCTTCTGCACCTGGATCAACCAACAGGACCGCTTCCTGAAATTTACAGGCACTATTTCTGAGAGGTCTGTCCCTTTCCTAGACCTAACTATCAAGCTGGATCCCACAGAAATCTCCACCACTCTCTTCAAAAAAGAGACTGACCGGAACAGCCTGCTGCTATACAACAGCCACCACACCAGATCATTGAGGGACAATCTGCCATTTGGGCAATTTTTACGACTCCGCAGAAATTGCACATCAATCAGCGACTACAAACAAGAAGCGAACATCCTCCAACATAAACTTCAGGAAAGGGGGTACCCGACACAACTCCTTAAAAAATGTACTAAGAGGGCGCTCAACAACAACAGAGACTCACTGTTGGAAACCCACCCCAAGGAGAAGGAGGACTTGATCACTTGCGTTACAGCTTACACAAGGAACTCCACATTCATAAAGAAGACGGTGAACTCCCATTGGGGTATCCTAAATACGGCGGGTCTTGATATACCACGTCCACGTTTTGCCTTCAAAAGGACAGCAAACCTCAAAGACACTCTGATCCACACTCGCCCCAAAAAATTCAGCACACGTCCGTTGAATACTTTATGGGACCTACCTCCAGTTATGGGCCACCATCGCTGTGGATCCTGTGTGGTCTGTCCCCAGACTATCCAGGGCAAAATTCTACAACTCCCCAATAATTTCGAGTGGCACCGTAACAAACATACTAACTGCAATAGCTCAAAGTGCATCTATCTGCTTACGTGCCCTTGTAAACTAATCTACATCGGGATGACGATGCGTGCCGTCAAACTACGCATCATGGAGCACAATAGCAACATCCGATGTAAGAAAACTCACACAAGGTTGTATGAACACTGCCAACAACAACATCATTTGGCTCAACACATGCAATGGACTGTCATTGAGTGTAACCCATCCATCAACCAAAAAGCACTCTACAGGCTGGAACAGCGGTGGGTGCACCGCCTTCAGACAGATACCCTGGGCCTTAATGACTCCATACCTTGGAATATGCTGGCTAGATAACATACGCTCAGTCTGTCCCCTAATTAATTATGTATCCTTGTCACCCATACTAATCTGGGGCCCCGAGTACTTCTCGTCCACATAGGACATTGCATCCTGATACATTTCTGTAAATGGAACGTCACCACTCTAAGATGGCGTTCCCCTGTAGACACTCCTCAGCAGCTTTTGTTGTCTGCTTTCGCTTTCTACACTACGTGTGCCTGACCTGCCGAGCAACGCGCCTCGGACACGCCCACCGACAACCCTCGCGGCTTCCCTTACATAAACCCGGCAGTGACTAACCGACTCACCGGCTGTCCTGCGATTCCGCCGCCTGGGGAAGGGTAGGTCTACATGTCCAGCGCCCCGAGTTATCTAGGTAAGATTGGGACCCGGGTACGGATGGTGGCCGTCTAATTCACGTAGCGCATAGACTTCCCGATCGTGCACAACAAACGGTGTACGTATCGGGTTGCATACCGCAGAGATGCCTTGCTCGCGGTTATTGTAAAAACACCCTGTTTACTTCTCTACCTAGGAAATTCTCTACCGCTCGGGCTCCCCAAGGACAGACCGTGGGGGCCTCCCAACAGGGCTTAAGGGTAAGGATATTTCGAGTGCCTCCTCCACTCAGATGCACTCGGCACTAGATCTTCCCAGACTAGCGTCTTTGGCTCTGTTTTCGGATATCTATGTAAATAGCAGATTTTATGGAATACACTACCATAGGCTACTACTCTTAAATTGCTGCATGGAGTGTACATGTCGATATATATCACACAGATATCTTCGTGTCAGTGGTGTGTTAGAATACACATCACCATGTTTTTAATAATTTTTCTTCCTCTCTCTCTCACTAAGTCACAATTACATGTTTGTGCACGCCACTTTTTTGTGCATGCACACACCTTGAACCATGTTGAACTACATGTACAGTTCCCACTAAAATGCTTCTAGATTTGATTGTATCTCTTTCTCTTCTAACATTCAGGTTGGGAACCCCTGCAGGATCATTACCTGCACTGACACACAGGTTGTATTAGTAATTACTTCAACCAGGGTGACACTGTTGTTTATGTGCTGATGAGCATGTTTAGGTCCTGACGAATTGCCTCTATGGCAAGAAACATGTTGACCGCACTTGAGGTGAGGGTTGAACGAGGGCAATTTACCTAACTCCTTGTGCCTCGATACCCCTCCCTTCACTTTTTAATTGGGCAGTGAGCCATCTCATTAAAGTATTCTTGGACTCGACTGACCTATTTTAAAACCTTCACTCACGCTCACTACTGCACTATTTTGGTTCCTCACACACATGCATCTATTGGCAAGGAATAAAAGAACTCCACCAAAGAGTAGCACTACGTGCTACCCGGCAGGCATTGCACCGCCAGCCCGCCGTTGGAGCAGGAGGCCAATGATGACACGATACAATCACAGGGGAGGATGGCAACCGTTGTCCAACCTCGTAATTGTGTGAGGCATCCTTAATTCCGTCAAGGGTTTCTTTGATCCCCTGCCACACTGCTTTTTCTTTCTGAGAGAGTAATTTAATTCATCCTGGGGGAACTTTGTATACAAATTGGTTTCAACTGGTGCGTCCCAGCCTGGCACACACCGGGTGATCTCTGCACCTCCTTCTAAACCCCAGCTCACTACTGTTTGCAGTCTGTCACTCACCCCTCACCTCCCTGGCACTCACCCTTCACCCCTCAGGCCTGCCAGTCACTCCTCGCACCTGGCACTCACCCTTCTCCCTCTCTGGCACTTAGCAGTGACTCTGCATGACACTCAACTGTCAACTCCCTGACACTCACCCATGTCCCTCCTGCCGTTCACTACTCGCCCCCTTGGCACTCACCCTTCACCTCCATGGCACGAGCCCTTCATCCCCCTGGCAGCTACCCTTCACCCCTTGCACTCACCCTTCCCCTCCCTGGCACTCACCCTTGACCCTCCTGACTCTTACGTCTCACCTCCATGGCACTCAACCTTCATCTCCCTGGCACTCACCCTTCATCCCCCTGACCTGCCACTCAACCTTCACCTCTGTGGCACTAGCCCTTCACCCCCTGGCCTGGCAGCTACCCCTCACCCCTGGCACTCATACTTCCCCCTTCTCTGCACTCACCCTTCCACTCCCTGGCACTCACCCTTGACCCTCCTGACTCTTACATCTGATCTCCCTGGCACTCACTCCTCACCTCTCTGACACTCACCCTTCCCCCCCATGGCCTGACAGTCACCCTTGTCCTTCTTGGCATTCACTCCTCACCTCCCTGCCACTCACCCTTGACCCTCCTGGCACTATCCCGGTTTTCCCCAAGAACAAAAAATAACAAACATTGGCATAGCCAATAGGTCTAGCCTTTGGGACCTTATAAGTGTTTAGCCACGCAACAGTTGATGTTGTTGCACCAAGGATATTATGCTGCATAACTAAATACTTAAAAGGTCCCAAAAGCGAGACCTATTGGCTATGCCAATGCTTGTTATTTGATGGTTTGCCTTCCTATAGGCAAAAATAACATGGAACCTGACACTCAATTTATATGGCACGAATTGCTGCGCACAATGCTCGTGTCACACTCAAGGTATTACACATTTTTTTATCTGGTGCACTGCTTTACATAGCTATTTGTAAAGCAATATTGACAGAAGTTTTTGGTTGCACATCAAATTTATACCACCGCAGACTCACGAATTTAGTTTACATTCCTGATTCTGTTAGTGTATGTTTTAAAATGTATTGTTTTAAACAATATATCTTTTTAATGTTCTGTTGTTTGTAAATATGTGTTGATTCGTGACATTGTTCTTTGGAACTATTATCAGTAAAACTCGACTTGACTTGTGGTGTTCCCTTTTCCAGATGGTCGGAGGCCTAAGACATAGTGGAACCTTCGCAGTTGTGGGGGCCATCGGCCTTTCTCCTCGTTCAATCCCTCCCTACTTTTCATAGATTTTCCAGCGTGTAGTAAATAGAATCCCAAGAGCGACTATCACAGGAGCTTTCTTAGATGGCAGAAGTCTCTTTGCCAATGATTCAGCTCTCACTGTTCTGCCCACAGATGGGTCTATGTTGGTGAACGCACACTTTAACTGGTTCTGCTGCTATTTGACTAAGAGTGAGAGAACTTCCTCAACTGAGGTAAATGTCCTTTGATGACAGATGCACACTTTATGCATCAGTGATTAATTTGTAAAGAAAAATAAGTGCCGGGGGCTCTCGTCAGCAGGCAGCTTTCACCAGCGCATTTCTCCTCTTAGCGCTGCCCAAAACAGAACCAACTACTAACCATGAAAGTTGGTAGAGGATGTGGCGTAATGGCCAGAGCTGTTGACTTCAGAGTTGGGGAACCAGGTTCCAGTCTCGGTGTCAGCTCAACATCCTGTGATTCTGGGCAAATCACTTAATCTCCTCGTAAATGAATGTGTCCTTAACTGGTTCACATGAAAAGCACTGGTATTGATTATTAAGTGCTGGTGCTGAGAACTCGAAAACCATCGGCTCAAATGTAAGCACTGATGCAGGAAATCTCCTCAGGTTCCTGTCTTATCCTGTTGCAACAGTCTGAAGTGCACAACTCTTCTCCCACACACTTTTCTCAGCTAACACCTCTCAACAGCCTATCTTCCTGCCAGATATCCTCCACAAAGCCGTTCCACGCCCCTCCCGTCCCCCAAAGGCCCTTTGTTCTTCTAATTGGCCCTCATGGGGATCTTTACATTTAATCCAGGTTAAAATATACCTAATTGAATCGCTGTAGGAGTAAGGGGGGGCAGTCCACATGCTCCATTCTGACAGAACTGACATAACTTCAAGAAAAATATACCATGTTCAGAAAATCATCTTTGGTATATGTAACATTACATACCTGGTCCTGTGGAAACCAATGAGCTCTTTGTCATCTTAGCTAATTTAACAACTAGGCTTTTCATCACTTCAAAATGTATTTATTTTGACGTGTGCGAGCTGCATGTTCACAGTTTTTCTGCAGTGGCAGCTCTGAAGTCATGCTTTTCAAGTCACATGTGTGTGGGGCACAGCAGGTTTTATGCGGCTTTAGATCTTATGCCAAAAAATATATGCCAGGGCCCCCTTTAATTTATATATGGAAGGCATGGGACCGGGGGGAATGGCACAAAAATGTATAGAAAAGTGGTCCTACCTGCCTAAATCTCTTGTGCAAGGGAATAAATCCAATAGAACCAGATCACACCATGTTTTTTTGTTAATATAAAGCATGTTACTTTGCCATATTTTGCTTATTTGTATTTTTCTATATACTTTTCATCATTATTTACAAAAAATCCATTATTTATTACAAAACAGAGATATATTAATTTCTTCATTACATACACTGAATTGCACAGTTTTGATTTATGACATGTTACAAATCCATTAATAAAATTAAAATGCTCTTACCTCAGATCATCACGCCTCCATTTGACCTCCTATATTACTCTCCACTAACATACCACTCACACTACTAGTTCCATTGGCATGGTGTGCTCTAGCTAAAACATTTTGATAAACTAAAAATAATAAAAAAATATATATAAAATATCCATCCATCCATCCATCCATCCATCCATCCATCCATCCATCCATCCATCCATCCATCCATCCATCCATCCATCCATCCATCCATCCATCCATCCATCCATCCATCCATCCATCCATCCATCCATCCATCCATCCATCCATCCATCCATCCATCCATCCATCCATCCATCCATCCATCCATCCATCTATCTATCTATCTATCTATCTATCTATCTATCTATCTATCTATCTATCTATCTATCTATCTATCTATCTATCTATCTATCTATCTATCTATCTATCTATCTATCTATCTATCTATCTATCTATCCCAGAAGTGAAACCAGTCCCTAAGCCCTGGCTCCAGCTGTACAGGGCCATCCCAGTCTCCACTTCCCTATCTTCCAGGATTCCCAGGCCTGTGTGTGTTCTGCCACCGCTGTAATTTGCCTGGGCCCTTTACAGGAGGTGTTAAAGCTTGCTGAAGAGGTTTTTCTCTTTGGAGAATCCAAAATCTGACAGCAATCCTGTCACAGCCTGCCTTTTTGAGCCTTTGACCTCTCCTCTTAACCTGTCGGTTTCTTACATATGACAAAAAACATCTTACAGTCAATTAGTGGATGGATCAGTAGTATTCCTAATGCTCTTTGTTTGGGAAATATGACTCGTGGAAAAGAAATTAAGTCTCCTTTACTATTTGGACTGTGGATGTCCATTAGCGAAATGTTACTTTGGAGAAAAGGGTAATCTAGTACTTTTTTGCAAATCCCAAAATTGGAGCACTGAATTATACACTAGGTTATAGGGTACATCACAAAAAATAAAGGGTTATCATCAGCGTCACTACTCACTACACAATCACAAATGTAAATTTGAAAAAATGGCTTACTATAATATGGAAACCTCAAACGTCTGAAATGAAACAACAAATGCAAGACAGCATTATGAAAAGATGTTTTCTTTGAAATGGGAGAATTATTTGGCCTGATATGAGCATCACATATGAAAATTTTAGTTGGAGGAAGAAGTGGGTGCATTCTTCAGAGAATGTGGCAATGCATTGTGGTGTACACCAGAGCTCTAAATGTCTACTTGAGTAGTATACTGCCTATACTACTTACTTGGCTCAATCTGCATCTCGAGGCAGTGAGTTCACCCAGACCCAGAGTGTCCAAAATAATCATGTGGCTAAGTCAAGAATGTAGATTAAAACATCCTGTATAAATGCTCCTAATGGAGCAGGGTCAAGACTGATTTGCATATGGTTGGATCCAAACTGAGGTGAGACAGTGACAGTGGCGGCTCCTCCACTAAGGCAGAGGAGCGTTACCTCACTCCTCAAAAGGAAAAATAAAATGATGACAACGTAACGTTATTATCATATTTTCTTTCCTATTGCAGTCAGTGTCGAGGCTGGCCTGAGTCGGGGAGGAGTGGTTTGCAGTCCCTAAATGCTCATGACTGTTTGGCCGGCCAAACAGTCATGCACACTTTGAATGTTCCCCACCAGGCTGCATTACACAGTCTGGTGAGGAACATGCACAGGCTCCGTGTCCAAACCACGGCGCTCAGACCAATCACAACACTGCATTGCAGCGTTGTGATTGTCTCAGGGGAGCCTGTGTGTCTGGGTGCTTCCTGCTGCCGGCCGACACTGGAGACAGGAAGAAGGAAAAGGACAGAGGAGAAACGGCGGACTGCCATTCAAGGTAAGTCAATTTTTTAAATTCCCTAAATCCCCCCCGGTGCCCTCCCACCCCCATCAGGTAGCAACCGCTACTGCATGGTGAGCAAAAGAACGATGTGCTGGAATGCCGCTCCAAGCGATTGCTAGTAGTTAGACTTGTTGCAAGCTTTTTGTTTCATATCACTCCCTAACTTGCAAGGGTATGCTCAGGTGAGGGTCCCATGCTTACTGTGCAACTGGAATCAAGCTACACCCAACTGAGAAGTCCCAGTCAGGGAGAAACCGTTCTTGGGTTGCTTGTGTTCCAGCTCAGAGAGCACCTGGTCTGGCAGTTCGAGCTGGACTGTTCTTATTGGAGCATGACCAAGACTGATTTGCCCATGGCAGGGTCCATTATGAGGTGGCATGGTGGGCAAAAGAATGATGGATTGATATGATACCTCAAGTGATTACTAGTGAGGATTGCATGCATTCCTCCCATCTCTAAAGCACTGCATGGTGCAGACACCTTTTACCACTGTATTATGAGACCAGAATTCTGGAAGTGGTAATGAGTGGCAGGAATGTTTGTGCATAATTGTTGTGTTGCATTTTGTTATGGAAGTAATGTGTTGTGTTGTTTTTACGCTGTTGTGTTTTGGTGCTGTAATTTTCAATGTGTTGTGCTACAATGATCGTGTTGTGTTGTGTTCTGTCTTAATTGATTTGTTTTGTCTTGCTATGTTCCAATCATACCTTTATGTGTCCTTGTGTTATGTTCTTCTTTCATGTTGTGTTTTCTACTTTAAAGATACCAACAAATGTTGCTAGATTTCCAAACAGTGGAGTTGCTTTCCTTTAAAGATCCAGGGACAAACAACCATTTACCATTGTCTAATGGACTGATTATCATTGTCTCTTGTCAGATGCGGAAACAATTATTGCTGCACCTATTTGTGCCAATTATTGCCTATTTTGGCTTTACAGGGAATAGCATGAGGATTTTTGTGCTTAGTTTACCAAAATCTACCTCTTATGGTAAATATAGGTCCTTTTTGTCGTATTAAATTCTGGCAGGTTTGTTCTGCCGAAATTTAATGGAGGGTGCAAAGTTTGTTGCAGCTGGTAATTATTGACAGCGATAGACAGTTGTGTACAGAGAGATCACATTTTAACAGCCCACGTTGTATCAGGACTTTAGATGATAAAGTACACTGCTCTGACTATGCAACTAATTTCAATGAATGTCAGGTGTTACCTCAATGTTTTTTACATTGTGGTGCATCGCATTGCACTAATCTTATCTTGATTACCATTACATCACCATTTTCTACTTCACATTTTAGGATGTAAGTAGTATATCTTGACCCATTTTATACATGCACGCACACATTGATATATCTGATGTTTTAAGAAAAATGTTGCAACTCTAGCGTAAAATGCAGTTCCTTTATTATGTACTTTGGGGCATATTATCAAGACAGGCGATAAAATTATCGCCATTTTCCATGGGAGAAAGGGTCGGATTTCAGTTTGTGAATGTTCACAAATGTACATGTTTTTGTGTGTTTGGAAACTTACATGACAAACCATGTCTCAGTCTTACCACTTACCACCACTTGCACTGGATTTATTTATGCTGAGTTCTCTACCCTTGTAGTGGATTAATCTGCAACAGTAAAACCCTTTACCCCTGTCAAGAATACTTTTGTGAATTCCAGGCAGGCAGAACATGCCATTGTGTATCAGGCCCTTTGTGTTTAGTTTGTGACACTATGGGGGTATATTCTCAAGAACGTATGATAATTATTGCAAAATTAGCTTAACGCAAACTTTCAACATCACAGTCTATCGCGGGAAAATAATGCTGTGTTAACGTGGAATTCTCAACGCGACAGTACCATGCAATAGTCTCACAATAACGCGTCAAATGACCGCATTAAAATTAACGCAACACCTAAAAAATGCTAAACACGATCGCGAAAAAAAGCGGCGATGTCCCAAACCGCGATACAAAAATCAGCGATAACCAGCGACAGGCCTGTGCAAGTACAACCTCACATCCGTGGTTTAGTACAAATGTCCACTGTCCCGCATCAAATAGGCATCTCCTCACAAACAGTCACAATGTACATTGTCATGCAGTCCGCATGTAAACTTCGCCAATGCGTCAACATACATGGAACACACTATGAAACTGCATCTCCCCTTTACATTGCAGAGGGACAATCAACACCTCCTGCAGAGCAGACCCTACATCTTGTCAGTGATGATGGAATCGACCCCAGGACAACGACTATGACAAACTCCAATGGTTCATGGAC
The DNA here is from genome assembly GCF_964261635.1 of Lissotriton helveticus. Taxonomy (NCBI): domain Eukaryota; kingdom Metazoa; phylum Chordata; class Amphibia; order Caudata; family Salamandridae; genus Lissotriton; species Lissotriton helveticus. The sequence continues at coordinate 1,911,846,912 of NC_136057.1, forward strand.
AACTTCTGCACCCCATCTCCAGTAGCAGGGCAGCCCAGCACCATTGAGGTGAGCCCACCCCCTGCACAGACCACACAGCAGGAAGCACCCTCCACCACGTTTGGCTGCCAACACCTCATCGAAGAACACATGGCGTTCCAACACCGTGTGTTAGACCGCCAGAAAGAGCTGGCTGTACTCCTGAGTGGGAATCCGTACTACCTGTGACACACAGAAATGGCATTTCGAATACGTGACGCCCTAAACAGCCTCTCTGTACAGAGGTAACACACCCACCATCAATTCTCAAAATATGCTGTGCCTGTGGGTATTTTGTACTGTCCCATGATTGCTAAGGACTGTGACAATGTGACGTGCTCATGTGAAGAAATTGTCAATGATGGTGTTTCTACGGGCTATTCCTGCTGCGACTGCAGTGGGGTGTGGTCTACCTGCCTCATCTTCCTCATCATCGTCCGGTGCATCTGGCACATGTATCCATGGGGCATTGGTGCGTACACATATGTTGTGGAACACACACCATGCAATGATCATCTAGTTTGTTCTGCATGATGTGTTGGCAGGCTCATTGGTTAATTGGTGCATGATATGTGTGACTTAGTGATTCTTGTTTGACATGTACTGCTTGTAGCAAATGAGCGGCATCAATGTGTATTACATAGACTCATTGCTGCTCCTCCTTCCCCCGGGCATATTTACTAGTGTGCATAGCGCGGTTGCATCACTTGCACTCCTACGGCACACCATTGTCATGCCTGTCTGCGCATGTCCACAAGCCTGACAATGACACTGTGAAGTAGTGCGCTGAAAGTGGGTGGCCATGTGTGTGTAGGCCTATGGTAAGAATAGGGCGGACACAGATGTAGAGTTCATGGCTGGCTGAACTCAGTATGCGGTTGAGGGTAGACCTTTGGCTTATGCTGCGGTAATAGCGACACACACACAACAGTTGGCAGGTATGATCCCTGACCCCGAGTGGGCTTGCGCTCCCTCATTTACCCCTTCAGCCGAGCCCGCACTCCGGAGGCATGCTAAATTGCAACATTGTCCATTGCGGGACCGGTGACACTGATACTACAACAGATACAACTCATTAGTAACTTAATTGGCAAAGTCAAAACTTAACCACTCCCAGAGCCCCGGGTTGATGAACCACACCCCTACTCTAGACTGTTGTGCGCCAAACCACTCCACTTATGCTCACAGGTGGTACGACACAGCTACATGGCCCAGGTCAACCCCACTGCCTAAGGTGACATGGTTGCGTCCGCTGTACAAAGCACAATGTTAAGTGGTAGGGCCCGGGGCCCTCATGCATACATACTGACCACACGGACACACTTAGATAGTTTGTGGGACTGGCTACAGGCATGTGCGGCCTGACCCCTTTATTTCCAGGGTCACATGCCCAGTGACGCCTGTGCTGGATGGGTGTGGGGTGAGTGTAAGCCACCCCTCAGGGGCTAGTTGGTGCGGGCAACAACTACAACTGTGATCAGACAATCAGAAGTTCAAACAGTAAGGGTCCATTACTTGAGCTGCACAGAGTTAGTGCCCCTGTATGCACTGCAGCCGGCACTGGCACACCGCCATGGGTCGGTGACTTGCGGTGCACTGAGGTAGGGCCACAGGTGAATGTCGTAGAGGGTTGCAGGGGACAGTGGAAGGTCTTCTTCCAGGGCATGATGCAGAGGGCAGAAGCAAAAACAAACAGGTAATATGGAGGAGATGAATGCTACCAAAGTTCAACCAGTGAGTGTCCATAAATGTCGGGGCACAGATTTAGTGGCACCGGAGATGAAAGGGGATGCAGTCTGCAATGAGGCCTGTACAATACTAAAATCTCTTTCATAAATAAATCAAGACTCAGTTCCAAATGTGTGACCGACTCGATCGCAGTGTAGGCCGGAGGCAGCGGACAGCAGGGGCGCACAGCCACGTGTCATTGGCTTGTGATGCACAGAATTATTGACTCCAGAGCAGTTGCTGGTAGTGTTCGTTCACCTCCACAACGATGATCCTTTTTTTCCTTCGACTGAACCTTGTCTTCCTCTTACTCCTCTCCTTGTGTACAATGATATGAACTCTGCCTTTGAGAAATCAAGACTCAGTTCCAAATGTGTGCCCTACTGGACCTCAGTGTGGGCAGAAGGCAGTAGTCAGCAAGGGACCACAGACACGTGTGGTTGGAATGCTATGCACAGAGTTGGTGGCACCACATCGAAGGGAGTACAGTGATATCAAATGTCCCATTAACAAATGAACTCTGCCATCAGGATATCAAGACTCATTACCAAATGTGTGACCTACTTGACTGTAGTGTAGGCCGGAGGCAGCGGTGAAGTACGTCAACGAGTAAGGAGTGCTGGGGGCCTGTGTCATGGAGGCCAGTGATGGTCTGAGAAGGCTGCCAAGGTCGCGGGCTTCAGGTTTGGAGCTTGCACCGGCACGTGGTGGGCCCCCTTTGACACACGCCGGTGTCGGCAGGTGAGCAGAGAGGCCTGGGTGAGCAGGGGTGGACAAAATGGGTCTGGGGACCAGCAGCTTGGGGTGCAGCAGGCGCACAGGATCGCAGGCAACAACACTCGTGGCGTCGGCCTCATGGCGGGGTGAGAGGCGTCGCGATGGCAGTCACATTGGCCATTCCGGAAGAGAACCATACCCAGAACTATGTGCTTTTTATTCACACCCCTACGCTTGCCTGGCATACGCCGGGCCAGCCCACTCCGCTCACGCTTACAGGGGGGGACGTAACAAGCTACATTTCCGTGATCTTCCCACCTGGCTGAGGTAACATGGTTGCGTCCACTCTACACTACACTCCAAACACCAGTAGTGTATGTTGACATGGATATGTCTGTGGTCTGCATACTGCAGTCTGGCCAGCACATCCACGCCACACTTGGCATTGTGTACATTCTCATTCATGGGTCACTTGCCTCCTTCGCACATGCCTGGTTCCCACCTCTTCCCACAATATGCTATTGTGTGGCTGAGGTGCCATGCTGTTGATGGCTCATGTACATGGCAGCCCAGGTTACCACAGTAAGTTGTGCTGTTGTGTCTGGTAGGTGAGCATGTTGTTTGGCATGTTGTATGTGAGTTTGTAACATGTGCATCCCCAGAGTTGTGAGTTGCATGATTGTGGAGTTGGGGTGTGTGGTGTGTTCATTTGGTACGTACCAATGAGCACAGCATTTCCAAAGGTGCCATCCTGGAAGCACCGGTTGATGATGGACTGTCGGAAGAAGTAAGAATCATGCACACTGCCTGGGTAGTTGGCGATGACATTGGTGAAGAGACCCCGGTGGTCCACTATTGCCTGCACATTGACGGAATGCTGTGCTTTCTGTTGAGGTAATTGTGTGCAGTGTCAGCCGGGGGCACAAGTAGAACATGTGTGCAGTCAATTGCCCCAAACACGTGCGGGAAGCCAGCTATGGCATAGAAGCCTTGCTTGATCTCCAGCTGTTCCTGCGCAGTGTGGGGGAAGTGAAGGTGCTAGGGTACCAAGCTGTTGATGGCATTCAAGACAGTTGTGAGGAACTTTGATAGGACTGGCTCTGAGACTCCTCCGACTCTGGCAGTTGCTGGTTGGAAGGTACCAGAGGCCAACAGATGCAGCACGGCCAGCAGCTTTGTCTGCAGAGTGATGTTGGTTGTCCGCACTGTTGGTACCGTCAGCCTGTGGGCAATGATAGTCAGGATGCGGAGGTTGGGTGTTCTTTTGAGCCTGTAGTGGGCAATGACATCCTCTGGTGTTAGGTCTGTGAGGCTGGTGCGTTTTCTGAAGGTCCGCTGTCTTTGTCTGCGATGCCTCTGGGGACAGTCCAGGGGGTGCAGGGGGTGGTGGCGGGTTTGGAGGTGGTGGCCGTGGGTGTTGAGGCCCTCTTGGGGCTCCGAGCTGCATGATCAGTAGCTCCATGGCATCTTTTGTTCTTCTGGTGTGGCTCTGGACTGGGCTGCCTTTTATGGTGCAGGTTGTAGTCCGACTTTACACCAGGTAAGAGCAGGTGTTAAATCCCTGCTGCTAACGTGCCTCATTGCCTGTTTTGGGATCTTATCGCCGATCTGGCTGGTCATTGAAAATGTTGCGAAGTGGTGTTGTCGCGGCTTTTTGCACAGGAACGCCTACTTTGCATATCATTAGCGTTAGTTGCCGGGGTCATCTGTGGCTATGTTTTTTGCGGCTGCTATCACAGGCAAACTGGTGATATTGGCTGTTAGCACCAGCTTGTGAATGGGGCGATACATTTATTGCCACTTTAGCTGAGATAAAGTGCCGATAACTCAGCGATAAGTCCTTGTGTAGAACCCGATCTCCGCAGCGTCCAACGGGCAGAGCCCTGTCCACGGCAAGAGAACGCTGAAATAAAAGCATTTTTTCTATTTTCCGAAGTGCAACGTTTAACATGTGCTGAAACCTTAATGGGCGGCTGAGCGCTGCCTCCCAAGCCACCGAAAGGACAATAAAGGGTCTTAAATAACAGCTATCAGCAACCACTGGAACTTCACCCCCCAAAAAGCACAAACAATAAAATGTAAGACTAGAAAAGCGTACTACGAATCTAATGTAACTGGGGCTCACATACAGCTCCAATAACTTCCAGTCATTTTTGCGCTACATTCACCTGCAAAAAAACAATACATACCAGCAGACGCGAATGAAACACGTTATTATTGTGGCGTCAAGAGGGCGGTGAGCGCTATAACAATGTGCAGTGTTATCAGTGTTTAAACTCCCTTTCATTGTCTACTCATGTCAATATTAGGATGTGATTTCGAACTACAAATCTTCACCAGGGAGATGGTGCACCAACCCTGGAGACCCCTGAAGGCTGAGGAAGACTTACTTCAGTGGTGATTTTATTCATGGGCGTGAGCTCCACAGACAATATGCATTTAAATGTGCCTGCACGGGGAGGATCGCAAATTCCTAGCAGGCGGCTGGTGTGATGAATTACTAAGCACAAAGAGGCGTTTGGTTGGCCAGGGGGTAAGATTTGTATGTTTAAAGGGTAATTAACAGGTTTGCCAGGGGGGTGGGAAGGCTGGGGTGAAGGCAACATTAACAAGTGGAATAAAAGTGAAATAGCTGCTGGCGACGAGCAGGGACCCATTTTAAACAAGACCTCAGCGCCTCTTTCCTTCCGTTTCTTCCCTGAGAAATGGATCCTGTTGGAAGGGGCGATCCCAGAGGGCCGGGATATGCTCTCCCGACCACTCTGTGACCCACCTCTCCAACAAATAATGCCGAGTCTGAACGTGAGGCCCTCGCCGGGGAGGACTTCGAGTCTAGGATCGTACACACTGAGCGTACACCACACTTATAAACGGACACCACACCGTGGGTTTCAGTAAGCAAGTTCTTTATCAAACAGTAGAGGTTTTAGGCAGAATGAACACGTATTTACAAGCGATCGAGGGATCGTAAAGTCTCAGTGGTAAGGAGGAGGGAAGCGGGACAGTCTCAGTATTAGGCGAGTACGAAGCGTACCCTACGCACAGCTCTCAATCCTCGAGCCGGGGGATACGGAAAATGACGATCGTACTGGTCGTTCCACTCACTTCTTCTCGAGCCAGGACGTGTTGGTAGCGTCGATGGTCCAGTCGGGCCAGAGTACTCCTCGAGCCGCGACAAGGTCAGCAGTGCTCGATCCGGAGTGCACAGAGAGTCTGTCCGTTCTTGAGGAGCTGCGACCACGTCAGCAGGGCTCAGGGTGTTCAACGAATGTCCTTAGAGTTCCAGGATGAGCCGCAACGAGGTCAGCAGGGCCCCGAGGTTCCAGTTCCTTCTTCACGAGGGTGAGCCGCGACAGCGTCAGCAGGGCTCGATAAGTTCCAAGTGTCCAGTCTTTTCCCCAAGAGGTGAGTCACGATCCGATCAGCAGGGCTCTCTTGTCCAGGATACAACTGCCCGCTAGTTCTTGGGCGGGTCTTGATTTAGTGCAGTGGCCCTTTGATGTCCGGACCCTCGCAGGCGGAGGTCTCATGCCTCAGGGCGGGTCCTCGGAGTGCTCCGTCGGTTGGTCCTTTGATCCCTTTGAAGATGCATCCGGGAATTCCAAGACGCCCAGCAGGGTCTGGGGCCAGCTGTCGGGGGGGCCAGAGGTGCGATCGAAACCGGCCCACAGGGGAAGGCCAGAGGTGTGAGAGAAACCAGTCTCCCAGGGGAGGCCGGGGGTCCAATCGAAACTCCTTGTCTTATCTCACTCAGGGAGCCCTTTAACCCCCAGCCGGGCATGGCGCGTCAGGAGCCTAAGTTTCGCTGGGGCCGGGGTCAGGCAAGGCCTAGGGAGTCAGGGACCTCGGGAAGGGTAATTGCAGTCGGGGGCCCTGTGGGGTGATGCAGGTTCTGGGCGCCCGGTACCGAGAAGGAGGATGGTGGAATGCAGGACTGGCCGTCGGTTGGTGGGGTCGTGTAGGGAGCGGGGCGGACAGGGAACGGTACGACCAGGGGTTTTCTGGGTGCAGGGCCAGGCTAACGGGGTGCTGAGGATCGGGGGGAACCACGCCACGAGGCCAGGTCCAACACGCGCCCCCCCAGCTGAAAGGCAGAGAGAACTACCCATCCCCTTGGGGGTTCTCTTCACTGAGGCGGAAATACCGGGACAGGCCGTCCGCGTTGGCGTGGTCAGCACCAGGCCGGTGCTCAACAGTGAAGTCCATCCCCTGGAGGGAGATGGACCATCCAACAGTTTGGAGTTCTCCATTCTCATTTGCATTAGCCACCAGAGAGGTCGATGGTCGGTTTGGACCCGGAAGTGAGTACCGAACAGGTAGGGCCTCAGCTTCTTCAGGGCCCAAACCACCGCGAAGGCCTCCCGCTCGATGGTGCTCCACATTTGCTCTCGAGGGGGTAACCTCCGGCTAATGAAGGCCACTGGCTGGTCTAGGCCCTTTTCATTCATCTGAGATAGGACTGCTCCGATGCCATGCTCGGACGCGTCCGTTTGGACCACGAACTCTCTGGAGTAGTCGGGGGCTTGTAGTACGGGGGCAGTGCACATGGCGACTTTCAATGCTTCAAACGCCTTCTGACAGGCGGGGGTCCAGCTAACTCTTTTCGGCTGCTTTTTGGAGGTCAATTCTGTGAGGGGGATTACGATGCTGCCGTACCCCTTTATGAATCTTCGGTAGTACCCCGTGAGCCCCATGAAAGCCCGCACTTCCGTCTGGGTCGTGGGGGCCTCCCAGGCAACGATCGCATCGATCGTGGGTTGGAGGGGTGCCACTAGGCCGCTCCCGACCTGGTGCCCCAGGTAGACCACTGACCCTTGTCCGATCTGACATTTACTTGCTTTGATGGTGAGACCCGCTCGACGCAGGGCCATCAACACCTCCCAGAGGTGTTGGAGGTGTTCGGTCCAGTGGGAGCTGAACACCGCGATATCATCTAGATACGTGGCGCTGAATCCCTCCAACCCAGCCAGTACCTGGTTAAATAGCCTCTGGAAGGTGGCGGGGGCATTTTTCATGCCGAAGGGCATCACCCGGAAATGGTAGTGGCCATCCGGTGTGGAGAAGGCGGATCTCTCTCTGGCCCCCTCCGTGAGGGCGATTTGCCAGTACCCGCAGGTCAAGTCAAAGGTGCTGAGATAGAGAGCAGACCCCAGGCGGTCAATGAGCTCGTCTGCTCGTGGAATGGGGTGAGCGTCGGTCCCGGTGACTGCGTTGAGCCCACGGTAGTCCACACAGTACCTCAACTCGGGAACAGCGCCGGGGGCGGACGCCTTCGGAACCAGGACCACGGGGCTGGCCCATGGGCTGTCAGAGGCCTCGACCACTCCCAGGGCTAGCATCTTGGAGACTTCGGCCTTGATGCAGGCCCGGACTCTGTCAGGGACGCAGTAGGCTCTGTGCCGTACCGGAGGGCTGTCCCCGGTGTCCACATCGTGGACGCACCAACCGGTGACGCCAGGGACGAGGGAGAAAAGGTCAGAGAACTGTCCCAGTAGCTGGGGACAGTCCTCGCGTTGCTCGGGGGTGAGGGAGGAGGAGAGACTCACTCCCTCTACGGAGCCATCCTTGTCCTCCGCACACAGGAGATCGGGGAGAGGCTCCGTGTCCTCTTCCACTCCGTCGTCGGTGGTGAGGAGCAGACTCAACTCGGACCGCACGAAGTGGGGTTTGAGGCGGTTTACATGGAGGATCCTCAAGGGGTTCTTGGGGGACTGCACATCTATGAGGTAGGTCACTTGGCTCTTGCGTTCCACCACTTTGAAGGGCCAGGTCCACTTGTCCTAAAGGGCACAAGGTTCCACTGGGGCCATCACCAGACCTGCTGGCCGGGCTGAAACTCGACCAGAGTGGCATTCTGGTCATACCATCGTTTCATTTCTTCTTGGCTTGCCTCGAGGTTTGCCTCGGCAAGCTCCCGGAACCTCCGAGTCTGGTTTCGGAGGGCCAGGATGTATCGGAACACATCTGGGGGTGGATCCTAGGGTGCCGCTTCCCAACTTTCCTTGACCAGGCTGAGGGGCCCCCTGACAGGGTGCCCGTAGAGCAGCTCGAAGGGGCTAAACCCCAAGGATTTCTGGGGGACTTCCCAGTAGGCGAACAGGAGGCAGGGTAGGAGGATGTCCCACTTGCGCCTCAGGGGCTCCTCGAGACCCATGATCATCCCCTTGAGGGTACGGTTGAATTGCTTAACCAGGCCATTACCTTGGGGGTGGTATGGGGTGGTGAACTTGTACGTCACCCCACACTGTTGCCACAGGGACTTCATGTACTTGGAGATAAAATTAGTTCCTCGGTCGCTCACCACTTCTCGCGGGAATCCCACCCGGGAGAAGATCCCCACGAGGGCCCTCCCCACTATGGGGGCCATCACCGTTTGGAGGGGAATGGCCTCAGGGTACCGGGTGGCATGGTCTACCAGGACGAGGATGAACTGGTGGCCTAAGGAGGTCCGGGGGTCGAGGGGCCCCACGATGTCTATTCCCACCCGTTCAAAGGGGGTACTGACAACGGGGAAGGGTTGGAGGGGAGCCGTGCGCCTTCCTTCGCTCTTCCTGCTGGCCTGGCACGTGGGGCAGGACTTGCAGTGGGTCTCCACATCGGTGCGCATACGGGGCCAGTAAAACTTAGTGACCAGGTGGTGATAGGTTTTGTCCTGTCCCAGGTGTCCCGCCAGGGGCACATCATGGGCCAGGTTCAGGAGGAAGCCGCGGAAACGTAGGGGTACCACCAGCACCCGGGCTGACCCTAGTTCGGCGGACTTCTGTTCACTATATAAGAGGCCATTTTCCCAATAGACAAAGTGGGGGCCGGACTGGTCACCGGCAGCCTGGGCGGAGGCCTGCTGCCGCGGCCCAACTAGAGAAGGACAGGAGGTCTGTTCCAGGCAGAATTCCTCTCGGGAAGGTCCTCCTTCCTGGCGCCACTGGGCTAACCCAGGGAGGTCGTCCAAGGTCGGGGCCTGTTCGACGGGAGGGCCGAGGGGACCTGCGTCGGGGTCAATTTCCTCCCCGGGGGGTAGCTCGGAGACCTCGGGTCGCTCGCTGCCCTCCGGGTCGTCAGGGACCGGGCGAGGGGTCTCGGGTTCCACCCCCTTGGGTGTGGACATTCGGGCGGTCATGGATCGTGTGCTCACGCAGGCCCATTCGGGCAGGCCCACCATCTCTAGGTGAGTCCTCCGCTCTACCTGCTTCCACGGGGAGCTCTCCAGATCGTTTCCCAGTAGACAGTCCAAAGGCATGTTGGTGCGGACCGCTACTCGCAAGTCCCCGGAGACTCCTCCCCATTAAAACGGGACCTGAGCTATTTGGCAGGTGCGGACAGAATTGTCGGCTGAGATTACCCGGCAGGAGGCGTGGGGTATAATTTGGTCTTCGGTGACCAGGTGACAGCGCACTGCGGTGATGCTGGCTCCTGTGTCTCGGAGAGCCCCTATGCGGTGCCCGTTGACGGTTACCTGTTGTCTGTACTTCTCAGTGTTGTCGGGCAGGGAGTCTCCGGGGACCATTTCTCTATCCCCAAGGGAGACTAACGACATGGCGGCTGGTTCCCACCCCTCTATGTCCTCTATCTCTTCCTCTTCTAGGGCTACTGTGGCTAGCTGGCGCGCGGGGGGGCTCCCAGCAGTGGGTTTCTTGTGCAGGGGGCATTGGGGGTCACTGGCATAATGCCCTGTTTGCTGACATCTGAAGCAAGCTATGCTGGCTCGGGGTCCCTGTCTACCTGAGGGGGTCCTGCTCTAGTGATGGGAGGAGAGTTCCTGGACTGGTTCTGGGAGGGGCTACGTTGGGGCCCGGACTGGTACCCCCGCTGTCTACCTTGACCTCCCCCTCCTCTCTGGCGGGAAAACCCTTGTTGATTTCGGCCATAGTCTCCCACGGGCCTCCTTGGGACTCGGGTGCTCACCCAGCGATCTGCCTCGACAGCAAGCTTCCGGGGATCTGACAATTTGCTGTCCAGAAGGTGCTGTCTCAGTTCCACAAAGCAGTTTGTGGATAGGTGTTCGTATGCGATGAGGTTGAATAGTCCTTCAAAGGTGGTCACCTTTCTGCCCTTGATCCACCCTTCCAAGGCCCGGCTGTAGAAATTCACATATTCTTCCCATGTGGTGCCGGGGATCTTTTTGCAGTCTCGGAACCGCTGCCGATACATCTCCGGGGTGAGCCCATATCGGGATAGCAGAGCGTCCTTCATATGGGTGTAGGAATTCATGACTGTGGAGGGCAGGTCCAGCATGGTGTCTCTTCCCTCACTGAGGAAGCGGCCCCACAATCCGGCCCCCCAATCCTTTTCAGGCACTCGGTGGGAGGTCATGGTGACCTCGTATGCTTTGAACCACTGCTGGATTTCGTCCCCTTTGTAGTACTCCTTTACTACATCCTTGGGGATGTGTATTTTGGCCTCCACCGGGGAAGATGTTTCTCGGTTCCCCGGGGGTCGGATGTCTTCGCTTCTGGCTTTTAGTTCAAGTTATTTTAAGCTGTGTTCATGTTCGAGCTGGAGTTTCTTTCCCTCATGCTCCCTCTGGAGCTTCTTTTCTTCTAGTTCCCCTTGTAACCGTAATTGTTCCACGGCCAGTTTTTTCTCGGCCAACTTAAGCTCTCCTTCTATTTTAAGGCGCGCTAGCTCCAGCTCGTGGATTCGGGTTCGTTCTCGGTCTGTCATCTCCTCTGGTGACAGACCTCTTTCCGCACTAGGACTCTGTGTCAGGGAGTCTGTTCTCTCACCTTCCTGGCCGCAGGTTTTGGTCTGGGGCCCCCCTTCTCCGCCGTCTTCTTCTGGTGGGGGGAGGGGGGGCCCAGCCTCTACCCAGGCTATCAGGCCTTTTTGGAAGTCTTCTTTGGTGCTTAACCCAGTGGTAGCGATGTGAAGTTCCTTGCAGAATTGTTTTAGTTCTTTGTGGGTATACTCTTCCACACGGTCCTTTTGGAATGTGGGCTTCTCGCTTGTTCCGGTGGAACTCATGGTTGTTCTTCGTTCAGGTAGTGTGTCAGTCGTTTTACTGTACGATCTCTAGACGTAGGCTCTTATCCCATCGCTGGCCACTAATGTTGGAAGGGGCGATCCCAGAGGGCCAGGATATGCTCTCCCGACCACTCCGTGATCCACCTCTCCCACAAATAATGCAGAGCCTGAACGTGAGGCCCTCGCCGGGGAGGACTTCGAGTCTAGGATCGTACACACTGAGCATACACCACACTTATGAACGGACACCACACCGTGGGTTTCAGTAAGCAAGTTCTTTATCAAACAGTAGAGGTTTTAGGCAGAATGAACACGTATTTACAAGCGATCGAGGGATCGTAAAGTCTCAGTGGTAAGGAGGAGGGAAGCAGAACAGTCTCAGTATTAGGCGAGTACGAAGCGTACCCTACGCACAGCTCTCAATCCTCGAGCCGGGGGATACGGAAGATGACGATCGTACTGGTCGTTCCACTCACTTCTTCTCGAGCCAGGACGTGTTGGTAGCGTCGATGGTTCAGTTGGGCCAGAGTACTCCTCGAGCCGTGACAAGGTCAGCAGGGCTCGATCCGGAGTGCACAGAGAGTCTGTCTGTTCTTGAGGAGCTGCAACCACGTCAGCAGGGCTCAGGGTGTTCAACGAATGTCCTTAGAGTTCCAGGATGAGCTGCTCCGAGGTCAGCAGGGCTCCGAGGTTCCAGTTCCTTCTTCATGAGGGTGAGCCACGACAGCGGCAGCAGGGCTCGATAAGTTCCAAGTTTCCAGTCTTTTCCCCAAGGGGTGAGCCGCGATCCGATCAGCAGGGCTCTCTTGTCCAGGATACAACTGCCCGCTAGTTCTTGGGTGGGCCTTGATATAGTGCAGTGGCCCTTTGATGTCCGGACCCTCGCAGGTGGATGTCTCATGCCTCGGGGGCGGGTCGTCGGAGTGCTCCGTCGGTTGGTCCTTTGATCCCTTTGAAGATGCGCCTGGGAATTCCCAGACGCCCAGCAGGGTCTGGGGCCAGCTCTCGGGGGGCCAGAGTGGGATCGAAACCAGCCCACAGGGGAAGGCCAGAGGTGTGAGAGAAACCAATCTCCCAGGGGAGGCCGGGGGTGCAATCGAAACTCCTTGTCTTATCTCACTCAGGGAGCCCTTTACCCCCCAGCCGGGCATGGCGCGTCTGGAGCCTAAGTTTCTCTTGGGCCGGGGTCAGGCAAGGCCTAGGGAGTCAGGGACCTCGGGAAGGGTAATGGCGGTTGGGGGCCCTGTGGGGTGATGCAGGTTCTGGGCACCCGGTACCGGGAAGGAGGATGGTGGAATGCAGGACTGGTCGTCGGTTGGTGAGGTCGTGTAGGGAGCGGGGCGGACAGGGAACAGGACGACCAGGGGTTTTCTGGGTGCAGGGCCAGGCTACCGGGGTGCTGAGGATCGGGGGGAACCACGCCACTCGGCCAGGTCCAACAGATCCAAATATGAACAATCCCGCGAGTGGTGCACGCGTGCCACAGTGAGACATGCTTTCAATTATCTCGCCCGTGTCTGGGCACGATAATTGAAACCACATGGCCTAATGGTGTCTATTACGTGCACCAAGGGCGTAATAGACACCAATAGGCCGTGGACGGAGCAACGTGCCTGCTTTGGTCAATTGCGTGCAGTCTTTTATAAAAAGACGCACGCAAAGGCCAATGGGGTAGCACGAAAGGAATCGCACACGCACAAGCATGTGTGATTCCCAGTTCAGTGCTAAAACCCCATTTTTCACTCACTAAAGGTCTTGCGCTGCGCGAGCAATGCTGCGCAGTGCAACGCTGGCGCCAGACCTAAAAATCTGAAATAATTCAAAGATAAACCAGGTTCAAACAAATAATTTATTCTTGGTTGTTTATAAAATGCACGCCTATACAACAACCCCCGCAGATGACCGTTTTTCTACCATCCCAAATGTTCACAAGGATATCTTGCGCCTCTTTTGCCCCATTACCTTTTAACGGGTTTCTTTCCACTGCATCTCGCACCAACTTCTAGTGAACGCCAGGAGGTTTGTAAACTGCCCTGGAGCGAGTGCCGGACCATAGGCGCATACAGACCCGTTTTCTGAAGCACACCCGTCATAGCACAGCTGAAGAATGACACCCTGGGTCACCACCTAAAAGGGGACAAGATTTTAGCTTATATAGGAAAAGTGGTATAGCATGGCTCTGAGCTATAGATAAAGGCTACCCAAGGAATGCTGAAACACAGGAGGTAATAGAAAAGCCAATATCAGTGAGTCTTTGGTACCTACATACAATATGGACCCAATCGTGCCAATGATGGGCATCAAGAGCAATTTTATGTTAAAGGTCATATGTGAAAATTGTCGTCAATGCACTGAGCAAACATTTACAAAATTGCTTCCGATTGGGTTATAGTCCAGTTTAGATAACTCTGAAGCACGAGTTCCAGTGAGGTGTTAAAAGGAGCTGTGACAGGACGAGTGGTGGAAATGCGCTATCGTCTTTCTTCAAGGTACCCCGCTGCCCCAGAAACAGTTGCGTTGTGTTTTGGAACAAGTTCAGCACTATGCCACAATAATTTCTCCATTTGTTAACAACTCCTTATGGGCCTAGCAAGCATCAGCCGGCATAAGTATTTTGTCTAACAATGGAACCAGTTTGTTGAGAAATTATTTATTCAATCCTCACCACAGATTAATAATAATAATACAGGAAGTGTTATTTATAGATCTAAAAATGTGATTAGGGTAAAAAACGCACGCAAAGGCCAATGGGGTAGCACAAAAGGAATCGCATATGCACGTGCGATTCCTAGGTCAGTGCTAAAACCCCTTTTTTCACTCACTAAAGGTATCGCGCTGCGGGAGCACTGCTGCGCAGTAACGCAGGCCTAAAACGCTCTTCCTATGAAAACTACATCTTAACTACAACTATAACTACCTCCTGGAGGACGCTGCACTCTATAATCTATTATTCAAGATTAATTAATCACGCATGTAACGCTTCACTGCTGTGCGCGCCGGACACCAGAATCACATTGTGGGAAAAAAAAGATATATATATGTAGACTAGAGTCCAGGTATATAATTGATCTAAATTCAATAATTCCATTTGGTCTCAGTACTGAAGAGGAGCTTACCATACATCTAGGCTGAATATTTACTTACTGAAAGGAGGTTAAGGGAAAACTGCAAACTTTTTAATAACATTGGGCTGCATCAGGATATACATACTAACAAAGTAAAATAATGAATTCAATGAGTCTAATTGATAATGATTTATATCTAATTTGGTTACAGTCTGCATAAAATCGTTCCTGGGATGATTTATGGTCGTAGGCAACGTACCTGTACGGTTGATGTAACAACCGACAATTGGCCAAAGAGCAAGCCTTGAACAGCTGGTACGAGTGGACGTGGCTGTGCAAGGTTTCTGTATGGATGATGTCCAACTTCGGTGCAGTGACAGAATGGTGAGCCCTGATGAATCTGCCATAAAGCGTAACAGGCAGTGAAACATGTCGGCCACAGGTAGTGGTATGCGAGTTTAAGCTACCAGCCTTTTTATTTCACCAGTCTACACCAGACCTATGAATAAAGTTGCATTATTGGTGTAGCTGTTGATTTTAATCCCATTCTGTGTCACATCAGGGAGATTTTCCTTGATTTTTTGTTGTGCGCCTGTTTTGTCCTTCACCAATTATTTTGGGTTGTTTGCTTTGGACACTCGATTTTTCTTTGAGAAGGAATGGTAACCGATGATGAGAAAGGGGTTTTAATCTGGTAAGCATCTGCCAAGGACCCCGAGGGTTGTGCGCCCGTGAGGTGCCATTCTCTCTCACCACACATTTTTTACGTTTGATTGTCTGTCAAGTGTGATTGGTTGTACTGTTCTGTAGGGAACAGACATTACAGGAACTGTCGAGTTGAATTTTATATGAGACCTCCTTGTCCTCCTTTCTTCACAAACAAGTGTTTGGTTTTGGACGGTCAGGCAAATACAGAACACACCCTTCTATAGATAGAGGGGGTGGGCTATTGGATCCAAATGATTAAATGGACTGTTTTCCAATAAATTTTGAATAGCCTGCTAGACTAGTGCTAACCATTGTCCAGGGTACAGGGATTTGTTGCTATTGAATGTTATTGAGTGGAGGGCTATCCCGTGAGTAACCTTACATCCCTCTGGGCTCCTTTTTGAATTACGTGCATAAAATTATGTTATTGATTATCGGACTCGTGAGATATATGAAATTTTGTGCAATTAATTGCCCATCCAGGGCTCAATTGTGTTTTTTTAGAAATATGGATTTATCGGTTATATTACAAATGCAGAAATCGATATGTCCAAATACGAGAAAAATTACTAATTGTGCACTCTAAGATGGCGCCTGAAACCAAGGCGAAGTAACACTCCGCTTTTTAGGTTAATTGGCGGCGCCAGAAACTACATGATGTTTGTATATAAAATGGCGCTTGTTTTCTTTGCAAAAAATATAGCAAGAAGAAGGCGAGCATTTCGAAATGCGTCCTGTGCATACTGCTTGTCGAATAAAGAATTACTACAGACAGGTCTCCGGGACAGCAATGTGCACCTGCTTCGCCCCCAGTTATGCAAATGTCTTCGTAGGCTGGTGGGAGGAGCAGGTGAGGGTAAATATGAGAGGTACCCCTTAACAAGAGTCAAGGGAAGTAGGGTTATTTAACCAATGAACTAGGAGGATTCCCTTGAGTGAGAATAATTGGGAGAAGCCAAAAAAAGGGTCAGGGGGAAACAATACCACAAAACAAATATATATGAAGAATTCTTACAATTTATTGAAGTATATAAATGGTATAAAGAGAGTCAACCCCAAATGGAACCCTCTCAGCGTAAATAAAACAATACATTTTTTTTTTATAAAAAAAGGGGTTTCAATTTTGGCCAGCAAGATTGAATCACAAAAGACAGAAAAAACAGTAGGACATAAAATTTGTGCAATACTTGATGTATATTCGGACTCTATTGTGAACACCCAAGCTATATGTACCATAATACAATATTTCAGCAAAGATGTCGAGATCCTGAATTATACTGGGTGAAGCGCCGACGCGTTTCGGTGGTTTTCCAAGTTATTGTCCACCTTCTTCAAGACACCTTTTGGTTTCTGTCGTAGTGTTGGGGTCTATATAATTGCCCTAAAGGAGTGAACATACAATAAGGTTTGATGAGTGCATAATCTTTTACATTTATCATGCATGACACAATCATATGCTAGGCCTTTAACAGTTGGTACATAGCTATACATATAAATAATAGACTGTTCCATTAGCTTCCATGTAAATAGGTTGGGTTGTTTAAGGTGCGACATATTAGGCTAAAAGAACACAGATGCATACAGTGAATCATATCCTAACTGGTAGATCTGAACATTCTATTACATACATATGAGGAAATCAATTTGTTTTCTTACAGGATGGATAATATCACTCTTTGACATTTATTTTGTTCTGAATCCCTCTATTTTCCCAAACCATATATAAGGGGGAAAAATTATGTTCTATGGTCCTAGGGAAAGGATGGCCTGGTGTTTAGTAGTTTGTAGATTCTTTAGTCGGCTGTCTATAAGGTGGAGCTGTTCTGCCCGACTACTAAACTGAATAGATCATTACCTCGATTTTGGTTATTAGGTTAATGCAAAGAGAGGATTGGCATGATTTAAAGGTATATACCAGATTGACGAGTCTTGAAAACTGGAAATTGTTATGTCACTTTTGTGTGACTAGAAAGGAGCAATTACCTTGGAGTCCGTATGTTTAGATAGAGTTTCTATGTTGTTCCATTTTTTAATGCCAAATGTGTAGGGCTGTATCTCTGGATTGTATATCCTGTATGGTATTCCTGTAAGTCACAAGTATGTGTAGAGCTTTACACTAATTTGAGTTGTCATTTTTTAATCTCGTTTTATAAAAGATTTTTTATATATAGGTATTGTTGACAAGGGCTAGACATACCTTAGATATATGTACCTAGGCGTATAATCAATTCAGAGTTGTTGTGCCTAAGATATATACTGCTGCTGGTCTTCTTTCTTAAGTTAAAGTCCAGAGGCGCCTAAGTCTTGTCCTTGCAGGATTGAGTTCCGGTTCTCTAAATGAAATGTATGGAGATCAAATGTGAGTCAATTCTGGGCAATATTATTGGGGAGTTACTCCTCTATGTATTCCTAAAATTGCATACGCTTACCTAATACACCGCAAAGGACTGCTCACTTCTCTGGTTATCATTAGTCTTTAAAGCGTAGAACCAGGGGCATTAACTTTATGTCCTCATGGTATGTAGTTCTAGAAATCAGAAAAGAAAAGCAAGAAAGGAGGGGTCTGTCGGTTAAAAAGCCCACTCTGTTTGATTCAATCATCGTTCTAGCTTCTCAAGCTAACCTAATGATAGCGCTTACCTGTGGTTTCACGACGGACTGCCTGCTTCTCTGGTTCTACGGGGAATGCCCGGTGATAGAGAGCGCCGTCTTTAAATACCTAAACTGGTGTCTGATTCGTCCGAGAACCATCCAATCGGGTTAATCCTAGACGTAGCCACGCGATTAACATACTGTGGCTTATAATGTTGTATCCCTATTGGTGGATTTCTTTAAGGTGTATTCCGATTGGATTGGGGCAGTCTGTCAGGAAGATGGGTCATCTGACAGAGGGGTGGGTCCTATCTCAGGAAGGGGATGTGTCAGCGGAGGTCCTAAAGGCCACATGTTTCATTCTCTGATTGTTTTATTTTGCGGGTGATTCCGCATTCGTCGTAGATGTATTGGCCGACTATTTTGGACTCTATCAATGCTTACTTAAAAGTTGTGGCCATAAGGTTGTATATGTATGATTGGGGGTCTATATTAGGGCGCTGGGGTCTAGAGATGATGTGAGCTCGTCCGTAATGCGGGGATTACAGTTTGGGGAATTCTACAGAGCGAGTATCATTGTCTCAGTGAAGTAACTTTCCAGAACTCCTAGATTGGGTAGGATAAGATAAGATATTAGTGATTTATAGGGAAAATATCTCAGGCGATTGCATAGCGGCTCTTGTATGATTGAAATATACTTAATGTTTACGTGAGAATGGGCGTTGGTACGTGGCATGTTAAACTTAATGTATGAAATGGTCAGGTGACTCAGAGTAAGATTCTTGTAGTTAATATTAAGTGCTATGTTAGAGAATGATACCCTCTAGAGATGTACTTAGGTGATTCACATGTAAAGTAAATAGGGGCAAAGTAGCAAACGTGGACTATTTACTCAGGCGGTCTAGATACATAATAAGTGCTATTTTAGAGAATGAGACCCTCTTGAGATGTACTTGGGTGATTCACATATAAAGTAAATAGGGGCGAAATAGCAGACATGGACTATTTACTTGGGCGGTCTAAATACATTTTGTCCAGTCCTCCCTGGTGTTTAGACCCTGGTGGATGGTATTCAGAAAACAGAAGTACCATTGTTCCCTGGTTTTCCTAAGTTTGTCAGTGTCTCCGCCTCGTCTGGTGGTTCTAATCTTCTCTAGAATAAACCAGCGAAGGTCATCGCAAGTGTGGTTCTCCTGTTAGAAATGTCCTGCTAAAGGCGCATTGCATTTGTTTGTGCGAATGGCCGATTTATGTTCTAGGACTCTGAGTCTAAGTTCTTTACTGGTCTCCCCCACATAGCCAAGGTTGCAGGGGCAGATCAGTAGGTACACTAGATTTTGGCTCCTACAGTTGTTGAATGTTCTAGGGGTTAAAGTTTTGCCATTAAATTCCAGACTGGTGCCTGTAATGCAGTGCTGGCATACTGAGCAGGTCCCACATTTGGGGTTACCTGAGGCTGTTAGCCCTGTTAGGGTTCGTTGTGTTTCCATAAGTGGTTTATATGTGTGGACAAGACTATTACGTAGAGTTTTATTTCTGCGAAAAGAGAAAAGCGGTTTATTAAGTTTGGTTTCTTGGTTGAAATTAAGAATACGCCAATTCCTGTTGACGATATTCTTAATTTGATTGCTCAAGTATGAGAACTGGGTTACAAAGACTATTTTGTCTAGGTCATTTTTCTTGTGTGTTTTATTTTGATCGAGGAGGCTGTCTCGGTCATAAAATCTTGCCCGTTTGAGAGAATTTTTTATTAATTTACGGGGATAGCCCCTCTCCTTGAGTTTTTTTGTCGTATTCTCAGCATGTCTATAGAAATCCTCAAGATTCGAGCAGTTTCGTCTCAATCTGAGGAATTCTCCAAAGGGCACATTGTCCCTTTGTGCTTTAGGGTGATTGCTCGAGTAGTGTAGGAGTGAGTTCTTGTCCGTAGGTTTGGTAAAAAGTTCGACTTTCAAGAAGCCCTCCTCTTCTTTAATGGCTATATCAAGGAATTCTACCCTGGAGTTACTTTGATGGCCTGTGAATCTGAGGTTGGGGTCTCCCAGATTAAGCCATTCTAGAAAGCTGGCTAACTCCTCGCTGGCACCGCTCCAGATGAAGATGATGTCATCTATATAGCGGTGCCTGCAGGAGATGTTCTCGAAAAAGGGGGCGGCTTCGTTGAATATATGATTGAGTTCGAACTCTCCCACATATAAGCAGGCCAGGCTGGGGGCACAGGTGGCCCCCATACTGGTCCCCTTGATCTGTAGGTATAGGTCATCCTTGAAAAGGAAAAAGTTTCTCTTTAAAATGAAATGGATACATGACATGATGAAAATGTCGTCCCCTCCGTGAAGGTCCTCTGTTTCTAGTATAGACGCTATAACTTTTAGGGTGTTGTTTTGGGGGATGTTTGTATATAGGGCTTCCATATCCAGGGTGACCAGAAATTGGGTCACCCTGTTGAAGCTTTTACCCTCAAAAACTGAGATAGCGTGTGAAGTGTCTTTGAGGTAAGATTTTTGTTTCTTTACAATAGGTTGTAAGAAAAAGTCCACATACCTACTTAATGGTTCCAAAATGGACCCTATGCCACTAATTATGGGTCTCATTGGTGGATCAGTAGGGTTCTTGTGGATCTTCGGTAATCCGTACATTGCTGGGGTGACTGGGTGTTGGTTAAAGAGAAATTTGTATTCGGTTTCACTAATAGCACCACTATTCTTGCCCTCACTCAGGAGTTGGGCTACTTCGCTTTTTAATTTGCTCAGTTCTTGGAACCTAGATTTCTGGTAGTGTTCCCTGACACGAAGAAGTTCTCTCATTTTGTTGTCATATTTGTTGGTGTCAAATACGACAATTCCCCCACCCTTATCACCGCTATATAGATGACATCATCTTCATCTGGAGCGGTGCCAGCGAGGAGTTAGCCAGCTTTCTAGAATGGCTTAATCTGGGAGACCCCAACCTCAGATTCACAGGCCATCAAAGTAACTCCAGGGTAGAATTCCTTGATATAGCCATTAAAGAAGAGGAGGGCTTCTTGAAAGTCGAACTTTTTACCAAACCTACGGACAAGAACTCACTCCTACACTACTCGAGCAATCACCCTAAAGCACAAAGGGACAATGTGCCCTTTGGAGAATTCCTCAGATTGAGACGAAACTGCTCGAATCTTGAGGATTTCTATAGACATGCCGAGAATACGACAAAAAAACTCAAGGAGAGGGACTATCCCCGTAAATTAATAAAAAATTCTCTCAAACAGGCAAGATTTTATGACCGAGACAGCCTCCTCGATCAAAATAAAACACACAAGAAAAATGACCTAGACAAAATAGTCTTTGTAACCCAGTTCTCATACTTGAGCAATCAAATTAAGAATATCGTCTACAGGAATTGGCGTATTCTTAATTTCAACCAAGAAACCAAACTTAATAAACCGCTTTTCTCTTTTTGCAGAAATAAAACTCTACGTAATAGTCTTGTCCACACATATAAACCACTTATGGAAACACAACGAACCCTAACAGGGCTAACAGCCTCAAGCAACCACAAATGTGGGACCTGCTCAGTATGCCAGCACTGCATTACAGGCACCAGTCTGGAATTTAATGGCAAAACTTTAACCCCTAGAACATTCAACAACTGTAGGAGCCAAAATCTAGTGTACCTACTGATTTGCCCCTGCAACCTTGGCTATGTGGGGGAGACCAGTAGAGAACTTAGACTCAGAGTCCTAGAACATAAATCGTCCATTCGCACAAACAAATGCAATGCGCCTTTAACAGAACATTTCAAACAGGAGAACCACACTTGGGATGACCTTCGCTGGTTTATTCTAGAGAAGATTAGAACCACCAGACGAGGCGGAGACACTGACAAACTTAGGAAAACCAGGGAACAATGGTACTTCTGTTTTCTGAATACCATCCACCAGGGTCTAAACACCAGGGAGGACTGGACAAAATGTATTTAGACCGCCCAAGTAAATAGTCCATGTCTGCTATTTCGCCCCTATTTACTTTATATGTGAGTCACCCAAGTACATCTCAAGAGGGTCTCATTCTCTAAAATAGCACCTATTATGTATCTAGACCACCTGAGTAAATAGTCCATGTTTGCTACTTTGCCCCTATTTACTTTACATGTGAATCACCTAAGTACATCTCTAGAGGGTATCATTCTCTAACATAGCACTTAATATTAACTACAAGAATCTTACTCTGAGTCACCTGACCATTTCATACATTAAGTTTAACATGCCACGTACCAACGCCCATTCTCACGTAAACATTAAGTATATTTCAATCATACAAGAGCCGCTATGCAATCGCCTGAGATATTTTCCCTATACATCACTAATATCTTATCTTATCCTACCCAGTCTAGGAGTTCTGGAAAGTTACTTCACTGAGACAATGATACTCGCTCTGTAGAATTCCCCAAACTGTAATCCCTGCATTACGGACGAGCTCACATCATCTCTAGACCCCAGCGCCCTAATATAGACCCCCAATCATACATATACAACCTTATGGCCACAACTTTTAAGTAAGCATTGATAGAGTCCAAAATAGTCGGCCAATACATCTACGACGAATGCGGAATCACCCGCGAAATAAAACAATCAGAGAATGAAACATGTGGCCTTTAGGACCTCCGCTGACACATCCCCTTCCTGAGATAGGACCCACCCCTCTGTCAGATGACCCATCTTCCTGACAGACTGCCCCAATCCAATCGGAATACACCTTAAAGAAATCCACCAATAGGGATACAACATTATAAGCCACAGTATGTTAATCGCGTGGCTACGTCTAGGATTAACCCGATTGGATGGTTCTCGGACGAATCAGACACCAGTTTAGGTATTTAAAGACGGCGCTCTCTATCACCGGGCATTCCCCGTAGAACCAGAGAAGCAGGCAGTCCGTCGTGAAACCACAGGTAAGCGCTATCATTAGGTTAGGTTGAGAAGCTAGAACGATGATTGAATCAAACAGAGTGGGCTTTTTAACCGACAGACCCCTCCTTTCTTGCTTTTCTTTTCTGATTTCTAGAACTAGATAACATGAGGACATAAAGTTAATGCCCCTGGTTCTACGCTTTAAAGACTAATGATAACCAGAGAAGTGAGCAGTCCTTTGCGGTGTATTAGGTGAGCGTATGCAATTTTAGGAATACATAGAGGAGTAACTCCCCAATAATATTGCCCAGAATTGACTCACATTTGATCTCCATACATTTCATTTAGAGAACCGGAACTCAATCCTGCAAGGACAAGACTTAGGCGCCTCTGGACTTTAACTTAAGAAAGAAGACCAGCAGCAGTATATATCTTAGGCACAACAACTCTGAATTGATTATACGCCTAGGTACATATATCTACAGGTATGTCTAGCCCTTGTCAACAATACCTATATATAAAAAATCTTTTATAAAACGAGATTAAAAAATGACAACTCAAATTAGTTTAAAGCTCTTCACATACTTGTGACTTACAGGAATACCATACAGGATATACAATCCAGAGATACAGCCCTACACATTTGGCATTAAAAAATGGAACAACATAGAAACTCTATCTAAACATACGGACTCCAAGGTAATTGCTCCTTTCTAGTCACACAAAAGTGACATAACAATTTCCAGTTTTCAAGACTCGTCAATCTGGTATATACCTTTAAATCATGCCAATCCTCTCTTTGCATTAACCTAATAACCAAAATCGAGGTAATGATCTATTCAGTTTAGTAGTCGGGCAGAACAGCTTCACCTTATAGACAGCCGACTAAAGAATCTACAAACTACTAAACACCAGGCCATCCTTTCCCTAGGACCATAGAACATAATTTTTCCCCCTTATATATGGTTTGGGAAAATAGAGGGATTCAGAACAAAATAAATGTCAAAGAGTGATATTATCCATCCTGTAAGAAAACAAATTGATTTCCTCATATGTATGTACTAGAATGTTCAGATCTACCAGTTAGGATATGATTCACTGTATGCATCTGTGTTCTTTTAGCCTAATATGTCGCACCTTAAACAACCCAACCTATTTACATGGAAGCTAATGGAACAGTCTATTATTTATATGTATAGCTATGTACCAACTGTTAAAGGCCTAGCATATGAATGTGTCATGCATGATAAATGTAAAAGATTATGCACTCATCAAACCTTATTGTATGTTCACTCCTTTAGGGCAATTATATAGACCCCAACACCACGACAGAAACCAAAAGGTGTCTTGATAAAGGTGGACAATAACTTGGAAAACCACCGAAACGCGTCGACGCTTCATCCAGTGTAATTCAGGATCTCGACATCTTTGCTGAAATATTGTATTATAGTACATATAGCTTGGGTGTTCACAATAGAGTCCGAATATACATCAAGTATTGCACAAATTTTATGTCCTACTGTTTTTTCTGTCTTTTGTGATTCAATCTTGCTGGCCAAAATTGAAACCCCTTTTTTTATAAAAAAAAAATTATTGTTTTTTTTACGCTGAGAGGGTTCCATTTGGGGTTCACTCTCTTTTTAACATTTGTATACTTCAATAAATTGTAAGAATTCTTCATATATATTTTTTTTGTGGTATTGTTTACCCCTGACCCTTTTTTTGGCTTCTCCCAATTATTCTCACTCAAGGGAATACTCCTAGTTCAAGGGAGGAGCAGGTGTCCAGAACCCATACCATCGGCAATGAGACCAGACGAGCAGGAGAATGGTATCGCTACATTGACGATCTATTCATAATATGGCAAGGCAATACAGATACAGCGCAGGGTTTCATTGTGTATCTCAATGACAATCAAGTGGATTTGCACTGTTCAGGCACAGTGAGTCTAGTGGCAGTGGACTACCTGGACCTGAGGGTGTTCATCACTGACAACAAAATAAACACTACACTATATCTCAAGAGTACTGCAGGGAACTCTGTTCTGTTTGCCACTAGCAATCACCCTCCCTAATTGGTGCAAAGCATCCCCTATGGGGAGCTTTTTGCGACTGAAAAGGAACAGCACACGTCCTCATGATTTTGAGAAAGCTGCCCAGGAATGTGTGGAACGATTCCTACAGAGAGGGTATGATCAAGATTTGCTTGAGAGGACTTTACATAAAGTGAGGAGGATTCCTCGACATGAGCTGCTCCAGCCCAATTTGGGAAAGGGCAAGAACAACAATAATGACCATAAGTTCAGGATGGTGACATCGTACTCGGCTGAGGCGAACCACCTGAAACATATGCTCAGAAAAAACTTGCATATTCTGAGTACAGATAGTGTCATAAGTGAGGATATCCCCAAACATCCGTTAGTGACCTTCAGAAAGGCCAGTTCGTTAAAAGACAGGCTTGTGGAGAGTCACTGCAGTAAAGAAATCCAACGAACAAATACATTAAAAGAGATGAAAGGGTTTTATCCATGTGGCAAGTGTAAAGCCTGTTCAAATAGCAGAAGGGTCCTGAGCTACAGTATTCCAGGGGTCGAATTACAAAAATCGATTCAGACATTTTTGACCTGCACAACACCATATGCAGTGTATTGCATAATCTGCCCATGTGACCTATGTTACATAGGCAGTACAATCAACCCTCTGAAAATGCGCATTTTAGAACACCAAAGGGCAATTGTAAAGAACAATGGAGCATATCCGGTAGCAAGACATTTTGCTGAAAAACATCACAGCAATAGGAATCTCCTAAGATTTTATGGTTTAGATCATGTCCCAGAGAATACACAAGGGGGGGACAGACTTAAAAGATTACGGAGACTTGAGTCACGCTACATTGTAGAATGCCAAACTAAGCGTCCGAAGGGGTTGAACAGTGGCGAAGAGCTGGCTTCACACTTGGGGAACTAAGTGTAGATATGTAGGCCATAGGAGTACGTGAACTAATGGGTAATGTCTGGTTATTTTGAAAAGAGGAGGTGGTATATCAAAAGGAGGCAAATAAATGGTGTTAATGTGAAAATGCTGCTAGATTATCTAAGAAAAATGTTTTTACCACATAGCGATAAAAAGGACACAGGCTGATCCACAGCGAGATGTTTTTTAACGCAGTGATGGAAATCATGTAAATACGCTGTCATTTATGAGAAATGTAAACCTCCCCAGTTTCCAACAATGAATGAAAACCCATTACAAGATGGCGAATTGGGTTCTATAACGTAAAAAGAGAGGAAGGACATTTAAAAAGCAAAATGTCGACAAAGAATACAATGAAATAACACAGAAATATTTAGTTTGGAAACCCAAATAAATGCAGTGATATGATGTTGTTTTTACCCGGTAACCAATTAATGAAATAGGGGGGAGTAAGGACACCTCGTTTTAAACATTCTGTCGCAATTTGAACATTTTGAAAATATGTAAATTTTATCGTGTAAATGGAAAGATAAATTGCGGCAAATTAATTGATCATGTATTCATGTAATATACTGACACCAAAAAGTGAAATTGATTTCAATACTGTTATATTCATTGAAAATGAGGTAGACAGTAATGGCGAGCGTGTTAGCACTGCGGCGTAGTCCCTTTTCTGTGCGTTTATTGATTGTTTTGAAAATATAAAAGATGGAGGCCTCCCTGCGTCTGTGAACACCGAGGAAGTTCTATCTGGAATAAATTGAATCTGGAAAACGTCTCCTAGAGTGCTGGTATCTTCTTGTATGGGAAGAGGATTGTGAGCTGAGATATATATATATTTATGTTGGTATACACGAAACGCGCCGGGCTGGGCTGGACTTGATGCTGTGAAATTGTGCCGCTGAATTTGACCTTTGCTGCTTCTTGAATAAATGAATGGCAGATTCAACCTACCTGTGTTGGCCCTTTTCTCTGCAGGCAACTCTTGTTGGATATGTTTGGCGGCCCCGCCTGAGCCGCGAAAGGTGCCACAGTCCCGCTGCGGCGCCAACCGACGCTGCGGCATCCGGGACAGGTGGTGCCGTTCGAGTAGCATGATGTAGCAGGGCAAAGCAAAGGGGAAAGTTTCGCCACCCACTGGGGTTTCATTTTGAACAATTTGAGGCTACAACGAGGCAACCCACTGGAGGTAATACTTGAATCACTACAGGTCCCAGAAGGCCACTGCGGTGGCCACGCCTAACAGGGCGGGATTGACTGTTACATATAGGTGCTTCAAAAACTGCCTCGCTGAAAGCCTCTCAGTGCCAAGAGTCCATGAGGAAGTGTTGGTATACACGAAACGTGTCGGGCTGGGCTGGACTTGATGCTGTGAAATTGTGCCGCTGCATTTGACCTTTGCTGCTTCTTGAATAAATGAATGGCAGATTCAACCTACCTGTGTTGGCCCTTTTCTCTGCAGGCAACTCTTGTTGGATATATATATATATATATTTCTTTTTTTTCCAGCCAATACCTGTTCAAAATACAATAGGCTCCGACGTAGCAGAGGATCCAATTTTAAACCACAATATATTTCAAGTAAAACGGCTAATGTGATGTGTTTCGGCCGAGACACCACCTTTCTCACACATAATGAGCACCATACTGTATTTACCATGTGTGCTGTGAAACAGAGCACGTGATGCATGGATATAAAGGAACACATTTATTATTTGAGAACCATTACATCATACAAGTGCAACAAATCCAGTGACTGCACACTTGATATTTACAAACAGTGAAGACCTCTGGTTTAAATACCATAGACAAGTGTCGGATCTTCACATTCGGAAACCCCAATGCATGCATGGCAACCCGACTGTACATACATGATGTAAAACTACAAATAACAAAATACCTGTTGAACTTACTGTTCATAATGTAGTGTGCCCATGCAAATAATTCTACAATTAAAAGAACAGAGACACATAAGCATTTGAATTACCTAAAATGTGTCTGTGCCCGTTAAGACGCTGTGATTCCTAAATGTGTTTTGGGGCAAAACTTCGGTCTCCCCTTCAGGTACTGTCCAAACTGAAACAAAAGAATTCTTAAAAGCTATTATACAAATTTTTAGAAATGGGAGTCTCTAGTTGGCAAGGGTATACACTTTTGTCAAAATAGGGACCCTTGCTTCTAGTCAGGATAAGGGGCTACACTCCTAAAAGAACGCCTGCTCACCCCCTTGGTAGCTTGGCACGAGCAGACAGGCTTATCTCAGAGGCAGTGTGTAAAGCATTTGGGAACACATACAGTAACACAGTGAAAACACTACAAATGGACACCACAGCAGTTTAGAAAAAAAAAATAATCTTTACTAGAATTAACACAAGACCAAACACCAAAAATCCACAATACTGTAATACAAATAAGACTGTAAAATGGTAGAAATAGCTTAGTTCACTTTAGATTGTAAATGCAACACTGTACTCTCAAAGTACCTGGGATGCGTAACGCAAAATACACAAAAGGGTCGCCAGGTGATGCACCATTCCTTACACTCAGGGGAGTGTATGTGTTGTTTCCTTACTGCTGCGCTGGGGAGTTGAGGCTCGCTTCCTTACTGTGTGGTGAGTTGGCGTGCCGGTTTCTTACTGCGATCCAATGCCGCTCCGGTGCGATGAGTCAAAATGGCATCTTGGTTACGTTGCAACAACGTTGATGTGATGCGTACACACCCGACGGCCGTGCGGCGACTCAGTGAACTTCTGAGCCCCGATAAACTCTGTGACATGCTTCTCCGGTGATGCGACGACTACCTCTGCGGCGGCAATACGCTTCTCCGGTGAAGTGACTCGCTTCGATGATGCGATGGCGACAGCGGCAGTGGCGGCACACTTACTCCGCGATGCGACAACAACTGCTGCGGCGGCGACACGCTTCTTCTTTGTTATGTCGCTCTTCCAGCTCCCAGCAACACGCAGTCTCTTAGAAGGCCAAGCACAACAGAAGTCACTTCAATTCCCAGCAAGGGAATTCATGGGGGAACTGGTGGTGAAGTCTTGCATCCCTGAGACTTCAGGCAAGAGGCAAGCACAGTTCAAGCCCTTGGAGATTCTTCTTAAAGATGATGAAAGCACACTCAGTCCTTTTTCTCCTTTCTTTGGCAATGAAGCAACCACTGCAGGCCAACCCCCAAACAGCACAAGGCACAGGGGTAGTCTCCTCTTTCAGTTTCCGGGTTCTTCTCCTCAGCAAAGGTCCATCTTGATTCCTAGAAGTGATCTAAAGTTCTGGGGTCTGGGTCCCTCTTTTTATGCACACAAATCCGTTGTCTCTGAAGGCAGAGAGTGACTGTACCTAGTCCAAACCATTTTGTCTCTGAAGGCAGAGAGTGTCTGTACCTAGTCCAAACCATTTCTGGGTGCACTCTGCCAGTGCACAACTTCTTCCTTTTCCAGTGTGGGCCAGGGTCATCAGATGCACCACAGAAGGTGGAGCCAGCATTGTGGAAGGCAGGCACCATCCTATTCAGGCCCAGGTGCTACTCCTCCCACCCCTCCCAATGCACATAGTCTATTCAGCCTAGTGCTGACTCACCCTGACTCCTGGAGCCACCCCAGCCCCTGTCACGCACAAACCAGACATGGAATACACAAACCTAGCAGAGGCAGGCTGGATGGTTGGGTAAGAAAATACCTACTTTCTAAAAGTGGTATTTCAAACACAGAATGTTAAAACCAACTTCACTAAAAGATGTATTTTATCATTCTGAGTTCAGGCATACTAAACTCGAATTTCTACCGTGTTCCTTGGGTCAGTTAGGATTATAAGCTGTCATAACCAAACTGCTCATTATGGCCTATGGGGACAGGTAGCCTTGCAATTGTGAAAAACAAAATTGGCTGTAATTCACTATCTGGACATGCCACCCACATCAGGGCTGTCCTACCCTTCACATACAATGCTATCTGCGTAAGGGCCTACCTTAGGGGTGGCTAACATGTAGAAAAGGGAAGATTTAGGGACTAGTAAGTGGGTGCACTTACCAAGTCAACAGGGCAGTACTGGACTGCACACAGGCTCTGCGATGGCAGGTCTGAGCCATAGTTTACAAGCTGCTCTGGTGGGTGGCACAATCGGTTCTGCAAGCCCACCAGCAGCATTGGATTTACAGGCCCTGGGCACATGCGGTGCACTGTACTAGGGTCTGACAAATAAACCAAATAAGCCAATCATGGAGTCTGAGGAAAATGAAATTTTACATGACCAATATGTCCCCTGCGTGTACCCTATGTTTAATGTAAGTAATCAACACTTCCCAATGCAAGAATCCTTTAGGGTTTGGAACGATATTGACCAAGATTTATTAAGAACCTCTCTCATTGACACATGGCCGAATATTTCGGAAAATGTTAATGTAGCGATGCAACAATTTTCAGAATGGCTAGGGTCAGCGATAGACATAGCTGTTCCTGAAAAAACATTTTCCAAAAATAGAAAGATGCCGTCAGCACCTTGGTTTACGGAAACACTAAGAAGACAAAAACAGACCTGCAGGAGCCATGAGAGAAGGTGGCGTAAAACCTATGATTCCGAGAGTAAAATACAATATAAACAGACACTAGCAGTCTATAAAAAAATGATTCTTGAGGCCAAAAAGAATTTTTATGAGGAACAGATAGAATCGGCAAAGAACTCTAGCAGACAACTGTTTGAGATAGTAAAATCTTTAGCGGGTCAATCACAGGATTTGGCTCCTCCATCTACTCAAGCTTTTTGTAATGCCTTAGCAAATTTTTTCTTCTCCAAGGTAAATGACATTTACGTCGAATTTGCAACCAGTAATATACCAAAAGATTTGCAGTGTAATCCACCTAACAGGCAAATTGAATGCTCCTTTGCCGAATTCAAAAAGATACCGAAGGATCAACTCACAGCTATTATTGGGTCAGTTAAATCTGGATCGGCTTTGGATCCATGTCCTCCAAGGGTTTTTCCTCCTATAATTGACTTAATAAGTGATTTTACTATGCAAATCTGTAACACGATGTTTACATCAGGTGTCTTCCCTGACAGATTAAAGAACACCCTACTAAAACCACTTTTGAAAAAGCCAGGTTTGGATAAAGAGTTATTAAAAAACTATAGGCCAATTGCCAGCCTGCCTTTTCTAGCCAAGGTGATTGAAAAAATAATGAATATCCAACTCTCGGAGTATATTGAACATAACAACTTACTTGATGAGTCTCAGTTTGGTTTCCGGAGGATGCATGGAACTGAGACTGCACTCATCAAGGCAGCTGATGACATCAGGGCCATAAGAGATCAAGGTGGCATAGCGGTATTGGTGATGTTAGATCTGTCTGCTGCATTCGACACGGTCAATCATTCTACCTTGATTGACCGTGTCGGGGAGCTGGGTGTTCACTCTATGGCTCGAGCATTACTTACCTCATTCCTGGCTGTGAGAACACAGGCAGTAACCTTGGGGCCCTTTAGATCGGCCAACCTAGCACTACCATGCGGAGTTCCACAGGGCTCATCCCTAAGTCCGACGCTTTTCAACATTTATGTGTCGGACTTAGCTAGGGTAATCAAGATCTACCAGATGAGTCTCACCACCTATGCCGATGATACACAATTGGTGCTAGCTATTAACAAGGATGGGGAGGAGGTAGCAGCCCGGTTTCAGGAGGGCATGCTGGCAATTAAGGAGTGGATGGCCAGCAACTGTTTAAGGCTGAACTCAGATAAAACTGAGGTGATTATTTTTGGTAAGCTTTTTCCTATCTGGTCATCTATCTGGTGGCCTCCGCTCCTTGGAGCCTTACCATGCCCTGTGCAGAAAGTGCGAAATTTAGGAGTCATCTTCGACGAGAAATTAAATTTCGTCGATCATGCTAATCAAACAACGTCCACTGCTTTTTTTAAACTCAAAATTCTAAAAAAAATAATTCCATTTCTCTCAGAATCTGGAGGAAAAACGGTGGTGAGTGCACTTGTTTTATCAGCCTTGGATTATTGTAATGGCTTATTTCTTAATGCTCAAGCTCGGGTGATTCCCAAGCTTCAGCTTATCCAGAATGCTGCCGCGCGAATGCTTTCCAGGACACCCAAATATGGACCAATTAGACAGGTAATCAGGAACTACCATTGGCTGACGGTTAAAAACCGGATTAAGTTCAAAACACTGTGTCTCACCTTCAAAGCAATTCAGCAACATGGACCCCAATTCCTCAAACAGAGACTTCTGTGATATAGCCCCAATAGACAATTAAGATCAGTCAATTCTTTCAACTTGCTGGTACCACGAACCAGAACAGCTACGTGGGGAGATAGATCTTTTACCATCGCAGCAGCTAGACTTTGGAACACTCTTCCACTAGCCATAAAATCAACCTCCACGTTGCTACAATTCAGAAAATTAGTGAAGACATGGTTGTTTGACCAATAACCTTCCTGTTATCTTGTTTGGAACTGTAATCGAGTATTATGAGGCACACATGAGTTTAGCGCCAAGACGCCCAAGGGCATACGCTGCGCTTTATAAATTTTAAAAATAAATAAATAAATAAATGTATGTGCATGTCACCCATGCATTTTCCCTTAGTGGCCTGAAGAATGAGGCCTCTGCATTTACGTCCTGCATTAGGATGCCAGTCATCAAGTCTCCCATGTAAGAAATATTAAGTTAGCATTTAAGGCCCATGTATTTGCATTGTGCACTTTTAAATAAATCACGATGAACCCGTTTTGTGGCTGAATTAAGGGTTTCATGACTCCAGACACTCTGAGAGCTACAGTTACGTATCCCTAACCTCGCATACTTCTGGCTCAGCCGAAAGAGACCCAGCACGGGGTGCCAGGACAGTGTTTTGCAAAATAGTTATCTGCTCCCCGGACTCAAGATATCAGATAATACCGGACGTGCTGGTCGCCCTGACACTGAAGGCCTCTCTACTAGACTGAATGTCAGCTTTCCCCCCAGTCACACGTCAGTTGCACGTCATGATCATGTTGCACGCACAAGTAGGGCAAAGTTCCAGCCTGCCATGCAACCCCCCTCCATGTATCCACCCACCTATGACTCACCTATGACTCATCAAGTGTACACCCTCATGCACGCCCACATGCTCTTATCTTCTTTTCTCTCTTGCTCTGCCTCGAGCGCTCCTCCTATGTACAAGATTGCACGTATAAATATGTAATCAGAAAATAATGTTTAGAAGACCCTTCCTGAACCTTAGAGGTGATGGAACAGATTCTCCCTTAACTCGAGTTATTGGAATAAAGCCCTTTGACTCGGATACCACGGACTCTGCCTCTCATTTAATGCATGACACTTTGTTTATTTATAGGAATTATGACAGGGTAATATTTTATTTACCACAAGTCACTAATCCATTACAATACTTTACAATAGGGGGCACTTGCACACTGGCACTGATTAGCAGTGGCAAAGTGCCCAAAGCATCTAGCCCAGCAAAACATGTAGCAAAAACACGGAAGGCAACAGCGAAAAGTGGAAGGGAGACCCCACGCTAATGGTCCCAGTTCTAACACAAATTGTCTCAGATCACTATTCACAGTACATGGGTGCGCACAAATCCAAATTAACTGATCTTCGCAAATTTTCTAACTGTGGCGCTGTAATGACCTGATAATTCTGCCAATCACCAGGGCATACTTACCTTATCCCCTCTCGGGACCCAAAAGGATATAACACTTCACAATACTTACCCAAGAAAGTAATAATACTAATGATTATCTACACATATATGGCATTAGCCGGGGAGCTTGCAAACAGCAACAACAACGCAAGAATCAATACCAGTGATGACAACAACCCGGGAAAACAACACCACTCGGCAAAACAACGCAAGAAACAAAGGGCCACAAGGTAACAACGTACCCCAGGGTATGAAAACACAACACAATACCAAGGGCCACATGGTAACAACAATGCAAAACAATGTGAAACAAAGCCCACCCTGGTGGAACTGACTAAACACTTCAAGCTCATCCTAACAATGCCTCGGGTGGATTACTTATCAGTTTTGGCTTCCCTGGATGAGAGTGGGGACATCCAACATTCTACAACTAACTGCAGGAAGGGAAACTTACCATCCTTCCGATGCTACAGCATTTGGGGCAGATGGGCCCTGACCTCCCATCCCAAGGAACACAGACAAATAGTGATATACTCTGGGGTTTCTTTATTACATAATGATAGAAGGACAAAAGAAAGAAAGTTCTACTATGTCACTATAGGCCTTCCTCACATCAATCCCTAAGCAATTACTAAATGCAATTAGTATGTACATATACAGAACTTATATGTAAATCAGTATATAACCTGAAAATAGGAGACGATAGTTAGATAAGAACCGTTAGGAAATAAGAGTTAGTGGAACACCTCACCTAGGGGCATATTATCAAGATAGGCGATTAAATTATCGCCGTTTTAGCGGCAAAAAACTGCAGCTAAAACGGTGATAATGGGCTTGATAATATGCTCTATGGAATTCCAATTGAAGCCCATGTTAGATGTCCTTCACATCTAACATGGGCTTCAATTGGAATTCCATAGAGCATATTATCAAGCTCATTATCGCCGTTTTAGCGGCAGTTTTCTGCCGCCAAAACTGCGATAATTTTATCGCCTGTCTTCATAATATGCCCCCAAGTTTCTACACATACCGCTTCCACTTCACCAGAGGGGAGCCCGTTTCTCCAGCCGAATCAGGATTCTCTGCTCCACTGTTACAGCTGCACGTCTGCAACGTGATGGACTACCAGTGGTCGAGACCCGAACACCCTCTTTAGTACAAGTGGAAACGTTGGTCGAAGCTTCTAGCAAGCCTCGCCCCCTGTTCCCAACAGATTCCGTACCACTCCGTGCCAAGGCCACAGCATCAGCTAGCTAGGTGTTTGTTATGACTCCGAGGCAGAGCGGGCACATTCCTCCGACAAGAACCGGTTCCTACCAGCATACAAAGTGCGGAAAACAAGTGAGAAGTAAAACATGACTCCTCACCCAGAAAAGCTTAGAAGATGGCGACAGCTTAGAAAATGGAGTCGCTTAAGCATAGGCCACTATTCCCGCAAAGAGCCCGAATTAGTATGCAAGATGGCATTAGAGTATGCCAAAGCCAATAGGTAAGCTCTGCCTTTGAGCAAGATACAGTCAGACCCAGAAAGAAAATTATTGAGTCTTACTTTACAGCTAGTTCGTATTGTGCAGGCCTACACAGAATTATATTAGAGCAAACTATACTGAGATGGTAGTGGGCAACGGTCATAAGCGAGCCGTTTCCATACAAAATGGCTCCATCACTATAGCCGCCTGCCATGTTATTCAGGGTTTCAACTGTTTGTTTTTCTCTGTTGCCCCTCTTCTTCCAAGTGAAACACAAATCAAGGGTATCAGTTAAACACAACATAGTTCACAGTTGTATGTGCCCCATACCTCATAGAAAATGTAAACAACTGTTCTCCTCAACTGTCACTAACCATTGTTGGGCATTGCATAATATTCCTCCTATGGCAGCGCTGAATGAACAAACAATCTTCGGTGTAGCAATTACTTCCGTTCTCACAAACTGGCTGCAAAATACCAGAAAGTCAATTGGTGGTGTTGGTAATCCTATCAATGCAGCTTGAATGTTGCCAGCCTGTCTCCTAATTGCATCAATTACAACAGCAAGCTTCACCTGCAGCCTTGAGCGCCTTCCAATGCACTGGCCGCAGAAATCCTACATGTGATTGTTGAGAACAGCACGGGGCTCCACAGAAGTAGATTCATTCAATCCTCCTTTTTGGAGTTAGCATCCATGGTGCCCCCGAACAAGAGGGCGCATTGAATTCCAATGCCAACAATTCGAAAACCATTCCATTCCAACAAACTTTATTTCGGACAATATATACCTTAAAAAGTGACCAATACAGACAACGCCACACGTAAATAAAAAAGCAATACATAACAGTATGATAAAAACAAAACTAAATTTAAAATTGTCAGTGAGATCCCATCATAATATAAAAAGATGGTACTCTTAGAAATGCAATTAATCAACATTCCAAAAATACTACCAATCAATTGACATTGCCTTTATTGAGTTCTTCTAGAGTATTGGACAGTGGATTGTGGGAATGTTATAAGTAATTAAAAGTGAATTAAGAAAATACAATTGTTAAAAATTAGTTAGAATGTGACATGGGGGAGGTGAAAGAAAGCTTATATTTAAGCTACTACATTTGTCCATGTCCCTCTTTTGTACCACATGGAGTTCAGAAAACGGAAAACAGCTAAAACAATGGGTGGATGGACATCTGTTCGCAATATTCTATATGCCTCCACGTACTGCCTACACCCCATGTTTTTAAAGAGTGGGACTATCCAACCCGGGACAAAAAAAGAAAACGTACATCAGTCTCCTCTGTGCAGTCACAAGTGGGGCACACCAGAGAGATAGAGTTCGGCCATTTGTTGGTAAATGCACGGAGTGGCAGTACCCCCATTCTAAACTGAAAATAGAGTTTCCTTGCGAAAATCGGTTGGATAGCATCCATAAAGTTCTCAAAAAGATAGTCAGCTTTAATATTTAAGAAAGCAACCATTAGATGTACAAGTTGAGCATTCACCTGCAGTTCATCAAGCTTGTGCGATCTATAGGCTCTGACTAGTTCTAAGTGTGGAATGGCCGGAAACACAGACTCTGGGTGGGTCCATAAGTTTGGGAAGCTTAACTTATAACACAGGTCCCTTATACAGGAAAGCCACGGCAGGTTAGCCACCTTCGGGAGGCCCAAAATCTCCTTAAGTTCTGACTGAAAATTAACAAGCTCTGGAGTCGCCCACCGTCTCCGCCAATAAGTTAGAGGACGAAGACTGAGCTCCTCTACTATGGTTTCTAATGCCAAGATCTATTCATAGTGGGGTGAGAGAGGTACAGGATGGGAGACCCAGCAACTGTCTGATAAAGTTATTCTCGGTTTTTGACCTGCCGCCAGCGGAGCGGTGACCCCATATCTCAGCCCCATGGAGGACTGCTCTCCTGGCTTGGACTTTGCAAATTTCTGCGACAGAGGCAGCCAGTTTACAGTAGGAGTTCCTGTAGGTTTTTAATATACCCCCCACCATCTGAGCCAGTTTAAGGCTTGCTTTAGCAATTTGAGGGCCACACTCAAACTTTTCACCAAGATAATCAAGGACAGAGACCCTCTCTAACATGGTGCCATTTAAAGAGGGGCTGGGACGTGAGGTTTTGAGTGTGTTGATCTCTAAACCTCTTCCTGTACGGAATGTTACGAAGCTATCAAGGACTTTGAGTGCCCATAGGAGACTTGGAAAGGAGCACGGTATCGTTCGCAAACATCAAGGCCGGCACCTTGCTGTGTGCCAGCTTGGGGGCATCATTGTCAAGTGCCTCATTAAGATGGACTATCAGAGCATTGATGAAGAGACAGAAAGGGTTGGGGCAAGCACACATCCCTGCCTTACACCTCTGGTTACGGGAAAATAAGGGGTTAATTCCCCTGATTTCCCATACCTTACTTGTGCATAATTATCCGAGTGCAGTCTCATGATAAATGTCAAGAGATAGGGAGGAATTCCCTGTTGTTGCAAAACCTCCCACAGTTTGTATCTTGGAACCAAGTCAAAGGCCATTTTCAGGTCTACGAATATCACATAGAGGCTGCCACCCCCTATTGATACCATCTTCTAGTGTAGTAATTGTAACCTTAGAACTTGGTCAATGGTGAAGGTATTTTTCTTGAAACCGGCTTGATAAGGACTAAGCATTTCTCTCTCCTCTATCCAATCATGCAGGCTATCGAGGAGGATCCTTGCAAACAGTTTCTGTGAGACATCGATCAAACTGATCGGCCTGCAATTGATTGGTAAGAGGGGAGAGCCCTTTTTGTAGATGGGGTAGATTTCAGCCCCCATCCAGGTATCCAAGATCGCCATTTCTCTCAGAATGGCATTAAAAATTGCCCAAAGATTGGGTCCACAAATCCCTGGTTCTGCCCTTAATAAATCACCTGAGATCTTATCTAAGCCTGGTGCTTTACCAAGAGGAAGCTTCCTAATTGCAGTGTGGACCTCCACTAGAGAAATCCCTTGCTCATCCTGGGGAACTGTCCCCATGGTAACCAAAGGGCCGTCAGCAGAGAGGTCGTGACCTACCTCCGTGAAATATAATGCTTGAAAGTGAGATTTCCAAGCTGGCGCGGCAATATTGGGCTGAAGGGCTGACTGGCCTCAGTTGTTGTCGGACCTTACTAAGGACCAGAACAGCCTCATATCTCTGTTGGAGAGGGCAACTCTAATGGCCTCCCATCTATCTAGCTCCCATGACTTCTTTGCTTGGTTTATGGAGACACGGTAGAAAGCTCTCTTTTGTTTGATTAAGAGCCTGTTATCGCCCCTGATTGCATTGAGGAGGGCTTTCTTAGCATTGCGGCAGGAATCATTATACCAAGTTTGTTTAGTGCCCTTCATGGTTTTAGAGTGTGTCAGGGGATTGAACATATTAGTCAGGCTAGATGTTAGTTCTAAATGCAGTGCCTCAATTCTTTATAGGGTTTGGGGGGAGTCCATAGCCCCAAACATCCCCCCCAGTTCCGGTCAGTGCTTTCCAGTTAGGGCAAAAAGTGCAGCCACCTTGTCAGATGACTGTATAAATGACCCCCATCTAATTCTCCTTCTGTTGTTAGCAACAGTTAGATTGCTAGCTACTATGGCATGGTTAACCGTGGGGTTATTAAATTCTGGGAGCAGAAGTTCCAATAGGAGAGCATTATGGTCACTGTCTTGTCTTGACGAAACAGAGAAATCCGCAACCCACTGCCATGATCTAGTTTCAACCATGATATAGTCCAACAGGGATGATTAACCAGGCCTAATATAGGTTGTCCTTCCTGGTCTGTCTGACTCAGAGAATGGGTTAGAGTCACTGTGTTCATCTGAAGTGCTAATGGTGTCCAGGCCTTTATAGTTTGGATTTGAGGAGTGGGGATAAGCCAGAGCCGATCCTCATCACTAGAAAAAACTTCGATAGGGGCAACAAGGGGCTTATATTGACAATTAACGTCCCCCCAATGGTCAACCTTATGTTCGGAGGGACAGAAACAATGAAGGAGTTCAAGAGTCTGTGAATCCTGACAGACACTTAGAGGGCGAGAACAGAGGTTTATAAAAGCTAAGGTCTGGATGTCGACTGGATGTCGTTAGACGAGGTGTTCAGCTGGGCCGCTGTACAATCCAGATGTAAGGCAACCCGTGTGCTTGGACCCCCTGAGGGCCTGCCTCTTTCCCCCTTTATAGCAGGGGGCATTGAAAGTTGAATACCCCGTCCTCAAGAGGTTGTCTCTGGTCCAGGTTTCTTGAAACATACACACATCATGGCTGGCTACAAAGGACTCCCAATCTGGGCAGAACAGTTTAGAGTTAATTCCAGCGATGTTCCAAGATAAAATTCTCAGCTTATGGTCAGAGTTAAGATTTCCACAAGGAACATGTTGGCTAGTAGAGAGCGGACTAGTGGTGATCTCCTGTTGGGCAGAGGGGACTAATTCCACAGCCATACTAGAAGGGCCACTACTGATTGAACCAGAAAATGTGGAATCATGCACTGCTAGCGGTGGGTTTCCCTGCTGGTGATTTGTTTGTGGATCTCCTGGGACTTCCCCCTGGTTACCCCCCTTAACCAGCATCAAGCGCCCTGTCTTGAACCCCCTTGGATCACTACCTAAATCCTGGGACCCATTACATAGTGTAAATTCACCTTCCCACACAAGTCCACCTCCTCAAGGGCCCCAAATCTATTTGCCACTGGGATGTTATACAGAAGGGGTCTGGGATATGGATCCACTATAGATTGATTCAGAGACCAGTTAGCTGGGGCACAGGGGTTAGTGGTCCGGTCGTGGCTACGACTGTGGGAATAGAAATAGTCCAAAATATAGGCCCTAACCACTGTAAATGGGGATTGGGGATTGAGGTTGTTATCTGCCAAAAAATTGACGGTCTCAAGATTGCTAAAATTAATAACAATACAGTCCCCTTGTAAAGACTTTGGACATGTGCCCAACCAGCCAACTCTACGGACCATAAGGATCTCACCTGCTCGGTCATAAGAAAAATGCCTGAATTTAGCCAACCAGAAAAGACACTTTTTCCTTAGATCCCACTGGGTCTACTTCTGTCCCACTTTAATCCCAGGTACACCGGTCAATATGACTACATATGGGAGTGAGGCTGGGGGTAAGGCAATAGTCGGGAGGGTCGCCTCTTCAAGGCCATTCTCAATAGCCACCAAGCAGTCCGCTGCAGACCTATCAATCCTAGAGTCCAGTTGTAAAGACTTTTTTGCTGTTGGATCCTGTATTCGGGGGGAAGAGTTATGTGTCCCTTCCAGGGTATTGAAAGACCTAGGAGCACTAGAGAGCCTCCTGACTTGATTCTGATTAACGTCTGGCCTGGGTATCTGGGGCACAGTGGTTCCAGCAGGCACGGTACTACGAGCAGCTGTTTTGCTGGGGCCCGCAGACGAATGTAAGAATGCCTCCCTGGGGGGACATGCTTGTCTGCAGGGATTTAGGCTCCCCTGTCTGTCTGTGTACTGCCATCTTTTTTCTCCCCTGGGGCATGGTTGGTAGGTACTATAGTGTTGGTTTGCCTAGTATGGACAGACAAGGACCCTGGGCCTAAATGGTTGAGTAACTGGACCAGCTCTTCCTTTATAATAACTCTCAATTGTGACTGCAGTCCCACAATCAGGCTTCTGGCCCACTGTGGACAGTCAGAATCCACTGTGGGGCTAGGAGGGCCTACAGACACAACCCTAGTACTAGATAGGATGCTATCCCCGAAAGCGGGCTCAGCATTCTTCTTCCTTTTAGCCCCCACCTCAGGCTCAAGATGCTTCTTCCTTTTAGCCCCTATCTCAGAACCAACTTTACACTTGCCCTTCTTAGATGTGTTGGAATTAGGTCCTCTTTTACGTGTGGCTCTCTAGGCTGGTAAATCTCGGGGTTAAGAGAGAGAAGACTCATTCGACCCAGGCAAGGATTCTAAGAGGCTAGAGGAGGGTAGAGGAATTAAAGGTATTGCAGAGGGTGACTCCGGCTCTGGGCAAAAGATGTCAGGAGTTGGAGACAGGCGACACTCTGTTAACTCAATTTCAGAGGTAACCACCCCAATAGCTCCCTGGAGCATCCTATCAATTGAGGATGGAGGCATTGGGGAACATAGAGGCACTCTGAGGTGTTTTGTCACACAATAGTGCTTACCCATTATTCCCACCAACAAAACAATGCTTGACCCTTACCCTGGAATAGACCAAGCATGGGAGAATAATGAATGGGACAGAAGTTGAATAGAATTATTCCTGGAAAACCAGTGACAGACCACAAGTAACAAGAAGGGTCACAAATAGTTATACTAAAAAGAAACTCATACAGCCATCACTAGCAAAAAATTAGTCACAGGAAACCTTGTCGGTGGTTAAACAGTGGTAGCTAGTAAAGAAGTTCAGCTTGGACTCTGCATTGCATAAACATAAACCAACCTCGACTGATGCTGCTGTGAGATTAACAGTTTAGCAGTCCGGGCACTGCAGCAGGGAAGAGTTACAAATGGCTAGTCATTTGGTTTGCTCCGGGGGGTCTTACCCAGTTTGTTGAGCTCGAAGTGCAACAAGAATTGGGGTGACTCTGCCCTGACTCTTCCTGGTGATGACTAGCTAGGACGGGCCCGCTCTTGGCCCACTCACGTCCCATGACGCAGAGGACTTTGGCGCTTTTTAAAACGCTGCCAGGCTCCTCCTCCTCCCCCCTCCTGGGAGTGTTTCAGGGATAGATTATGGGGCTTGCAGTCCCTCAGTACACCAACAGCAAGGCATGTCCTGCGCCGCGGAGAAATTCAGCACTATTTAAAGTGCTGCTAGGCTCCTCCTCCTCCCTCCTGGGAGTGGATGCAGGGATAGATTATGGGGCTTGTAAATGTAAATGTAGTTGAGCTTATATAGCGCACAGCTACCCGCAGTGGGTTTCCCGGCGCTTGCTTAGGGAACCCTTCCTGGTATTCCCCTGTGAGATAGCAGGGTATCCACAAGGTGAAAGTCAGGCATCCCGCCGCAAGGGGCCGTTGTGGAGATTAAGCAAGCTATTGCCCAGAGTCGCAGAGTGTGAACCCGTGAGTCGAGGGGGCACCGGGGCGAGAATTATCGAGTCCGTGGAATTTTTAGCCCAAGACCCGCCGAGGCGGGGAATTGAACCCTGGTCCAGGACTGATCTCAGCTTCCAGGTCTGCTGCCTCTAACCCCTGAGCCACACTTCTCCACCAATGCAGTCCCTCAGTACACCAACAGCAAGGCGCGTCCCGCGCCGCGGAGAACTTCGGCACTTTTTAAAAAAGAGGCTCCAATGCAGCACAGGATGCAATTTCAAACCATAATATTTATTCCAGTAAAACAGCCAATTTTCAAGACAGTAGCTGAAGTGAACGGCGAACTATTTTTGAAAATTCGTCAAGCGACTTCAAAGTTATTGGCAAATGAAAAAACCCTCTTCCTATGGAAACTTCATCCTAACTGTAACGATGTACTGGCGACCACCAGTAGGTAATATGGTAATATATGTATATATATATATATCACCTTCTGGAGTTTACTAGTTGGCAGTTATACTTAAGACCTTGTTTCTATTCAAAAAGCGTTTTTACTTTTGCCAATATCTTTGGCGCCGTTTGACGAATCTTTGCAAAATTTTCAAAACTAATGGGGTGGTCAGACCAGCTCCTGTCTTAAAAGTTTCGGGGTGATTTGTAAAGCGGGGGCTGAGAAAAGAAGGGGTCCCAAAACATGTTTTCTCCATGTTAACTTCCATGGGAAGCTTTAGACACGGCAAAAGCCCGAACTGCTGAAAGGAATTACACCAAATTTGGCAAAAAGGCAGCTCTTGGTCCAGAAAGCACTCTTTGGTAAATTGTGTAAATCTGTTCAGTAGTTGCTGAGAAATTTAAACATTTCTTAGATATCCATATATCTAAATGAAGCATTCTGATTGGCTGCCAACAGTTCCAACCAGGAGGTCTTGGCAGCCATCATGTAACTCGGTTGAACCGAGACACAGGAAAAAAAGTAAAATAGGATTACAAACAAGAAAAGGGGGCAGGGTAGAAACACCCTTACCCCCTAGGCCTGCTCAGGGGGTCCCACAGGGACCCCTGGGCCAAAAAAAGCATTTTATTTTTTATTTTTTGGCAGGAATTGCGTTGGGTCCGCAAATCCCGCCGAATAGTTTTTTAAATGAAGTGCTTTGTTTTTTTTAAGCCACTGGGTGGGCCAGCTCCCTGGGGCAATCATCAAAATACATGCAGGGCGCCAACACCTCCCTGGGGCTATGTTCATGAAATGCGGGGGGCACCCGGGGCACCCCCTGCAGCCCTGGGGAGCGCCACCTACTGGGGCTTTTAAAAGAAAATGCATGGGGGGCTTCTGCCTCCCACGTAGCCCCGGGGACTGCCACCTCCCTGGGGCTATAGTCAATAAATGCTGGGGCCAGGCTGCCCCCCCAGCCTAGGGACCGCCCCCTCCCCGGGGCTGTATTTTTAATAAAAGGCATGGGGGGCTCCTATCCCCCCCATGTAGCCCCACGGACCGCCACCTCCCCAGGGCACAAATCATGTAAATGCGGGGGTCCACTTCAGACCCCCGGCCCTGGGGACCGCCACCCTCCAGAGCCAGCTCCAGCAATGTCCCGGGGCGCCCACCCCCGGGACATTGCAGGTTGCTGTGGCATGGTGGGAGCACTGCTCCTGTTATGCCATAGCAAACTCTGCTTTGCTTCATGGAAGAGAGATCATGAAAAATGTTCTTGCTTCCAAGAAGCTAAGCAGAAATGTTTTTGGGCAGAGAGAGCTGCATGCTAGCAGCTCCCTCTGCCCAAAAGCAATGCCGGCTCGCACAGGAGGCGGGGAGCCGGCGGGGACTGCAGGGCCTTGGGGCTCCCCCCACTGTCCCCGAGAGGCCAAGCCCTGAGAATGGGGTCCACGGGCCGAAAATGGCCTGGGAGTGGGTTCTGCGCCCTTAAAAGAACATGTTTTTAAACAGAATAGCCGGGCCCTGGAGGATAGGGTCTCCAGGGCTAAAATCGGCCTTGAAGGCACCCCCCCCTTTTTATTTACATTTTTTTAATGGCTCAGGACCCCAGGGATTGGATCCCTGGGGCCCAAAATGGACAAAGGAAGGGGGCCACACAGCCCGGTCATAAAATGTTAAATAAAGGGAAGCTGGCAACTTGCCAGAGGCCCCACCCCCTTTCTCCATTACACTGCAAACACGCCTCCTGGCATGCTCTTGGTTGGGGGATGAAGTCCCCTTCGATGCTGAGGGTCCTTAGGGGCCAAGTAGCCCACCTGTTACCTCCAGTAAGGGCTAGTTGGCGGCCCCCAGTGACCCTCAAGAGGCAAGGGAACTTCATCCCCCAACCAAGAGTGCACCAGGAGCTGCGTTTGCGGAGTGGTGGAGAAAGGGGACATGACTTGCGACCACCTCTCAGCAATCCCACTGTGTGGGGCTTACTAGAGTTAACAGGTAGGCAGGTTGCACCCTAAGGTTGTTATTCATTGGGTGTGAGCTGTTCTTCACTGGTTGTAATTCACTGGCTGTGAGCTGCCCTTGCTCTACGCTGGGTGTGAGCTGTCCTTGTGCTGCACTGTTTGTTCAGTACGTGCGAACTGTCCTTGCCCTGCACTGGGGGTGAGTTGTCCTTGCTCTGCACTAGCTTTTCTTCGCTTGATGTGAGCTGTCTTTGTTCTCTACTGATTGCTTGTTATTCACTGGATGTGAACTATCCCTGCTCTCCAGGTGTTGAGAGTCACTGGCTGTCAATTATCCTTGCTCTGCACCAGTAGTTATTTGCTTGGTGTGAGCTGTCCCTGCTCTTCACTGGTTGTTATTCACCAGGTGTCAGCTCTTCTTGCTCTGTGCTGGTTCAGAGTTATCTTTCTCTTAACTGGGTGTGAGTTGTTGATGGGCTGTGAACTCTCCTTTCTCTGTACTGAATGTTATTAACTAGGTGTGAGCTCATCTTGCTCTGTACTGTGAGTT
The DNA here is from genome assembly GCF_964261635.1 of Lissotriton helveticus. Lineage (NCBI taxonomy): Eukaryota > Metazoa > Chordata > Amphibia > Caudata > Salamandridae > Lissotriton > Lissotriton helveticus. The sequence continues at coordinate 1,911,891,670 of NC_136057.1, forward strand.
GCTCTTGATCGCAATGGTTATTCACTAGGTGTGATGGCCCTTGCTCTGCAGGGTGTGTGAGCTGCCCTTGCTCCTCACAAGCATGACGTGCATGCCTCATGGCGCCTGGACGTATTCACTGTCAGCCAATTAAGTGAGAAGCCCACATAAGTCACCTTTTCTGAGACTTCTGTCCATCTTTAACAGTTATTTCAAGAGGTTCATACCTTGCTACCTCTTTCCCACCACAGCCCCTTGATTCACAAGGCAGTGGATGTGACTCATCTACATTCCTGCATTCAGAATCGGACTCAACCTACCCCTGATGGTTCTGCAATAACGTAGTTTTTTCCTAACTAGGTAATCATCCAGCACTTCGGTCTGGTCCACCTTTTATTCTTTTAAAATTCCACGCAGTTCCTTGAATTCTGCCCTATCAATAATTCCACAGAATCCAACCCCTGGCAGATCGACCAATCGAAGCACTTATCAGATCTTTGATTGTTACTACTACTGGTAGGTTTTCACAACCACTGGTCAATCCTTTCATACTATGTAACACACCTTATTTATGGCTAATTTCTCTTGTAGGCTGCCCTACCTCTTCCTGAAGAAGACCCGACGTGACTTCAATTGAATCACGCACTTTCTTGGGTCAAAACGTCGGTGTGCCTATGCAATCCTTCCCCATTCTCTACACTCTATGTAATAGCAGAACCATGTATGGATTGGAGATTGAATGAAATCGGGATTGATGTCTACTGAATGAACTTTTTATGTACATTTTGTACAGCACTGTATATATGTTATTCACCCAAAGCACTTTGTCATTTCTAGATCACCTATCACTGATTAGTTTATTGTTTGTGCTGCCCTTTAAAAAAAAAAAAAAAAAACATTGTTTTTTGTGAAAGCCTGACAAAGATATAACTCTAATTGTACACCAGAAAAATGAATTAAATTACGGATACAATTGATACTGATTACATCAATCTAGGTGTGTTTACCTTTTTTCTTTTTATTTATAAATGCTGTTAAAGTAATTATCTAACTCCTGACAGAACCTACCTTACCTTTGATTTCAGAAACCTAGGTTCTGAGGGTCACTAGGTAACCCTATTATACTTAATGAATAAATGCTTGCTCTTCACTGGTTCTTATTCATTAGGTGTGATTGCCCTTGCTTTGCAGTGTGTATGAGTCGCTCTTGCTCTACACTGGGTGTGAGTTGTGGGTGGGGTGTGAGCTATCTTTGCTCTGCACTGGTTGTTATTCACTGGGTGTGTGTTCATCTTGCTTGCACTTGTTGTTTTTGTTATTCACTAGGTTTGAGCTTCGTTTACTCTGCACTGTGAGCTGCCCTTGCTCTTCATTGGTTATTATTTGCTAGGTTTGAGCTGTTCTTGCTCTGTACTGGTTGTTATTAACAAGGTGTAAGCTCCTCTTGCTCTGTACTGTATATGAGTTGCTCTTGCTGTACACTGTGTGTGAGTTGCTGATAGGCCAGGGTGTGAGCTGCCTTTGCTCTTCACTGGTTGTTATTGCCTGCCTGTGAGCTGCCTTTGCTCTGCACTGGTTGTTATTCCCTGCCTGTGAGCTGCCTTTGCTCTTCCACTGGTTGTTATTTCCTGCCTGTGAGCTGCCTTTGCTCTGCACTGGTTGTTATTCCCTGCCTGTGAGTTGCCTTTGCTCTGCACTGGTTGTTATTCCCTGCCTGTGAGTTGCCTTTGCTCTGCACTGGTTGTTATTCCCTGCCTTTGAGCTGCCTTTGCTCTGCACTGGTTGTTATTCCCTGCCTGTGAGCTACCTTTGCTCTTCCGCAGGTTGTTATTCCCTGCCTGTGAGCTGCCTTTTCTCTTCCACTGGTTGTTATTCCCTGCCTGTGAGCTACCTTTGCTCTTCCGCAGGTTGTTATTCCCTGCCTGTGAGCTACCTTTGCTCTTCCGCAGGTTGTTATTCCCTGCCTGTGAGCTGCCTTTTCTCTTCCACTGGTTGTTATTCCCTGCCTGTGAGCAGCCTTTGCTCTTCCGCAGGTTGTTATTCCCTGCCTGTGAGCTGCCTTTGCTCTTCCGCAGGTTGTTATTCCCTGCCTGTGAGCTGCCTTTTCTCTTCCACTGGTTGTTATTCCCTGCCTGTGAGCAGCCTTTGCTCTTCCGCAGGTTGTTATTCCCTGCCTGTGAGCTGCCTTTTCTCTTCCACTGGTTGTTATTTCCTGCCTGTGAGCTACCTTTGCTCTTCCACTGGTTGTTATTCCCTGCCTGTGAGCAGCCTTTGCTCTTCCGCAGGTTGTTATTCCCTGCCTGTGAGCTGCCTTTTCTCTTCCACTGGTTGTTATTTCCTGCCTGTGAGCTACCTTTGCTCTTCCACTGGTTGTTATTCCCTGCCTGTGAGCAGCCTTTGCTCTTCCGCAGGTTGTTATTCCCTGCCTGTGAGCTGCCTTTTCTCTTCCACTGGTTGTTATTTCCTGCCTGTGTGCTACCTTTGCTCTTCCACTGGTTGTTATTCCCTGCCTGTGAGCAGCCTTTGCTCTTCCGCAGGTTGTTATTCCCTGCCTGTGAGCTGCCTTTGCTCTTCCGCAGGTTGTTATTCCCTGCCTGTGAGCTGCCTTTTCTCTTCCACTGGTTGTTATTCCCTGCCTGTGAGCTACCTTTGCTCTTCCACTGGTTGTTATTTCCTGCCTGTGAGCTACCTTTGCTCTTCCACTGGTTGTTATTCCCTGCCTGTGAGCTGCCTTTGCTCTTCCACTGGTTGTTATTCCCTGCCTGTGAGCTACCTTTTCTCTTCCACTGGTTGTTATTTCCTGCCTGTGAGCTACCTTTGCTCTTCCACTGGTTGTTATTCCCTGCCTGTGAGCTGCCTTTGCTCTTCCACTGGTTGTTATTCCCTGCCTGTGAGCTACCTTTTCTCTTCCACTGGTTGTTATTTCCTGCCTGTGAGCTACCTTTGCTCTTCCACTGGTTGTTATTCCCTGCCTGTGAGCTACCTTTGCTCTTCCACTGGTTGTTATTCCCTGCCTTGGCGCTGCCGTCGCCCTGCGCTGCCTGTGCGTGTGGTTCTCCGGCGCCAGATGCCGCCCGTCCTTGCCCCGCACCGGCCGAGAGACGCTCCCGGAGCGGGCAGGGCTCAGCGCCTCTCCAGCGGCTCCAGCAGGCAGTGGGAGGGCTGTGGAGGGCGGGGAGGGAGCTCTGCGCCTCCAGCCCCTCCTGCCTCCTCTGCAGACAGTCGGGAGAGAGGAGCCGGCGCCATGAGCGAGCACAGGACCCACGTTATCCTGCTGGCCTGCGGGAGCTTCAACCCCATCACCAAGGGCCACATCCAGATGTTCGGTGAGTCCGCGCCGCCCCCGCCCTGGGCCCCCAGACCCCGCGGCACAGTCAGCGCCAGTGGGCAGCAGGTTGCCGGGAGGATGGCTGCATCCCAGGCCCTGGAGGAGGAGGAGGGGCTGCATCCCGCCCAGCTCGGGTACCAGCGCAGCCGGGTCCAGGGCCTCCCTGCGCCCGTTCCGGCGCAGGGGCTGTGCCAGAGGAGGGTACGGGCCCCCGCGCTCCATCCGGGGTCCATCGCAACAGGGCATCCCGACTCTGCTCAGTGATACATACAGCAGGGCTTCTAGGCGCCTCGCATCCCACGCAGGTACCAGCGCCGAAGCTGCCCGAACCCCCTCAGGCCTTACTAGCCACCCCCCCCCTCTTGTACCACACAGGAACATGTAGAGCATCCGTCACAACAGAGGGTACGGGCTGTCTGCATCCCACCCCGTACCAGCACAGCGGGGCGCCCAGGCTCTCAACACTCGCTCAGGTAGCATCGCAGTGGGGTTTACCGACCCCTTCCTTCCCTCATAGGAGACAGTGCATCAGGTCATGTAAACTGCCCCC